>NC_083636.1:40220283-40559033 GCF_963576545.1 Limanda limanda | reverse complement strand
GCATGTAGGCTATGAAAAGCTCGTGCTTGGGTATGTTTAGATCCTTGTGCAAAAACAAGAGCTGGTCAACATGCTCAGGGGTGAGGTTGCTCCCCCCCCCCCGCCCCCCCCCCCGTATAAAACCAATAAATAGATGTTTAAAAATGTATATATATATATATATATATATCGATTTGGGAGGCAGCGTGGCTATTTAAAAATCGTCATTCACAAGAATCGCGATTTGTAACTGTATCGATTCCCCCCCCATCCCTATCTTATAGTACGTGATATTAAACTATCCGCTGTTATAATAGAGGATGATACTGGACAAATTCCTGCAGAGCAACTCTGAGGCAGCAAAAGACAGAATAAAACACATCTACATTTAACCAGACTGCATCTTGTTTGCTTTTTTACCTTTTCTTGAATCTTAATCTAACCCGGGCCGTCGGTAAGTGCAGTCATGTCTTCTAAAGCAAGTAAGGTGGTAGGTCGATCAGCAATTAAAATGCTCACAACTAATTTAATTTTCCTCCAACTTTTAAGCCGTGTATTTATGTTACAGAATGGTTGGTTACACTAAAAATGCAAATCCTGTCTAAAATCTGAGAAAAAGTTGTAGCCAATCAGCTGTGTGAGTTTCTCCAGGAAAATAATATATATGAAGACTTTCAGTCTGGGTTTATAGCACAGGGACAGCCTTGGCAAAAGTCACTAATGACCTTCTATTAGCTTCAGACCAGATATTTGGGTCTGTCCTTGTTCTGTTAGATCATTGCATTGATTGTTAGATCATTGCAGCGTCAATTGTGTTGAATGCTGCAGTTGACCATCACATTTTATTACAGAGACTAGAACAGTTAATTAGCATTATAGGAACCGCCCTAAACTGGTTTAAATGTTATTTTTCTAATGTTTCCAATTGGTGCAAATTAATGATGAGTCATCTGTGCACACCACAGTTAACCATGGTGCTCGGGGCAATTTTATTCTCATTATATATGCTTCCACTAGGAAACATTATCAGGATACACTCTATAAATTTCCACTGCTATGCCGATGACACCCAGTTATACTTGTCAATAAAACCTGAACAAAGTATTCAATTAACTAAACTTCAAGCATGTCTCAAGGACATAAAAACCTGGTTGACCCGCAATTTTCTCAAACAAATTTCTAGGACCGCCTTTTTCCACTTGCGTATTATCTAAAAAATCAGACATGTCCTTTTGCAAAAAGATACAGAAAAACTAGTCCACATCTTTGTTACATCCAGACTGGATTATAGTAATTCATTATTATCAGGCTCCAGCAGTAAGTCGTTAAAAACTATGCAGCTTGGAGAGACATTATGCTGAAATGTGCGCGGGACACTTTACTGACGTTGCACAGCAGTGGAATGTGTCAAATAAAGTCACCACACGTAGCACAGATAGTGCACGAAATATGATCTCTGCTGCGAGACAACTGCCTTTTGATCATGTCCCCTGCTTCGCGCACAGTCTCCAGCGTATGACCATCTGCATAACAGTGCGTTTGACAATATCCTGGCCAAGTGTGGAAAGGTTGTGGGGCACTTTAAACACAGTCCAGCAAGTTCAGCAGAATTAGAGCAACAACAAGTTGAACATGAACAGAAGAAGGAGTCGCCTATGCAAGACGTTCAAACCAGATGGAATTCTACTCTGGACATGAAAAAAAGCATCCGCAGAAACGTACAGCCACTGAGGGAGGTCCTCACCACAAACACCAAGATTGTCATGCCAACAACAGCTGAAATGGACAAACTGCAGAGGTTGGAAACGCTACTGGAGCCTTGCAGGTATGTCTCATATTTCTCACTATCCTGTCTTAGTGCATGTAAGAGAAATAGTGTAAATGTGTAAATGGAGCATGAATATGTAGAGGATAATGTTGTGTATACTGTAAGTGAATGCAATTTATTTTTTACTGAAGTGGAGTTGATTTTCTGTTGCAGGTATTTGACTGAACTTTTGGGAGGAGAAAAGTATGTCTCATGCTCTGTGGCTCTGCCTGCTTTTTGCCATCTGTCCCGGGTGATGGAGAGCTCAGATGATGACCCTGTCTACGTGACCAAGTTCAAGTCTACATTCAGAAACGACATGGAGACACGCAAGGGAAATGCCAACATTGCATATCTGAAGATTGCTTCTGCATTGGACACTAGATTCAAGGACCTCAAGTCTATACCCAGAGCTGAGAGGAGTGAGGTGTGGGCCTCAGTCACCAACTTAGTCAAGGAACAGAGGGTTATTGCAGAGAAACCTAGGGAAGAGAAAAACTCAGAGCCACCAAAGAAAAAGTTAACCCTATTGGCTGTTTCATCTGAGTCTCATTCTGAACAGGAAGAAGACTCAATTGAGAACAGTGTGCGTCGATACAGAGCAGAGCCTGCCATTAGTTCAGATTCCTGTCCATTAGAGTGGTGGTTCAAACATGCAGGCTCACACAGCAGGCTGGCCCCCTATGCACAGAAGAACTTGGCCACACCGGCAACCTCCGGGACGGTTGTTGCCGGTGCGAAAGGTTGTTTTCTCTTGCTGGTCATATTGTCCAGAAGAAGAGAGCTTCTTTATCATCTGAAAATATAAATAATCTGGTGTGCCTTAGCAACTGGCTTAGTGCAGAGGAGTAAAAAACATAAAGTTTTGGGAATCTACAAACTGCACTGAAAGTGTTTTCTGGTTTGCCAGCAGTGAACTTTTTGGTGCTTCACCACACTCTAACATTAATGCCCTGGCAGTGTTAGTTTTGTGTTTGTTTTGTTAACATTGTTTAAGTTGAGATTTACACAAAGTATTTATTTTATTTAACTGCTGCTATATAAAAATGCTGATGTTAAGTGTTTGTTTGCACAACAAATGTTATGGCACTTTAGTTCATATGGCAGTACATTTAAAATAACAGTGTCAAGTTCTAGGATTTGACAAACTGCACTGAAAATGTTTTCTGGTGTCTCACTCTAACAGGGACATTTGGTACTAGACTGGTTATGCTGCTCCCTGAAGAAAGTAAAATGTTTCTGCTGTTACCTCAGAAATTGCCTGTTTTAATGATATGATTGTGGCTCAGGATTTTTTGGCCAGTTTTTTTCTTTTTCATAACGAACAGGACAGATACTATATACTGTATATATTGTCTTACTGTATATATTGTTGTTTTGTACAGTGCACCAACCACACCATGGCAATTTCCAATATATGCAAATATACGTGGCAATAAAAATAATTCTGATTCTGATTCTGATAATGCCCTGGCAGTGGCAATGAGCTTTAATTTTGTATTTGCTTTGATAACATTGTTTAAGTTGAGATTTACACTGAATATTTTATGTATTAAAATGCTGATCTTAAAAGTGTTTGCACAACAAATGTTATCGCACTTTTGTTCATATGGCAGAACATTTAAAATAAAAGTGCGCTATAAACTACTTTTGAATTCATTATTGGATTTTGCATATACAAATGCGATTAATCGCAATATATCAGGGAAATCATGCGATTAATCGCGATTAAAACTTTTAATCGTTGCCGAAGCTTAATATTTAGATGTCTGTGCCAGTGTCACTACTTCATGACTCCATCCTGCGCTTATTACAGGAATGAATGTAATGTGAACAGAAGTTAAGTGGACAAAGGTTGAAGATGATAGCAGGATAGCAGCGGATAACATTGCAAGAACTGTCTGGTGAAAGTAAAATACACCGTCAACACCACAAAGCCATCTGAATCGCCACCATCCTGAGCAAACGCTAACATTGTAAGTCCAGCCTGTCAACATGAGGCTTTGAGTTATAATTAGATTAGGACAGTGGAAATAAACTACTCAAAAATGAAACATATTATTCCCACTCCTTCCTTTCTCTCCCTCACAAACCTTTCCAGTCTGAGGAACAGCATTCTTCATGATACGAGCCACATTGGCAATAGGTAGATAAATGTCCTGTTCCCTGTAGTTCTCTTTAATTCCGCCATCGTCATGGTCATTCAGATTCTCCTCTCCTTCATCTACAGAAAACAAAACACACAGAGTCAGCAAGTCTTCACTTCCTACAGTGATGGTTGTTTTTATACCAGCTCCTCACCATCTTGAGACTGGAGAACATAGTGACTGGATGCCATGTACTCTCCAGTCATTCCCAGCTGGGAAGCATCGGTGGTCGTGCCGTCTCCGTCCATCTGTAATGCAAACACACATCACACACACACATTGACTTCTGTACACAGGAGAAACTCAGATCACAGATATAGCGATTGACCGCTTATATAGATTTGGGACAGAATCATTCCTATGCAAATGCTGTTTAAATTATTCGGTTAAGTGATCAAGTAGTCCACTTACAGTTTTTTTCTTTTGGGTCTTTTCATGCCTGGACCATAAAAGTTATTCTTTTAACCGTATTAACTGGCTCTGTAAGTAATTTACTGCTCCTCTCTGTGTCTCTATCATTCGCACTGCACACTGCCAACTGAATCGAGCCAAATCAAGAATGGCCTGCCATCTCCTCCTGCTGACCATACATTGAGAAAGTTTACAAATTCTGTTTTTACCCAGTCTGAGTTAGCACGTGTCTGATGACACTGTGTGTGTGTGAGAGTACGTGTGTGTGTCAGCAAAAGAGATGAGAATAATGAATGAATCAAGGCAAGCAGCTATGAAGATTTTACTCATTTAAGAACAGTATAGTTTATTATGTGGTGATCAGCGTTGACATCATGGTGGTCATTTGAAACAACAGTGTGTGTATGGGGGGGTTCTCTGCTCCCACATACTCACAACAGCAACAAATTTTCCCATGGATTAAGGAGAGGGGTGGTGCAGTAGGCAGAGGCAGGATGTCAGCTATTAATTCCATCTTGGAGATCCCATGATTTTGTTTACTGCACATCAACACTTGCATCTGCTGTTATTCCAGCAAAATCGCTTTGAAATTTTTACCTATGTCTTCTTCATGTGTGACACCGCTTTTTCACCCTGATATATTTCTTTTCCTTTTTACGTCTGTCACGAGTTAGAAGCATCATCAAATCCCCCACTTGCTCATGGTGTATCCAGCAGGGGATCCCCTGTTGTGTTCTCACATTGATTTCTGCTTACTTTATACTAGGTTACTACACCAGGCAGAGAATATTCACAGAAACTCAGAAGGATCTAACAAGGACATTTGCGTTCACACATACACCGCATCCGAAGAAACTGAAGAGGATCTCCGGAGTGAAGTGCTAGTCTAGATGTATCTTAATTGGACACTGATATATATGCAAATTAGTAAATTATATTTTTTAAGTACTTGTTTTAGGCAGATTATTATGGAACTTTCTACCCCAATTTTTTTTTACTGAAGGAAATTACTGAATTATGTTTTCGGTGTATTGTCTTTTATTTTATTTGAAGAGGGATTTCAATTAAATAGGCTTCAAATTATATAAATGTAATATGAGTCTCAAGTTTGTTTTGCACAGATACAGCTAGTAGAAAACACCTTCAGGAGATACTTCTTACTCTTACACATTGAGTAAACTTCAGAGCCTTTACATTTATACTTTTATTTGAGCAAAAACTGTGATTCGGTACTTCTACTTTTACTTGACTGTTTTTAAAGACAAGTATATGTACTTATACTTGAGTAAAAAAAATATAAATTTTGCCACCTCTGAATGCAACCTCATCATGCACAAGTCACTTGAAATGTTAATATTCTTCTAAATCTGTATCGTTTACAGTGTTTGATTAAGCCAGATTCTTTCTGCGAGCCCCATCATGTCATTACAGTCATATGGAACTATCTTCAATGTTAAGAATAACAAAGAGTTATGTCATACTGTTTATAAAAATGTACAGTTACTACAGCCATAGAAAACTTACATCCTCATACGAAATCTCAAACAAATTATTTTCAATTAAATGGAGCGACTTTCAATTACAATAGTCCACAATCCTTTTGTTTTGTCTGTAGCTGTTAACGTGAGGGACGACCCCCTAACAGGACATTAACGTTCTGTTTCCATTTGAGATAAGCTTGTTGTGCAGCCTCATTCTGAGGACTGGCATTTTAGACACTCTCTTCACATTGTCGACAGTTTGGAGGGTTGTTATGAATTGCGTAAATGGGCTCCGACACGACAACTACCTAGTTGAATTACATGTTGTACAGCTATAACCTGGGCAATAACTATTTTCGTTAGCCACACGCTAAACACATTGATCTCTGCTTAGCTATCGTGTGCTAACCAGACTAGCTTATGTCAGGCGCGGGTAAGCGACATGTTCAGCTAACTAGCCACTTTACTGGTCTCCAATGAACTAAGTTAATGAGTTGAGTGAGGAGAGACTATTGATGGGATGTTACCTTCTACAGTTACCAGTTCAGGTACAGACTGTCCGCTGAACAAATTCGCACACCGGAGCTGGTGCCAGCACAGACCGCGTTGGCCTGTTCATTGTCGTCGGGAGCAGAGCAAGACGTGGCCCAGGCCGGAATTATTAAGACTTATTTTTAAAGTTTCAACCACTAGACACTTCCTGATAAGCAAGACTCGTTGACTCAGACAACAAATACAAAATCAGACAGAGACGGACATTTCCATTCGAGCTAACAAGAAATCGGTTAACAATCATTGGCCGGAGCCAGGCACAAACCTGCAATGAAGCCCTGGTTGGTTACCTCCCTGAGACGGCTGTTTGGTTGGACAGAAAATGGCTGCGGAAGGACCAGTCCCAGCGCGGAGCCGCGGCTGCACTACCATCTGTAGTCGAGAGGAGGCCGCGCTGCTTTCATGAACTTCTGACAAACTCCGAACGCAGAGGTGTAAAAAATATCCGGCGGTCGAAGAATATCAAATTAAGTATACGATCTCAATTGTGTTTCCAATTGTATATTTTGCATTTTGTTTATTGCAACAGTTAATATCAGGTTTAGCTGCGCTCTGAAACGACAGAACAAGGATAAAGTACACACATAACATGCATTGATTATTAAAAACGATGATCATTTAGAGCCTTTACACAGCAACTTGTCGCGTGGTATTATCCCCATTTCAGGCATACTACAACGCAGATTCTGCGTAAAACCTTTAGCATACATCGAAGATCAGAAGATCGCTGTGTTGATCCTCACATTTCCGACGGCATGTGAAGGCATCTCTTACCATTTCCCTCCTGTTCGAAGCGCAACTCGTCTGCCTGTGTGTGTGCGTGTGTGCGTGTGTGTGTTCGCGTTCGTTCCTTTATGCGTGCGTGGACGCGCGTGTTCATGTGTATGCTGTTAGGAATTTCAAACTTTTAACTATAGGTTGTGTCTGAAAGAACTCTTAACAATAAAGATAGAAGTAGTTTTAGCTATATATTAGGCAATCATACAAATGATTTTAATAATAACCTTTCCTTCCTAGGGTTTAATCTACAAATTAAGAATTAATGTTTCACTAGTTCTCATTTCTATTAAAGTGTTATTCCATCAGATTCATTAAACTGTGACTTTGTTGATTTCATTCTGTATTTTGTTATGGTTAAGTTGGTGCAGCCGAGATGGCTGGACCAAGACACTTTCTACTCAAGGCTGAATTACGAGACAACATCAGACTGTCAGGGTAGATAGGGTTGCCCTAGCAACCAGCAGAGTAGCGTAGGAACATGACTGAACTATATCTACTCTGGTTTCAGTGGCGGCTCCTGCCAAATTTCTCAGGGGGGGCAATTGTTGCGATGATGGTTAAGGTTACTGTTAAATGGGTAAATACAGAAACCTGTGTTGCTGTGTATGGGGTGCCGTTTGTCAAGCAGCTCACGCTGAAAATAACAGCAACATTTTGTCACATTTAGCTTCAAACCATGTTTAAAAAACTGGTGTGAATTTTTGAGAGTCACTTTTTTGCACATTTACAACAATGTTTGTCAACTTGGAGATATTTTAAATATTTAAATCCAAATGTTAAATGTAACACTTAAATGTTAAATCTAAATGCTAAATCTAAATCTAAATGTTAAATCTAAATCTAAATGTTACATTTAAATTTAAATCTAAATGTTAAATCTGAATCTGAATCTAAATGTTAAATCTAAATGTTAAATCTAAATATAAATGTTAAATCTAAATGTTTAATCTAAATGTTAAATTTAAATCTAAATATAAATATAAATGTTAAATCTAAATGTTTCGGGTGAAACTAAATATTTAGCTAATATGCAAATTAAAATGCCGGTTACAGGAAGTAGTAACAAAATAAAAGCTCGAGGAAGTCAGAGTGTGTTTATTGCGGAGCCCCCCAGGGGACACGGGGGAAAATGAGGACAGCAAAATGACTTTTGCGAGATCCCGAGAAAGTTTAGGACAATGTACATCCGGGTATCTCATAATAATGACATATTAAGTCATTATTATGAGATACGGGTTGTGGGCGGGGCGCCACAGAGCAGGGAATTCGAGGCTTAGCGGCTGCGGGGACAGCCGCCCTACTCGCGGAAGTGGGCGACTGTGCATCGATACAGAGACATAACAGGATCGATCCATGTTTTCTGCTCCGTTCATTGTCTTAGCGATGTGCTGCCGCTGAATCATTATAACCAGCGCTGCTCCAGCATCAGAACAGACGCTCATTAAAAGTCCGGTTGTCCTGTGTGTGTCTGTGTCTGCTTCCGCCTCACTTCCCTCTGTCCCGCGCTCGCTTTACACTTTAACAATAAACACCAGCGCTGATCACAAGTTATTAGGACACGTACAGGACTGATGTTTACTTTGTGTTTGTTTGAGCTCATGAAACACATGTTTAAACACCGTGTACACGTAGTCCCCCGCTCCACACAACACGAGCAGAACGTGACGCGCAGTCAGGACTGACAGCGTTAAAGTGACGGAGCGATCCGAAGTCATGATCGGTCATCATCGGATAATAACTAAAAAATACATGTGATTATCAGTTTTAGTGAAGAGGAACAGAGACAAGCATACACCCCCCCAACACACACACACACAAACGCACACAGCCCACACACACACACACAGTCTCCCATGACAGACCCTGCAGTCAGTATCTCATTATTATGAGATAGTATGAGATCATAACATCAGTCCTGTAGGTGTCCTAATAACTTGTGATCAGCGCTGGTGTTTATTGTTAAAGTGTAAAGTGAGCGGGGGACAGAGGGACGTGAGGCGGAAGCAGACACAGACACACACAGGACTTCGCTTAGACTTCCTCGAGCTTTTATTTTGTTACTACTTCCTGTAACCGGCATTTGAATTTGCATATTAGCTAAATATTTAGTTTCACCCGAAACATTTAGATTTAACATTTAGATTTAGATTTAACATTTAGATTTAAATTTAACATTTAGATTTAAATTTAACATTTAGATTTAAATCTAACATTTAGATTAAACATTTAGATTTAAATTTAGATTTAACATTTAGATTTAGATTCAGATTTAACATTTAGATTTAAATTTAACAATTAGATTTAAATTTAACATTTAGATTTAACATTTAGATTTAAATTTAACATTTAGATTTAAATTTAACATATAGATTTAAATTTAACATTTAGATTTAGCATTTAGATTTAACATTTAACATTTAAGTGTAACATTTAACATTTGGATTTAAATATTTAAAATATCTCAAATCTGCAAAAAAGTGACTCAAAAATTCACACCAGTTTTTTAAACATGGTTTGAAGCTAAATGTGACAAAATGTTGCTGTTATTTTCAGCGTGAGCTGCTTGACAAACGGCACCCCATAGCTGTGGTCACTTTAAAACTCCTGCTGTTGTTGATGTTGTACTGAGCACAAAATGTTGACAAGTAATTTTTCATGATGTTTAAAGGCAGTCTCATAAACTATGGAGCAAATCAAACAAACACTTCAGGTAAACTTCATGTACTGACCAGGGGTCTCATTTGTAACAGTTGCTTACGCACAAAACGGGGCCTGAAATGTGCATACGCCACTCCTCACGCAAACGTTTATAAACTTTAGAAAAACAATGAATAAAACTTGACGTCAAAATGTGCGCATTTCCACGCAAACTCTGACCCATGCATACAAGAGACGTAGACGGGAAAGTGGCGATGCAGACCCTCTCCCAGGACAGACAGAAGTGCAACAGATGTCAAGTGAAGAGGAAAACATCATCAGGATAAAGGTTTTAGCAGCATTGATGAGGGTAAACATTTTGAAGGATAACTGAAGGTCAGATACTATATGTCAAGCAGTCCTGCTGCAATCATAGTCTCTGGTCAGCAGCCAGCAAGATCATGATCCACCATCAAGATCGGATGCCATTATAGTCCATAGTCATTGTCCACTGCTGCCAATTAGGATCCATCATCAGCTGCCACCTAGGTCATGGTCCACCACCATTATCTGATGCCAACGCGATAAAGGATCCGCCATTATTATTACCATCAGCCCGCACGATATAGAATCCGCCATACTGGATCCACCATTACGATCTCTGATACGCAATCCACAAATCCTAATCCGTGATGATGTGGCCACAGCTGCGGCCCTGGATCTGTGGGCGATAAGGCAAAGGGACTCCGGGGAAGGGTTCAAGTCAGTAACATGTATTGATGAGATATGAATTACTTTGATGTGATAAGGATGGAGAAGAGGAAGGAGAAGCTGGAAAGAGAAGCTCCGTGTGTCATGTGTCATAAATTCCCTTGGCACCTTAGCGTCATCAGGTGTTTTTGCCTTGATACAATGACACTGAGGCTCAAGGTAAATCTGACTGGCTACTGGTTTGTATGGCAGTACTAGAAAAGCCATGTGGCTCAGTAGATCAGACATCAATACCTCTATGCCTTTTTAAACTAAACGCTTCCCATTTTAGAACATAGGACAAGTCACGTTCTGATGCACTAATTAATGCATACCGCCAGTTGATGTTATCGACCTTCTAGACCAGGGGTTTTCAACCGGGGGCCCTGGTTGTCCGCGACGGCATTGCAGGAGGTCCGTAAAATTTGCTTTGATATTTCCACACATATCCAGATTATTCTTGAATATTGTGAAAAATATCTAAAATAAGACAAATATGTCTTAAATAGTATAAAGGTGATAAGGGGAACCTTGAAACCGGCTTGGGGCTAGAAACTGCCAGTAGTTTCCCCCTGTGTATGCGTGTTAAAGGTAGATGTAGAAGAGCGGTTGAGCTAGGTAGAAAAACTCTCAGGAGGTCTTGGAGATGTAGTTTGTATGATGGCAATTTTTATTTTCCCAAAAAGAAAGCCCAAAAGGGCAGAATTAATAATGAAATTATTAAATAAAACAAAAGAGTGTAAAACAATTACTTTGGCCTCCAAAGAGCTCAGTGTTGAGCTCAGTGATGTGTTTGGTGTCGTGGTCAAGACTGTTAACTTCATTAAACGTAATATATTGAATACACGCCTGTTTTCATCAGAGAGTGGTAACCTAGAGATGTTGTCTTCAGTTGAAGAATACTCTGACAGCACTGACATCGACAACACTATATGTGAGCGTTTGAGGAAACTTGTGCGTCAATTCCAAAAGTACTTCACTGATTCTGATGAGTGGTGCCGTGACAGCAAGTGGATCCTGCTCCCATTCAGTGACGATGCAGCAGTAAGGTCAAGTCTGATGGCTGTGGAAGAGGATGAGCTGATTGAGATGTCCACAGACTCTGTCAGGAGGAATATGTATGACACACAGCTCTTGTTAAGTCCTGGATAAGTTGCCAAACAGAATTTCCACAGCTTTCTGCAAAAGCAATGAGGTGTCTTTTGCCCTTTCCAACAACCTACCTGTGTGAGAGCGTTTTTTCTACACTGGCGTACTTGAAGAATAAGTACAGGGCAAAGCTTGAACCAGAGAATGATATGAGACTGTCGCTGTCTACCATTTCGCCACGAATAGACATGCTGTGTGGACTTCACCATGCCCAGATATCACATTGATAGGTATTTCCCTCTCGACACACACACACAGAAGTACTACTCACCCACCACCCTCCCCCCCAACACTAGCAGTAGGTAGGATTTGCTGCTGGTGATCATGAGGTTAAACTTAATTAGGCCTCAATTGTGTGTGTGATATTGTATGATTATCATTTGTGACATATTCTGAAATACTTTGTCATCTTCCCTCTTCAGTTGTAGCCCCAGTTTATATTGATTGTTATTGATCACCGTTACTTTAACGTTCTCTCAACATGTCAGCTTCATGTCTGTACATTTAAGTCATGAACGTTATATATTGATGTAAATATGGTTCTGAGATGCAGTACAACTACAAACTGCATTTTAATTTTGTTTTCAATTCTTAATCACTGAAAATCCACCGTTTTTGTTGTTTTTTACACCGATTTGTCTAGATTTGTTTGAGGTTTTTAAGTAGATATATCTAGATTTGTTTGAGGTTTTTAAAAAAAAACAACATGGAAATCCAAATGTTAAAACTTCCTTCTATCCACATGTACGCACGCACACACACACGTAGGCACGCGCGTGCGTATCAGTGGGCCGCGGATTACTTTCTAGTCAGAATGGTGGTCCCTGGGACAAAACCAGTTGAAGACCCCTGTTCTAGACCTATAGCAGCATAGCTAAGAGCAGGTGTAGGACAAGCCTGGACCAGCTCTAACTATAAGTTTTATCAAAAAGGAAGGTTTTAAGCCTACTCTTAAAAGTACAGATGGTGTCTGCTTCCCAAACTGAAAGTGAGAGATTATTCCACAGGAGAGGAGCTTGATGGCTGAAAGCTCTGGCTCCTACTCTACTTTTAGAGACTTTAGTGACGACAAGAAAGCCTGAATTCTGGGAGCGGAGTGCTCTAGTGGGTTGATAAGGTAGTAACAGCTCTTTAAGGTAAAATGGCGCCATATTATTAGAGCCTTGAAGGTGAGGAGGAGAATTTTAATTTCTATTCTAGATTTAACCGGAAGCCAGTGTAGCGATGCTAATACTTGAAGAAGTGGAAGATGGCGGTCCTAGAAATTTGTTTTAAGTGAGAATTAAATGACAAATCAGGATCGAAGATCACTCTGTTAAGATCACGGTGCTCTAAGACTTTTTACTTTGTGCCTCCTGCATGTGTGTTGTTATTTCATGTGTTTCCCCTGTTTATTTATGTTGTCATGTGCTTGTTGTGTTTACGTTGTCAGACCATGTGTTTTCTGTTATTGTCCGGAGACTCCGCCCTCTGCTGCTTCCCGCTCTTTGTCCCTCTCACCTGTTCCCTATCATCACCCTGAGTGTTTGCCTCATTTGTTCACCTGTGTCTTGCCTTTGTTCCTCCTCTTATATAAGCTCAGTCTTTCTGTTGTTCCCTGTCGGATTGTCTTGTTTGTTCCCTGTGAGAAGCCATGCCAGTTTTTGAGGTCTGTTTACTTGATATGTTATTTGGATTTCTGATTTTTGAAACCTCTTTGTTTTTCCATTTTTTGGAATTCTGTTTTGCCTTTTTGGATCCTTGTTTTTGCCATTTTTTGAAAGAATAAAATAGAATTTTTTGCATTTGGTCTGCGATTGAGTCCTTATCTTGAGAAAGCCTAACAGTACAATCCGACCAGAATGGACTCAGCAGACCAAGTGAGGGCCGCCATTGAACAGCATGACACAGTCCTGGGTCAACACAAGACTCAGCTGGAAGCCGCCCTCAAGAGCGTCGGAGACCTGACGGCCCAGATGCAGGCCTTGCAGCTCAGCTGATCCTCCGTGGCTAATCCGCCCTATCCCCAGCCTCCAGCACCAGCCCATGAACCTAAGCTGCCTCCTCCTCAGAAATACGCTGGTGAGCCCGGCACATGCCGCTCTTTTCTCTCCCAGTGCTCTGTCGTTTTTGAACTGCAACCAACCTCCTTCCCTTCTGAGCGCTCAAAGGTGGCGTACGTCATCATCCAGCTGTCCGGACGGGCAAGAGAGTGGGGGACCGCTCTCTGGAAGGCCCAGTCGCCCTCATGCAACACCTTCAAGGACTTTGCTGACGAGATGAGAAGGGTTTTTGATCGGTCCAAACACGGGCATGAGGCTGCTCGTGAACTATTACATATGCGCCAGGGGCAAGGGTCCGTTTCGGATTATGCCATCGACTTCCAGACCCTCGCAGCATCCTCTGGCTGGAACGCTGATGCGCTTTTTGATACGTTCTTGAACGGGCTGTCGGAGGAAATCAAGGACGAGCTGATTGCCCATGATCTACCCCACACCTGCGATGCCCTGGTCAACCTTGCCATCAGAATCGACACGAGGATGCAACAGCGCCAACGCATGAGGGCTTCCGGGGGGTCCCGCAGATTCTCCATGGTCACCCCGGTCACCCAACCAGCACTCTTTTCGGCTTCTGATGATCCTGGACCAGAACCCATGCAGGTGGATCGCACCCGTCTGACCCTGGCTGAGTGGCAGAGAAGATTCGCCTCCCGTTCATGCCTGTACTGTGGCCAGCCAGGGCACTTCATCTCTGCCTGCCCGGTAAAAACCAACGCTCACCAGTAGGAGGGGTACTGGTGAGCGTGACATCCCTTCTACCCTCCTCAGAACAACGCACTTCTTTTTCTGCCATCCTGAAGTGGGGGGCCCAACAACAGGAGGTGGTGGCTTTGATTGACTCCGGAGCGGAGGAGAACTTCCTCGACTCCTGCTTCGTGGCTCAGTGGGGATTACCGACCATTCAACTTAAGACTCCAATGGTGGCCAATGCGCTGAATGGCCAAAGGCTGGCCAACATCACACACGTCAGCGCTCCGGTGAGTCTCTTCCTCTCCGGAAACCATCATGAAGTAATGAGCTTTTATGTTATCGACTCCCCTAATTCCCCTCTGGTGCTTGGCCACCCCTGGCTCGCCAAGCATAATCCCCATATCGACTGGAGAGGCATGAGAATTGTGTCTCATTCAAGCCCAGACCCAGTTGCCCCCAGCTTCTGGATCGCCAGAGGAGTTTCCAGACCTGTCAGCTGTTCCCCGTGAGTACATGGATCTTAAGACTGTTTTTAGTAAATCCAGAGCCTCTTCGTTACCCCCCCATCGGCCCTATGATTGTTGCATTGACCTCTTACCTGGCACTTCCCCCCCAGAGGTCGCCTCTTTTCGCTGTCATGGCCTGAGACAGAGGCTATGACTGTATACATCAGAGATGCTCTCGCAGCAGGCATAATACGCCCATCCTCCTCCCCCGCAGGAGCTGGTTTCTTTTTTGTTGGCAAGAAAGACGGCTCTTTGCGCCCGTGCATCGACTATCGGGGTCTCAACGACATTACAATCAAGAATCGTTACCCTCTACCTCTAATGTCCTCAGCCTTTGAGCTACTTCATAACGCAACAGTGTTCACTAAGCTTGATCTCCGGAATGCCTACCATCTCGTTCGTATCCGTGAGGGAGATGAGTGGAAGACAGCCTTCAATACCGCCTCTGGCCACTACGAGTACCTTGTCCTTCCATTCGGTCTTACGAACGCCCCTGCGGTGTTTCAGAGTTTAGTGAACGATGTCCTGAGAGACATGCTGAATAGATTTGTGTTTGTCTATTTAGATGACATTTTAATTTTTTCAAATTCTCTGTCCGAGCATGTGTCCCATGTACATTCTGTCCTTCAACGCCTGCTGGAGAACCGGCTCTTTGTGAAGGCTGAGAAGTGCGAGTTCCATCAACAAAGAGTCACCTTCCTAGGATACGTGATCTCCCCCGGAACCATCCAAATGGATAGGCAAAAGGTCGAAGCAGTCCTGGAGTGGCCCCCTCCTTCGACCCGCAAGGAGCTTCAAAGCTTCCTCGGATTTGCTAACTTTTATCGACGCTTCATCCGGAATTACGGTTCACTGGCGGCTCCCCTCACAGCCCTGACGTCCACAGCTGTTAAATTCCTCTGGTCCTACGCTGCGGAGGAAGCATTTCAAGCCATAAAACAACGCTTCACCTCAGCCCCCATCCTGATCCAACCTGACCCCAGTAGACAGTTCATCGTGGAGGTTGATGCCTCCGACATTGGCGTCGGAGCTCTGCTCTCCCAACGCTCAGCCAGAGATAACAAGGTCCACCCCTGTGCCTTCTATTCACACCGTCTCACGCCTACTGAGCAGAATTATGACGTCGGCAATAGGGAATTGCTGGCAGTGAAGCTAGCTCTGGAGGAGTGGAGACATTGGCTGGAGGGCGCTTCTGTGCCATTCCTGGTCTGGACTGACCATAAGAACTTGCAGTACATCCGCACTGCCAAGAGGCTCAATCCCCGTCAAGCACGCTGGGCCATGTTCTTCTCCCGATTTAATTTTACCCTGTCTTACCGTCCTGGTCACAAGAATGTAAAGGCCAACGCACTGTCTCGACGATTCAGTCCCCGTGAGAGACCCCAGGAACCTGATACCATCCTCCCCCCTCATTGTGTTCTAGGAGCAGCTCAGTTTGATATAGAGACTATTGTTACTGCTGCTCAACCTAATGAGGTAAAACCCAGTCAGTGTCCTACTAACCGTCTTTTTGTGCCCAGTTCTGTCCATCCACAAGTCTTACGGTGGGGTCATTCAACCCAGCTGTCCGGTCACCCGGGAACCAAACGAACGCAAGCCTTCATTGGCCGACGATTCTGGTGGCTGTCCATGAGGGAGGAGGTCCACAAGTTCGTCCAGACTTGTCCAGTCTGCCCTCGGAATAAAACATCTACCCGACCGCCAGCCGGCCTACTGCAACCCCTACAGGTTCCTAGGAGACCATGGTCTCACATATCGCTTGATTTTGTTACTGGTCTACCCCTATCCGATGGCAACACCACGATCCTCACGGTGGTGGATCGGTTTTCTAAGTCTGTCCATTTCATTCCCCTCCCCAAGCTTCCCTCTGCCATAGACACTGCTAAACTGATGTTTCAGCATGTTTTTAAATTACATGGTTTACCTGTAGAGGTTGTTTCTGACAGGGGCCCTCAGTTTACGTCCAGTTTCTGGAAGGCCTTTTGTGGTCTTATTGGTGCATCTGTCTGTTTATCATCTGGTTTTCACCCGCAGTCCAACGGCCAAACAGAGAGGGCGAACCAGCAGTTGGAGACAGTGCTGCGATGCCTGGCATCCCAGAACCCCACCTCCTGGAGCCAACAACTGCCCTGGGCCGAGTATGCCATAAATTCCCATATTACATCCTCCACGGGCCGGTCCCCCTTCGAGTGCTCCCTGGGCTATCAACCACCTCTGTTCCCAGACCAGGAGAGGGAGGTGGGCGTTCCTTCTGCTGAGGCATACATCCGTCGCTGCCGCCGGACATGGAAACGCACACGCTCGGCACTCCTGCTCTCCTCTGCCAGGATGAAGGTCCAAGCAGACAAACACCGCTCTCAACCCCCCCCTTATCGCCAGGGACAGCAGGTGTGGCTCTCCACCCAAGACCTCCCCCTCAAGACTGAGTCCCGTAAGCTCTCTCCCCGCTTCATCAGACCCTTTCCCATCGCCGGAGTCATCAGTCCCACTGCTGTTCGTCTCAACCTCCCTGGACCCCTTCGCCGCATCCACCCCACCTTCCACGTTTCCCGAATCAAGCCATATATTTGTAGCCCCTTGCACCCTGCCCCCAAACCCCCCCACCCCCACGTCTCATCGATGGTTCAGAGGCGCACACGGTGCGTCGATTGCTGGATGTTCGCCGCCGTGGCCGGGGACTCCAGTACCTCGTGGACTGGGAGGGCTATGGCATCGAGGAGAGATCCTTGGTCCCATCTCGCTTCATCCTTTGCCCAAACCTCCGCAAGGACTTTCACCGCCAGCACCCCATTCCGCCCAAGAAAACGCCTGGAGGTTTGGGTTTGGGGGGAGGTACTGTTAAGATCACGGTGCTCTAAGACTTTTTACTTTGTGCCTCCTGCATGTGTGTTGTTATTTCATGTGTTTCCCCTGTTTATTTATGTTGTCATGTGCTTGTTGTGTTTACGTTGTCAGACCATGTGTTTTCTGTTATTGTCCGGAGACTCCGCCCTCTGCTGCTTCCCGCTCTTTGTCCCTCTCACCTGTTCCCTATCATCACCCTGAGTGTTTGCCTCATTTGTTCACCTGTGTCTTGCCTTTGTTCCTCCGCTTATATAAGCTCAGTCTTTCTGTTGTTCCCTGTCGGATTGTCTTGTTTGTTCCCTGTGAGAAGCCATGCCAGTTTTTGAGGTCTGTTTACTTGATATGTTATTTGGATTTCTGATTTTTGAAACCTCTTTGTTTTTCCATTTTTTGGAATTCTGTTTTGCCTTTTTGGATCCTTGTTTTTGCCATTTTTTGAAAGAATAAAATAGAATTTTTTGCATTTGGTCTGCGATTGAGTCCTTATCTTGAGAAAGCCTAACACACTCCCAATCTCCTGACTGTTTCATTGGAAGCAAGGGCAATGTCGTCTAGCGCAGCTATATCATTAGATAATGTATCTCTAAGCTGTTTAGGGCCAAGTATTATAACCTCTGTTTTATCTGAGTTTAATTAGAGAAAATTGCAGGTCATCCAGGTTTTTATGTCCTTGAGACATGCTTGAAGTTTAGTTAATTGATTACTTTGTTCAGGTTTTATTGACAAGTATAACTGGGTGTCATCCGCATAGCAGTGGAAATTTACAGAGTGTGTCCTGATAACGTTTCCTAGTGGAAGCATATATAATGTGAATAAAATTGGGCCGAGCACCATGGTTAACTGTGGTGCACACAGATGACTCATCATTAATTTGCACCAATTGGAAACATCAGAAAAATAACATTTAAACCAGTTTAGGGCGGTTCCTATAATGCTAATTAACTGTTCTAGTCTCTGTAATAAAATGTGATGGTCAATTGTGTTGAATGCTGCACTGCAGCATTCAACACAATTGACGCTGCAATGATCTAACAATGAATGCAATGATCTAACAGAACAAGGACAGACCCAAATATCTGGTCTGAAGCTAATAGAAGGTCATTAGTGACTTTTGCCAAGGCTGTCTCTGTGCTATGATTAGCTCTAAACCCAGACTGAAAGTCTTCATATATATTATTTCCTGGAGAAACTCACACAGCTGATTGGCTACAACTTTTTCTCAGATTTAAGACAGGAAGGGGAGATTAGATATTGGTCTGTACTGTAATTGGCTAAAACCTCTGGGTCTAAGGGTTTGATTACTGCTATTATAAGGGACTTTGGTTCCATATCCTGATGATAATGCCATATTGATTGTGTTCAGTAACGAACTATCAATTAGGGGCAGAATTTCTTAAAGTAATTTTGTAGGAATGGGATCTAAGATAAATCTCAGGTTGGTTTAGAACCTGAGATTATTTTTGGTAAACTGAACACGGGTGATCAAAGAAGCTGTCTAAATAATGGGTAGGATTCTCAGCTGTTTCTGAGATTTCTGTTCTTGGTAGGGTATTAGTGCCAATTGAGGGCAGGAGATGGATGATTTTATTTCTAATAGTTAGAATTGAATCATTAAAGAAGATCATAAAGATATTGCTATTGTAGGAGCCATATTAACCTTTGTTATCTTTCTTTATTAGCCATGCATGTGTGTGTGTGTGTGAGAGTGACACTGTGTCTGTAGGTGTTTTTACCCCATCTACAGGACACCTGAAATGAACCTGAGAGGCGGAGGGTGGAGCCAAGAGGAAAGGCTTAAAGAGCCAGCCACGAGAGCATCTGGGCGTGGCTGAGGAAGGCAACACTTTTTTGACCATGTTTGGTGACGTTCGATGTGCTCTACGAGATACTCTTTAGTTTAATGTATTTAGTTTGTTTTAAGCAAATTGTAAACCATCTTTTTTCTACAATAAATGGTCAAAGGGACCAACCGGACAAACCTCTACTCCTCATTTTTTATAGATGCGTCAGGATCAAACCCAACTCAGCCACCAGTAGCAATTAAATAGAAATTGCTGCTACAGCTATTTAGGGATCGAGGAATACTGGACTCGGTGGAGGTGTGTCTCAGTCAGCCTGGCTACTGTGCTGAAGAGAAATCTGGGGTTGTTTTTATTCTCTTCTATTAGTTTTGAATAATAGGCAGCTCTTTCTTCGTAGAGAACCTTTTTATATTCTTTAACACTACTCTTCCAAAATAAAAGCAGGATGGTAATAAGACCTTACCAGGAAGACTGAAGGAGGCTAGATTTTCAAAACAAAAAGTCCTGGATGGTAATGACACCTTACCAGGAAGCCTGAAGGAGGCTGCCACAGTGGATTTTCAAAATAAAAGCCCCCAGACAGTTAGAGGATGTTACCAGGAAACCCAAAGGAAGCTGCCACAGTGTCTCTCTCTCTCAAATTGGCACAGTCTTTTTCTCTCTCTCACCAACCTGTTATTCATCATAGACAATCATGAGTACCCTCTCCTTAGTCGACAGACAGCAGATCACTCTCTCCAACAGACTGGTTTGCTGTAAGAACAGATACAGGAAGTCTTTCCTGCCCACAGCTATACGACTGTACAATTCTCGTCTCTTGTAGTTTCTATCCACAAAAAAAAATGTTTTTAATCCAGCCCTATGACCAATCAGAAATCAGGAAATTCTGATTGTGGTGAATAAAATAGGCGTGATTGGCAGATTCAAATAGCATAGAATAGAGTCAATTGGGTGGGCAGAGCAGAGAGGGTCCTTGTGAATGTCCATGATGAATAACAGTTTGTTCAATTCCCTGCTCTCCTCCACCACTTCAAAAGATCCTGGTTTGCAGGCAATGACAGAGCCAGCCATCTAAATCAGCTGGTTAAGTCTAAGTCCAATGCTTCACCCCCAGCAGACCACAGCAAAGTACAGTGCACTGGCTAAAACAGACTGATAGAGGATTTCCAACATCTTGCTGCACACGTTGGAAGATCTCAGATTCTTCAGGAACTAGAGCCTGCTCTTTCTGCTCTTTCTTGTACACAGCGTCAGTGTTGGTTTTCCACTTCAGTCTTGAGTCGATGTGGATGCCCAGGTAATCCTCCACTGTCACAACATTCTCTCCCAGAATACACAGTGGCTGTGAAACCGTCCTCTTCCTCCTGAAGTCGATCACCATCTCCCTGGTCCTGGCAACATTCAGAAGACGATGATTTCCACCGGCCCACTCCACAAAACCCTTTTACAGGCACTCTGAACTCACCCTCCCTCTCATCACAAAAACCCAACCACTGCAGTCATTAGAGAACTTCTGCAAGTGGCATGACTCTGAGTTGTACTGAAAGTTAGAGGTGTACAGAGTGAAGAGGAAGGGTGACAGCACAGTCCCCTGCAGAGCTCCTGCAGGACTCTGAGTGGGCTCACTGCAGCAGGTAGATAATTGCATGATCCACTCCCAGATGAGGCTGGTAGGCGAACTGTAGAGGGTCAAGCGATGATTTCTCCTTTGGTCTGGAGTGGGTGTAAGGATTTCAATATTTTAACTATAGGTTGTGTCTAACAGAATTCTAAAAAAATAAAGATAGAAGCATGTCAAATTATACTTGTACTCTTAACAATAAAGATAGGAGTAGTTTTGGCTAGATATTATGCCTTCATACAAATGATTTTAATAACCGTTGCTGCTTGGTGTTAATCATGAATCTTTTACTTGTTCTCATTTCTAACTTTTGATATTAAAGCATAATTCCCTTAGCTGCATTCGACATCAGACAGAGTTCAAGGAGCGACATTGTTGACATTGTTTTGATAAAGCAGGAACACAATATTTTCTTCTCCAATGGACAACCACTGGCCCACAATACGTCGGCCGAGTCAAGGCTAGTTTATGAGACACAACATCGAACTGTCATGGTAGGAACAGTTGGCCTAGCAACTATCAGAGGAGGCGTGAGATTGGGAGTGGCTCCTGTTCACTTCCTTATTCCAATGCCAAGATGATGGACTACGCCTGCACACTATCGAGGAAGAACCAAGGACTGTTATAAAATCTTACAGACGCGGGCTGTTTGATGCGTTCTGATGCGACTCGAGACTGTGTTGGAGGCCTGTTGTTTAGCTGTTCATACCTTTCATTGCTTTCTAAATAAATACTTGATTGAACAAAGCGGAGTTCGGCTCATCTTCTCATATTCAGGATAAACGACCACGCAACGACATCTGCCGAGTTGGGGGAGGGCAGCAGTACTGTATACATCTAGAGCATTTGCATACAAATGGTTTTGGTAAATGGTTTTGTATTTATATAGCGCTTTTCTAGTCTACAGCAGGTCAAGCGTTTTACTGTCTCTTGCTGGGCAGTTAACATGATTGAAGTCACCAGGGATGGCTATAAAAGCATTGAGATGTTGTGCTTGAGTCCTTGCCACATTGGAGTGAATGGTGTCGGTAGCTACAGTCCCATCAGCTGAAGGAGACATTTAAAGCGCCATGGCGGAAGTAAACTCCCTCGGCAAATAATATGGGCCCATTCCCACTGCTAGCAGTTCAATGTCTGGGCAACAGAGACGCCACTTCTGATTAATATGTCCAGGATTACACCATTTTTAACTCACATATAGTGCAATCCCTCCTTCCTTCTCCTTACTGATCTGTATAACGCCCCTGTACACCCGAACAGTCGTGAAGCCGGGTAACTCCGCGCAGCCATGTCTCGATGAAACACAACAAGCTGCACTCAAGGTATTATCTCTGAAGGTTCAGTCTTCGCTTAGTTCCTGCTCTGCCTCCACGGCGTCTCCTATGTAGCTCCTCTCAGCATCACAGGTTTACTAAGGGCAATCAGCTGGTTGCGTGAGTAAACAATGCTCTCATGGCATGGCTCGTCATAACAAAGAGTGTGGAATTCTGGGCTGCATGCAAATGCCCAACACAAGGGTTATTAGAACCTGGATAGAATCAGCCTTGATTTCACCCGGCTGAATTGTGTTAGTTGCCAAATTTTCCAATCGTTTGTTTAAATGTCATTATCATATCATCGCATATAAAGTTCGGATGGTCATATTGGGGATATAGATGTCAGGTTTAACCTTACTTCAATACGCCGCCCTCAAGATGCCGCACCGTGTTTTGTGAGTGTATTGAGCAGTACAGGGTTAACACAAATCACTTTTATTGTTTTAAATTAAAAAAAAAAATTGCAAGTCCCTGTATATACAAAACAATATTTTTTATAACGTATAATATATATAAATATACAGAGTTAAATGAGAAAATGCTTAAAATTATTATTTTATAATTGCCTATTTGTCTTAGGGTTAGAGTTATCTCACATTTACTTATTCTCTTTATTTATCTCTATATTTCCAACCATTATACTTACTTGTTTATTCTTTTATTATTCCAATTGTACTCCCACACATGATGGAAAGCTTCAAAGGTTTTGGCCACAAATATCAAAAAGACTCATCCAGACACACTTATTATACTTGAAGAAGCATTGTTTCATCAGGTTGTACATAGAGTTCTGAAAAATGGAAGTCATATGAACATGGAATACCTGATATTAACATCTGTCGGGAGAGATACAGTCACACGTGGCCACCATCTTAGTATGTCAGTTACAGCTTGACATTAGAAGATGTTCTGAATGTGTTCATTAAGGAGGCAGTGCTTCAATGTGGCCGGGGACATATTTGCAAAACCACTGCTAAAAAGAATGTGGTCACATGCTTCCTAGACCACCTCATAATCGAGCCTGAATGGATCTGAAATGGGTCCCCAATGTATCTTTGGCGTGTTCACACCAATGCTAAGACCTGTCCGCTGGTGATTGAACCTGTGTCTGACCTGACCCGAGCAGAAAGCAGTTAAAGTAAGCTCCAATGAATTTGTGTTACTCTCTGACACGAATGGTAATTTTTCACAGATTACAGAAATGAGCAGAGTAAAACATCAGACCAACCAACGTGACAGACCTGACCCAAGTACTGTGTGGTCAATGATGCGCTGGTCCAACTCAGATAATACATAACTTTGTGTTTTTTTAAATAATTTTCTATCCACTGCTGACACTACAAAATATAACAGCTTTTTCCTTTGTGCCATCATCCATTTCGTTTAGACATTCTTGACTTCAGTTTCATGCCTTTTATGGGCTTTGGCAAGGTTAACCTATGCTAATAAGGAACTTACATGACATGTCATTCGTCAATATAAGAAATCAGGTGCAAACAATTTTGCAGTTTAAGATTACATCATGAATCGAGTTTTCTACAGAATATTCTTAAGAACAAATTAAAGAAAATTCTAAAGAAGATATTGGTGCATGTCGCCCAAAGTCACTACCAGTTCTGCAAGATCAAATAGACTTAAATTAATCTTATGTCAAACCATTCCAAAACCATTGCACAATTTCACAATGATCCAAACTTTATGGTCCATTTACTTGGCTTTCAACAGTTACACCTCCGATAATTTTGAGTTTCACTCTCTCTATACCCCTCTCAGGAGAAAAACTGCCTCAGCCACCTGAGATGAAGGTGCCTGAGGCAGGTGAATAATGAAGACAGGTGAGGAATGAATTTCATTCCCTTCCTGAAACACATGAAGCAAAAGGTTTCTGGACTGCGGCATGACCCATCTCCTTACACACCAAACACCCTAAAGTCCAAACAAGTCCATCCAATCCTAGTCTATTTTGTCCAGACTGGCTCCAGAAGTGTGGGCAGTGTCTTCCTCCCTTGATCTATACCCATGATGATGCAGAATCTTCCAGAATGTGGTGGTCTATGCCTCGACTGTCCTTTTCCTTTCTAGCCGGTCCAGCTTGGCCAAGTTTTCCGTCAGAACTTTGAAACCAGGGTTCAAAAGCAGGGCTCGCTGGTAGTAGATCCTGGCTGCTGCATAATCTCCCTGCATGTGCAGACACATAGAGGAAAAAAAGCCAGTTTAATCATGTTAAACATAATTTAATTAGATAATAAAGGTTTACGGAGAAGAACAGAAAAGAAACTGGGTCTATGTAAATGTGATTTGTAGCAAGGCTAGGAGCCAACTTCTATGAAGCAGGGAGAGTAAATTGGCCTACCTGAATTAGGATTACAGTGTACAATTAGAGGTCATTAGAGGTAAAGGAACTTCAGATTTTCCAGTGTGTGCTTGTTTTTCACAAAATTGATTTGATTGGTTTCATTTATGTCAGGGGCATAATTATATTTTTACATATTTAAATTTTTTTTTTTATATCCATCTCACAACACATGGTGCAGAAATCTGAAGGGAAAATACTATCACACTTTTACACCCCATGATAAAACTGTCTAATCTTCCTCTCCGTCTGTGTTTCGGTCTTGACAAAAACAGATATAGGTCTAAAAGACAATTACAAAGAAATTGCATTCATTCTACAAAAAACTACTTTTGTTTGCATAAATAGTTAGTTCTTAGGGGGGAGCTAAGCACTACCTTAATGTGTTGAATCCCTCCCATATTCATCCAGGCCTGGGATCTATCAGGTTTGAGTTCAACCGCTAGTTTGTAGCTCTAATGGGAGAAAAAAACAAAAAATGTTAATTAAATCTAAAGACTTAGTGATGACAGTGATACCATTTTGTTACAGCAACTCCATATATAATGTAACAGTATTGAGATACAGCTAAAGTTGTCTTCCAAACAAAGTCATATTAAATCTTTGCATTAGGGACTAATTGGTGTGTTGATTAAGGAACCATAGGAAGACAGGAGGAGCTGGAGATTGAACCAGTTACTCAAAAGTTAGACAACCAGTTGGACATTCTGAGCCACAGCAGCCCAAATAAATATGTAATACTTATCTTTTGATTTAAATGTAAGCTTGCAATGTACACCATTATTTCTCCAGTTTATGGATTTAAAGCTCCATCACTTGTGGATCCTTCACTTTCTATGATTCAAGTCAATAGTGACACCTTCTACCAAATTAACACCCACTGCTTTCAGAGTTTGAGCCCTTGAACCCCTTCTTGCATGCATCACCCAATATTTCTGACGATACGACAAAGCTACACAAGCCTCACGCAGCCCGCAAGGCTGTGATTGGTCTGCTAACTACATTCTTTCAGGAGTCACATTTCCGGTTTCACGCCCCATAATACCGGCAGAAACCACGGAAGATTTAGAAGAACCAATATGGACCAAATAGAAGAGCGTTTGGCAGAAGAGATCTGAAAGTATGACCACTTGTATAACCCGTCATTGACTGGTGGATTTGTCCGCCAGAAAAAGGTTATGAGGAGCTGCAGTGGCGATGTAAATAAAAAGTCGATGACGACTGCCACACACAAAGAAGGTGTCTCTAATGCTCGATCAAATTTAGCTCGTACAATGTGATGTTGACAGTGTTGACACTTCCAAACTATCCGATTCCAAGGCAGAGTAAAAAGACGGTTGTAAGAAAGAGTGCAAAGAAATGAAATTATTATTACATGGAAATCATTTGTCAGATTGTCAGGGAGAAAACATTGCAGAAATATATTGACAATTAAACCAATTCAGCCCCAGACAAAGAGGCACCAAACTCCAACTCTTTTGCGTATTACACCAGTGGCAAGCCGGCAAGCTAGCAAGCTGGTAGGCTGTGGCTGATTGGGTACAGCAGTTGTCCTCCAACCAGAAGTTCAGTGGCTCAAATCCAAGCCCATGGCCCAAAAATTGTCTAATTGTTATGGGGAAGAGCAGTTGTCCTCCAACCAGAAGGTCAATGGCTCGAATCCCAGCCCATGCCCCCCAAAAATAGCCTAATTGCAATTTGGACAAAAGCGTCAGCTAAATAACATCTAATGTTATGGCAAGACATAAGGACACATGATTAGAAATGCATCTGTTAGGCTTAACTATCGACTAGGACGCCAACACCTACGTGTAACATGAGGATGCTGTTTGGGACATATTCAGACATGGGGTGACAATTGCTTATGTTACTCTGAAAGTGTTGTTATATTCTGTAAGCATTGTAAGAAAATAGAAAAAGACTCACATACAACTATTACTAATCAATTTTTGCCCTATGTTACTCCCACATTAGCCTCTTTATATTGGCTTGATGTGAAATTCAGAATAGAATTTCAAATCCTGCCCCGTATCTACAAAGCCTTTAATGATCAAGCCTCATCATATCACAAAGGAGACATTTTGTGAAATTGTCCCCTTTCAATGCTTTTGAACTTGTAATTGGGTCTTTTGGAAGCCTAGGAATGCAGATACCGATACATTGCAAAACATTTTCACACTTTCATCTATTTCCTTGTGAGTGATGCATTGATCTTACTGAATAAAAGCATGCTCATTTATTAATGGACTAAATGTATGAGTGTGTGCAATTTGGTGCGGATCCAAATGAAAATCTGGATTCTAGTAGACTTAAATGGGGACCTGGACAGAGGTATGTATTGTAGTGGTTCTGAAGCACACATTTTTGGGGACCTGGTCACTAGGGGCGCTGCTACAAAACTAGCTGAGTGAAGTTACACATTCCTGAAAGCAGCAGTGTCAGTGTTTTACATTGTATCAGTTCAATGAGAGTTTGAGGTGATACTCTGCTGTAGCCTGTAGTTGGTCCTCCAGTTGTTTTCATGTGTGTGCTGTGGGAGCCCGGCCTTGCAAGAGGAGAACAGTGGGTATAAAAACTGGAAACAGAGCAGTCAGACGCAGGGGTCTATGGCAAATAGAAATTAGGCGTTTATTTACAACTGAGGGGGAAAAGGGAGGAGGGCGCATAAAGATAACTCAAATAGCTTTGCCGGACTGGCAGTTGGGGTCTGGGGCTCCAGCGGGCTCTTCCTGATTCAACGAGAGAGAAAGACAGCAGTTAATCCTCTTCATCTGACAAAAAGGCAGGCCGTTGGCCTCTTACCCTGAGACTCCTTTTGAAAGTGCCTGGTTCCTACTCCCTCAGTGGCTCAAGAGACTCTGGCCCCATTTCCTCTGGTTTTTAAAAGGGCTCCTGATTGCCTCTTGATTCAGTCCACCTGTGAGGGACAACCAGAGACACCTGGGAGGGGAGGAGCTCTCCAGGATGATCCCCTGGGGTAGTACAGCCCCTCCAACACCACGCCTCTGGATTGCCCCTGCCTGGCTGTCCTCAGCCATGTGTGGCACGGCTGACAGGCTGGGCCATCACAGTGCGTCCAGAGGAAAGTAGAATCAGATTAGAATTGGGATGTCCAACTTGATGTTGTTTTTGATGGTGTAAAAAGCTCTTCCTGCCTTGTCTCTCAGGTCATTCACAGCTTTGTTAAAGTTACCTGTAGAACTGATGTTTAGGCCGAGGTACGTATAGGTTTTTGTTTGTTCTAGAGCAAAAGTATCTAAAAATAGTTTGTATTTGTGGGGTAGAGGCTGGATCTTTTTTGGAATATCATAATTTTAGTTTTTGTTAGGTTCACTGTCAAGGCCAAGGTCTGTGAAAATTGGTGCAGAAGGTCGAGGTGCCGTTGTAAGCTTTCTTTGGTTGGAGACAGCAGAACCAGATTATCTGCAAACAGTTGGCATTTGATTTGGGGAAAAAGGTCTGTGTGGTTTTTGACAAACTTGACGCACTTGTTGTTTGTGTACATTGATTTAATGATGCCATGTGTTTATTCCCCCAACATCACTTTCTAACAGTTTATACAGCAGACCCTTGTGCAAAAGTGAATCAAAGGCTTTTTTGAAGTCAACAAAGCAGGAGAATAATTAACTTTTGTTCACAATTGTTTGGTTGTCAATTTGGGTGCTGAGGGTGAAGATATGGTCTGTTTTTTGATAATTTGGGATTTGCTGAGGACATTATTTTCAATAATAATGTTGCAGGAGTCTGGGATTTATAATCCCACGAAGGATTTTCCCAAGGTTACTATTACTACAGATCCCACGGTAGTTATTGGGGTCAAATTTGTCTTCACTCTTGTGGAGTGGTTTTATCAGTCCTTGTTTCCAAATCCCAAAGCTAAGAACAATATTAAAGAGTTTTAGTATAGCCAATTGGAATTCGAGGTATGCGATTTGATTAAGGATGCCGTCAATACCCCTGTCTTTCTTGGTTTTGAGCGATTTCATTTTGCCCTGTAGTTATTTTAATGTTATTGGGGGGACTAGGGGGTTCTGATAGTCGTTTATGGTTGATTCTAAACTTTGTAGTTTATCTCGAATGTGTTTTTGCTGTTCATTCTTTTCTATGGTTAAAAGAGATTGGAGAAGTGTTCCACTTTTCCAGAAGTCGTTTGTTTTTATGGATTCCTCAAAGGCATGGAGCTGGTTTCTAACATGGTTAATTATTTACATCACTATATTTTTACACTGTTTTAAGGTTTCACCATAGTGAAGACGTATATTCTGGTTTTGCTGTGGTCTGACAGGGGTGTTAGTTTGCCGACAGTGAACGCTCTGAGAGACACCAGTCTCTCTCTATCTCTCGATCGCATTTCAGTATCTAATGTGGAAAACCTGTTGACTCAACTGTAAATGCAGACTTCCCAGAAAGAAGTTATGATGATAAGGCTGAAATGTCCCAGGAAGATCGTCAGTTCCTTGAATCTACTCAGATATTAAATGGTCATTACTGCATAGGATTGCCACGTAAAGACAAAGATGTAAAAATGCCTGACAACAGACAACTTGGCTTCCACATAGACTAAATTGGATTATGACAGAGAAAGGAAATGCCACCAGAGTTCCAGAGGAGCAGCTAGACTGCAGCAAGCTTTTTGATTGACGCTTTTGTCCAAGCGATTACAACTAGTACACTCAACATTTATGAGGGGCCATTTAGGGGTTCAGTATCTTGCCCCATATGCATGCAGATGGGGAAGAGTGGGAATTGAACCGGCAACCTTCTTGTTGGAGAACGACCACTCTACCCCCTTGGCCACACTGCCCTACATCTATCTTCTATTCGCCAAATTGTTCATTTACCTCATTGGTATACTCTCTCAGACTCTCAATCTGAGGTCTGAGCCAGTAGAATACAGGATGTGTGTACAATTGTTATGAGCAACTTCCTCCAATAGCAGTGCCCTATAAAGGACAGCTGAAGAAAGAATTGAGAGAACCACCTCTAAAGCAGCTTTTATGTTGCTCAGTGTCATCAGAACAACATGCTTTTGTTCTCGCTGAGGACTTGAGGACATATTGACTGGGTAGGATTTTGCTTGACTAAATGGACAAGCAACTCAAAAGCATTGATAATGTTGATTCCAAAAGTAGAGAGGGCTTCAAAGGTTAAAGACCTCAACCTTGAAAAAAATGGGCTCACGTGCAGAGGGCTTTAGGTGTCCAGTGGTGCACACAATCTGACACCTTTAAGCTCAAAATTGAAATGCAAGAGAAGCCTTGTACAAGAAAAGGAATCTTGTCAACCATAAGTTCAGCCTACAACCTCAAGGTTTGCTGGCGCCTTTCATCCTTTTTGAGCAAAGACAAAAAGTCTTTGCTCTCTTTGCTCTTTTCCTTATGTTATTTTTTTTAGCATACCAGTTCTTGCTATTTACTGCCTCTTTAGTTTATTATGAATTGTATTGCTTGGTTTTATCGTGCACTATTTGCACCCGTTTTAATAAGTCTGTTTTTATTTTTTGTTGTTTCTTCACTTTATTGTAAAACACTTTGAGCTACTAATGAACCCTAATGAATCAACTTTTAATCAAATATAACGTTTTAGGCATAGCTGCTAAAATAACTGTCATATGCCATAAAAGAAAGGTTGAGATCATCACAATTCAGAGCGGGCACTTTAAAGCTTTGAAACACACTTTGAACACTGACCAATCAAAATCCTTGTCCCGCCTGCTTCATTTGCTTGCAGTCCACTAGTTTTCTAGTGGACATTTGCGCCCCACTAGTGACACTAGTGGCTGCATTTGCAGTTTACATGTTAACTAGTGAGGCATAAATGTCCACTAGTAAACTAGTTTGGGTCTGTTTGACCTTACTAGTTAACTAGTGCGGCTTTAAAAGAGTCACTAGTTTAACAAGTAAGAGCCAAATTGTCCACTAGTCACACTAGTGAGGTTGTTTATTACTTTACTAGTAAACTAGTGAGGCTCAAAATTGCTCACTAGCTTACTAGTGGAGCCTAAAAGTCCACTAGTAGCACTAGTTGGGGTCTTTTTGGCAGTACTAGTGAGCTAGTTACAGCCACATTATTTTTACTAGTAAACTAGTAAGGTCCAAAAAGAGCCACTAGTGAACTAGTGGCACTGATGTTTCCCTCACTAGTTTACTAGTGAAAGACATTTTGTCATTTTGTCTGTACAGAAAATGAAGGGACTTTTTTACGAACATGTTGAACATTTTTCTTACATGTTGGGCATTTTCTTCAGCTAGTTGAGCTTTGCTCAGAACTAGTGAACAACTGTGCGCTACTAGTAAGACACTTGTTCAATATGTTGGGCTTTTTGTCCAGCTAGTTGAACTTTTTGGCGCACTAGTTGATGTTATCGTCTTACTGGTCTGACAAAACTGCTCGCTAGTCAACATGTGCATGCAACTAGTTAACTAGTGAAATTCTGTACTGTCATACATGTAATCTAGTGACCCTTTATCACATCACTAGTTAACTAGTTGCATGCACATGTTGACTAGTGAGCAGTTTTGTCAAACTAGTAAGACGATACATGCATTTTGTTGTATCAACAGTAAAATAAAAGAGGAAGAAGCCTGTAATGCCAGCAGAATATAATTGAAATGGACTTTACTGATGTGGGATTTTCAAAGAGGTAAATTTTGACCCCTGCCACTCCCGAGGCTCCCGAGTCCTGGGACTATACAAAACTTGAAATATCAAAACATTAATGGAGGGTGCTATATTGTAGACCTTAAATGCGCTTAGTGATGATCCTTTCTGATAGCTAACCATTGTAACACTAGCACATTAAGATGCTGAACTAGTGCGTCCAAATGTCCAACTAGTGCTGACAAAGACCAAACTAGTGGAGGGGACTGCTATTTTATACCAAGGATATGGAATAAATGCTCAAAACCTTCATTCATAATGTCCTATCACTGCCCAGTCAAACTGATGGGCAGAGACCATCTGTCCATTTTTCCATAGTTTTGGCATCACACCCAGATGGTTTAAACGTTTCTATAATGCCTGTAGCCAGATAGTTACACTTCATTCATGAGTGGTAATTTTTTCGATCTTAATGACAGTGCCCCATTTTCATATTTGTGTGTGCTCACAGTACAAAGGCAGAAAGTATCACGACATCTGATTTACACACTGCATGTCAGTAGGGCCAGGTGCAAAATAGGTGGGAGTTTGCAACAGGAAGTCAGTTGCAGTAGAAATACTGTATTTATTGGACAGAAGAGGTTGCTGCTGTTTCTGTATCTCTGTCACATTGACAAGCTAACTTCTGTGGCAGGCTTTTAATGTCACAATCCATCCACAATGTCTTATAAAGCTAAATTACCCTTGTAGGAAGTGTGATTTATGGTATATACTAATAATTAGGGATGAGCGAGTACAGCATTATCTGTATCTGTATCTGTTAACCATATGAATTATCCTTATCCGTACTCGGAGTGGGCGGGGCCTAACCCGGAAGTGGGTGTGATTTAACCCGGAAGTGGGCTGGTTCAACATAACTTTCTTTTTTAACTTTGAAATTTTTTTATGATTTTTTTATTTTTATTTTTTTTAAATTTATTTCCACACCAGGTGTGTGTGTGTGTGTGTGTGTGTGTGAGTGTGTGTGTGAGTGACATGCGAGGGACGTTCACTGTCTCCCGGAGAAATTAACACTCTGTGTTTTTAGTATAGAAAATCGTGAATTATATTCGTTCACAAGTCATACAGACTGGTTTTGTTATTTTCACTTTACATTAACACTTAAAGTTTAGTGCAGTGTAATTGTTTGCCGTGATAATTAAATGCCAGTGTGATAATAAATGACAATTTCAAACCATACAAACTGTCATGTTGTACTGTATTTAATAGAGGTTTACTTTACTGTAAAGTAAGTGTAAATGTAAAGTGAAAATAACAAAACCAGTCATATTGACTTGTGAACAAATATAATTCACGTCTTTCTATACTAAAAAACACAGAGTGTTCATTTCTCCGGGAGACAGTGAACGTCCCTCGCATCTCACTCATCAAGACTCGTACTCGAAGACCCAGTCGGGAAATTAACGAATCATTTCTGCTTCCTTGACTGAGCCTATGGAACAGTCCCGATGCGCAGTGAACCTGAGTGACTGAGAGACAGAGAGCTGTTCTGTGAGTGAGTGAGCAGAGCCGTGTGTGAAGGGGAGCGCTGTGACGCTGTGTGAGGATTTTCATTCAGTCCGAGCACAGATAATGACTCCGATTACTCGTATTATACTCGTAGTCGGCAAAAGTGCTTTATCCGTACCGGATACTCGTTTCAGCCGAGTATCCGGCTCATCTCTACTAATAATGACACATTGTTTATGCATGCCTTATGGTTAACTCTACATACAACATTATTTCCCTTCCCATAAATTTCCACCACAGGGAGAAAGAACTCAGCCTTTGGGGGAGCAAGTGCTGATGGTCCAGCAACCAGTCATGTTTGCACAGTTTTACTTTCCTTGGTGGCAAATGTTGTGCACCCTTACGGGAGCTACTGAACTGGGGAAGGTGGAAGTGCAGCTCATTGAGAATGGAGTCACAGGGGATGGCGTTATAGGCACACTTTACATAGTGTGGTCGAGACCTTACAAAAGAGTTCAGTATTGATCCATACAACAAAGTCTGAAGCGAAATATGAAGAAAAATCATTTTTTCCCACCGTCAACCTATATTTCAGCTTGTTGTACAGTGTACACATGAGGGGAAAAAAGTATTCCTGGTAACAGTGTGTAAAGTCTGTGCCAGCAGAGATACACCAGCAAGTTTCCCTCTTCTCTGGCATTTCATTGCATGGACAATGGCAAGAGCACATTTTACCAGAATGTCCAGGAAATCTTCAGATGAGGTAAGAAAAGTGAGAAATAAGTCCATTGGAGTTGTTCCTCTGATGTTCCTGAGCATTATAGACTGTAAGAAAACATTGAATTAACAAACAAAACAAGAAAAAACAGTGCACATTAACACAATGAGGCAGCCATCTGCAGCAACATTTTGCCAACATCAAGTCAAGCTTGTTAGGTCAGGGAGCAGAATTAACTGTTAACTGAACCAATTTGGTCAGACCAACTGACAACCTGTGAATAGTTTTACACGGAAATGACAGGAATAAACACCAGTTTTAAAATAAATCAGCTACCACTTTTATTGTGTGTTTATGGCTTTTTATTAAACACAATGTGACAGTAGTTTATAATTTCATGTTTCAAATCATTGACAGCTCATTAAGGAATACAATAATGGCTTTGTTGAAAATATGTCAAGTTCTTTTTCTTCTAAGGCATTTCATTTTCTCTTGGCCGTGTTTGCGAACATTACTGTTTTCTTTGCAGAATACATCAGCCAGGGTGCTAGAGTGCTGATCTGTAGCCACAGACTATAGAAAAGGTTTACCTGCTAGGAGACATAGTGGGGGGAAAGGCAGTGGGCAAGAGAAAAAAAGTAAAAGAGAGTGTGGAAGATAGCGTAATACCTCAAAGGCCCGGTCCAGCTGGTTCATCTCTCGGAGCTGGTTTCCTTTGGAGAAATACAGCTCTGCTCTTACTGTCAGATCACTGGGATTCTGCTGCAGGGCCCTATCCAGAGCATCCAGGGCCTGGCATGTACACACAGCGAAAGCACACATAAATACAGAGCCAACACATAAAAACACATAGATATCCATACACATTTTGAGCATACTTTCTTGCTAACCTACTGAGAGTCACTGCTGGTTTACAACAGAAATTACATCGGGCTCTGTAAAAAAACAGCAAATATTTTGAACAATGAAGGAGAGCAAGAAGGGGGAAGGCACGAAAGAGCTGAAAATTAAGAAAGGAAAAGGTCTGAACTGATTTAGAACAGAGTAGTCAGGCAGAAAAAGGAGGAGGATAGAGATCCAGTAGAAGAACTGAGAACAATGAATATGCAGGAGGTCAAAATTCTAAACAGGAAAAAAATATTATCATGAGAAATTTCTATATCCTATGTATCTGAAGAATTACTGTGAATTACTATCTTTCACTTCTTACGTGAGAAGTAAAACATGCAGACAATGCCCAGTGCTTCACTCAATATCCAAGGACAGGACAAGATAAGATATCTTAGGAGATGCCCTGGGGCCTGTAGTACTATGAACCAGCATTTGCACTTATCCGAGTATCTTCAAGTTTAACTCAGGGTTTTCAGTCTTACAAAGCTCTTTCACTTCTTATTGGGGTAAATCCCCATGGTAATTTATGATGAATGGCTAAATTGGAGATTCCAGATCAGCCAGTACAACAGCACCACCAACTGACCAATCAATTACTTTGAAAAGTGACATCACATCAAAAACTCAACAAAAAAATATATATATATATATTTAGTACCACTTCTATGGCACTTAAAATATAGAGCTTTCTAGTTTGGCTTTCCTGAAGAAAATTGTACTTGCTTGATTCTTGTTGTTTTATGATTTGTACCCTCATGGTTAAATGCAATTATTGTAAGTCGCTTTGGATAAATGCTAAACGAAATGTAATGTAATGTAGTGTTCTTAGAGGATCCCGTGGAGCTTGGTTCATGGATTGTTAGAAGGTCTTTGAGGATGCAGAGCTATAGTCAACAAAAATAATCCATACATAGGTGTCTCGCTGTTCCAGGTGTGCCAGAACAGTGTGAGCCCTGTTAGCAAACTGGGGCTCCCCTGCAATGTCAGCTTATTTATGGGCGGGTTGTTGCTTCAGTCGTACCATGCAAAGAAATGGTAAAGATCTTCAGGGAGAGATACGTTTTCTGTGTGTATTGGCCAGGAGTTGTAAGCTCTGTCGTCTGTGATGGCTTATTTGCCCAAGCGCCAAGAGTCAGAGTTGATGAAGTGCCCTGATGCTATTTTATCAGGGTTATAGTGAGTATTTTAGTTTTTGTCAGATGATGAGGAGAGGACGGATGTCAGTCTGTTTGTTGTTAAAAGAGAGGAAGGTAAATAAGTAGTTCATGTGGGATGATATGTCCAGCATATGATATGTTAATTTAAATTTGATAAAATCTAACAGTGTTTTTGTATAATTTCTCTAATAAAAGACATCAGAGATTGTAGGTTTTTTCTCTCATGTTATTTGACTCTTTATTGATATGATAAAACACTAAAAGCATCAACACTGTCAGGCAATATGTCTGGAATCTTTGTTGAATTAAAATTAAGCTGTAATGGTTGATATATTTTTGTATTCCGATGGAAGGTCTGTGAGTGAACACATGAAAGTGTGGAAAAAAACAAACTAGGTTCAACAAAAATATGAATGCCACTCTCAAATTGTGTTCTCAGTCAGTGTTAGTGAGACAATCTGTCCATCTGACAGGTGTGACATTAAAAGATGCTGATTATTATTGCCTTCTACTAGTCACAACAAAAGGCCATTTTAAATTGTGCAGTTTATCTAAAAGAGAATCGGAGGTGATTAGATCCCTGGGCATAAACAATGTATCAGAGTCTTAGGAACACAGATTATGTTATTTCATAAATCATCAGCAGACACCATCAGATAGACGTACACCTGCAACATGCACACAAACCTCTGTAAAGTTGCCATGCTTGCTGTAGATGGCAGACAGTAGTCTGTAACATTCAATACAGCTGCCTTCTCTGGATATGATGTCCAAGGTTATCTTCTCTGCTTCTATGGTGTGGCTGACCATAACTAAAACCTGAGCCTGGTAAAATGTTTGAAACAAGAGAAGTATCTTATTTAGTTTGTCAAAGTGTTTAAGGGAACACAAATGGATTAGGGTTGTGTGTGTGTGTGTGCACCCATGTCTATCTATGGTTATGAGGGGCAATTTTGGTTTAATGCCATCATGAAGAGGACATTTTGACGTTGGGAGGACATTTTTGCTGGTCCTCGTAAATTGAATGGGCTGTTTGAGGGTTAGGACTTGGTTTTAGGGCTATTTTTTTAGTTTTAGGGGATGTTTGTGTCAATGAGTGTCCTCACAACTATAGAGAAACATGTGTGTGTGTGTGTGTGTGTGTTTGTTTGTTCACCAGAGACAGCCAAATGTCTGTGTTGTCTGGCTGCAGGGCTGCAGCCTCTCTATACACCAGCAGAGCCTCTTCAAATCGGCCTGTGTTGTAGTACAGTGCTCCAAGCGGTGTCAGGATGTCCACCTTCCTTGTTATCTGCAGCGCCCTGCAGGCAATGGGTCAAAGGTCATGAGGATGGCCTGTTATGGAGGTGGTTTACACCCATGTACAGGATCAACAGCTACAGACTCACTCTATCTGCATTGAAACTGTAATCTGCAGTTGCTGTAGAAAACTTTTGAATGCTTATGCTGTGCGTAAACTTTGAAAAACATCTGCTTTTGAGTTGCATCTGATTATGTGTATGATAAGCCTTCAGCACTGTGCATAGCCTTTGAAAAATGTCTAATAAACAACAGACACAGAAAGAGTCTCCCTCGAAAGGAAATGCGCTCATCCAGCTAAGCATGTTACAGTTGACTATGTGCTACACTCAGGGATGACAAACACCCACCATACAGGTCAAACCCATGCAGAACAGATTTCTCTGTGCAAATACACGCCTTCACAAGACTAAATCAATCTCTGTGAATCGCTAACTAATCGTGGTGAAGGGGTTTGTGTGTCACAGTGACATGACAGTTGTGTTGTCTGGAGCCTCTAGTGGGGTCTCCCAAGGCAAAGCAAATACAGGGGAAGGGTCAGACAGTGATGAAGAAAACCATGATGAAAAATGGTAACAGACTAATGTTAATCTTGCCTGGAATAGGGAACCAGTGGCCCCAACCTTGAGTCAGACCTGGGAAAGGAGCTCAGTGGCAAGCATCCAGTGGCCTCATTTATTACAGTTTGTAGGATTAATACTAGAAATGTATGTGAGCACAAAGGCCTGAAAATGGCAAAAACAAGATTATGATTTATAAAACTGTGTGCACACACACCTGAAAACTGTAAGAGCACTATGCAGCCTGCGTGTGTGTAGTTAGATATTTATGTTGGTTTGATACTTTCTTATATTATCCAGGTTTGTAGTTTTAGTTTTATACAGTTAAAATACATTTTGAATAGTGTGTCTGCTCTATTCAATTATATTCTGTTCTGGTTCATCGCACATGCGCATGGGTCTTGTGGAGGCGCATGAAGATCGTGGTGAGCTGGAGTGGACACAAATCTGACATATGTCACAGGACCATGACTTTAGTTAATGGAGTCTGTTAAGTGGAATGAAACAAGTTTTGACGTGGAAACGTGATAAAGGGACATCGTGACAGGTTTGGAAAGATAGCTTGCCAATTTCGATAAAGGATAGTTAAAAGGTGTGTCTGTAATGTGCTGGAACGGAAAATAAAACCCCTTTTTAACCTGCCTCCTGGAGTTGTGTGACATTGGGTTCTCACAACGGGGCAGGGTCTATTTGTTGGACATGAGTCAAATGCAAGAAACACTCCTCAGACATAATACAAGTGGCCATTGTAATGTGGAACCAAATGGAACAGCCACTACAGACAATATTCCCCTTATATATCACCCTCCACCTGGAAACATGCATAGTTGAATCTGTCTCTACACGCCCATTTTCAACCATAAGTGGCAAAGCACCTCATTAATGCTGATGCATATAAATGAACCTACTGATCATTGAATTTTTACGGTGAATCATGTCACAGAGGGAGACCAACCAGCACAACATAGCGGACACTAAAATCGAGGCTTGTGAGTGAAGAGTAGGTGAGAAAAGCAGGTATTGTTTGGTGGCCACCGCAGTGGCATAAAAAATAAGAGAAAATGTACCGAGTGGCAATGTGTAACTGCTGAAGTTAATGCAGTGAGTGCCACAAAGTGTAAGAAGGGTGACAATGACAGTCACTACCTTTACATGATGGCATAAACCCGATTTCGGCTGAAGCCCGGTTTCTCTATCCATGGGGGGTTAACTGCTCTATCTCAGGGTACATGGCACTGAGAAATCTGACTCTTGTCCGAAAGCATTTCATACCCCGCTACGATAGGTGGCGCTGTTTTCATTACAGCTAGTGGTGATACAGCCATTTCCGCTTGACCTCGTCACCACTTCCAACAAAAAACAACAACAGCCTTCAACTCAGCATGCGAGAAAGATGACGAACGGAGAGCAAGGTGAAGCTACTTCCCTCTACATGATGTTGTGCATGTTTACTCTAGGAGTACTGCGAATGCGAACGCCGCATTTCCGGATCACGGCCCGGAGGGAGGGGGGGGGGCAGGATCTCAAGCATGCGCAAAGACGTCATCTCTAGTTGTTGTCTAGCTTCCAGAGTTACATGCGCGCGTTGTCCGATATACAGCCAAATCCGATCCACTTATCTGGAGGTGGTTATCCGACTTCAGTCGAACACAAGAAATCTAGATTTGTGGAGTTACATGAAATGGATGTTCGATTGAAACCCGACAACGCCAGAAATCGGGTTTCAATCGGACACATGTAACCGTGACATGGCCGAGACCACAGAAGATCCAGTTAAACCACAGTTCGAAGTTTGATTGAAATAAAAATTAAACTCAAAAAAGTACAGTGATATGCTGTATCCTTTGGTTGCAGCATGAGGTAAGGAGGTCCCCGGCAGGGGAGCCACCAGCAAGAAGGCCCCTGTAGAGAGCAATACCCGTGCTGCACACGCATAGAGACAATAAATAATTTTTAATTGTTTCTTGCCTGAAATGCAGCTCAGTCAGAAAGACTGTTCTCTTGGGCATGCCTCCTAAATCACTGGCACAGTCTCTGCTGACCCTAAGCACTACCAGGTTATCCTCTTTTTATCTAATCACAGCCTGGCATGCTTGCCTTCAGCCAATCCTGCTTAAGGTGAGACAGTTTAAAATGCTCTTTCTCGTCTGTAATTCAGCTCTCTTTACAGCACGGTGCTACAGCATTAAAGCCCCCCCCCCCCCTCGCCAACTTTAATCTAGATCCCTGTTCATCTGCTCAAACCATCATCTAAAAGCCCCTCACAGACATTCCAATCCATGTACCATCCCTAATTATCACCAACAGTGTCACTTAAAGATTTATTGATCCCATCTCAAGTATATTTATCCAGTGTCTGACTATGCGGTTTCAATGAAGTTGAGTTTTGGCTATTAGTGGAGATAAGAGATGGGAATCTCCAAACATCAGACACATATGTGAAATGCTTTGGAATAGTCTTGTGTGTAGATCCTATGTCTGATCATAATGAAAAATTCGTCAACATTTTACTGCAGTCAGTGGAGGATCCAGATTCATGATCCGACACCATCGATATAAAACTAAATACACAATCGTAACTTTGTCATCTTAATTATCCCAATAAAAAACAGAACAAAGTGGTGTATAGGATAGACTGGACTGATATTATTTGGTTTGAGGATCCTGATATGATTCCGCAAAATGCCCGCATATTGGGTCATGCACACTTTAATACTGTTGGCACTTTGAGCACACTAGTGTTGCACTTAATTGCACTAGGGATCTAGTGCACTAGCACTTTATGTGTATGGCATATTAGCATTGGTGTGTTGTTGCTTGTATGGTATGTTGCAAAAAGAGGGGCGGTCTGAGTATTCTTCGCTAAAACCGGCAGAAGTGCACACGCCGGTCCTGCTTATCATATATTCACCTCTTGTACCAAGACTCCGCTGCTTCATTCTCATTGGATGATCTGAGAAGGCGGCCCAGGTTTACCATGGCAACATAGTGTGCTGGTTTAAGTTGAACTGCTTGCAAGTAGTGAGCTGCTGCTAGCGCTCCTTTTCCTGTTATAGAGAAATAAGAAGAATGAAAAAGCAAATGGATGAATGTAAAAGGATAGAGTGAAATCAGATTGAAGGAAAGAGGGAGAAAAAACTAATTATGTGATCATGTTTTCCCAAATGTAATGGCTCTTACTGATCATGAGACCTGTGTGGCCTCTGGTATCGACAGAATTAGTTGAGGTGAAGTGATAAGAAGTTTTCAGACATGACCTCAGGGTAAAACCCAGAAGAGGAGAATTTACCCAAAAAAAAAAAAATCAGAGAGAAAACAAATATCCCCAGATGAAAAAGCAGAGCCATACATGTAGAAGACAACAACCCAGTTGTCGAAGGGTTTGTGGCGATAAGAGCTGGTGTCTGTGTGTTGTCAAGTAAATCATGTGATCTCCGCAGTGGAATAAATACGTTACTTTCTTCTCTGCCTGCTTCACCACCTTTCACCTGAAAGATGCAGAGGATTTGTGACTGTTGTGAACACGCCTGTGCAGAGAACCTCTCGCGGCATTGTGCATGTGTGAAAAGCAGACTCTGGGTATACTCTGTAGCAAATTCTCTGGGTCATGTCTGGAAACGACTTTAGTGTATAATATTGATAAATTCAAGCTTAATTTAGTTAATGTATTTTGACCATCCTGCCTATTTTTGTCCCCTATGCCTGTATTGACCAACCCTTTCAGAGGCCAGAATGTCTATAGGCTCCACTCACCTGTATCTACCAGGAACACACCATAATTATTATGCAGGTCAGAATTGTCTGGACAGTTCTGTATGCCTTTCAGATACACTTCATTGGCTTCAGGAAAGAGTTTCTGTGGGAGAATGCAGATTAAAATATTTCAGGTTAAATTAAAACAGGCATGACCTAGACCATTGTTTCAAGAAGCTGTAAAGTGTACAAATTAACTTGTTATTAACTATGTGTCATTACTGTATTACAGCTACTTGCACACAAATCAACTATCTACAGCTAAAGCTAATTTAGTTCCATTAATTAGTGATGAGTCATAATACGCCTTTGAGCAAATAAGCCAAATACGGCTATGAGAATGTTGTGAATGTCGGAGGAAGTGCACTTTCTGTATGTTTCACCTGTTCAGCATAAAGTGATGCCAGACAGGAGTAAGCATCAGCAAAATGGGCACCGAAGTGTATGGAGTCCATCAGCAGAGCCTCAGCCTCTTTTGCCTTCCCCTGGTACCTGGAACACAGCATCAGTGGTATCACCCTGAATCTAAAGATGGCGCCCCCCTAGTGGCTGCCTGTTGCAGCAACTCTAGCTCTAGCGTTGAGCATTTTTTCTCTGTAACTTCGTCTTTTTCCTTCTTTCTATAAATTTATTTTATATTCCTACTGTTTACAACTGATGTCTTTTTGCTGCTGTAATATTGCAAATTTCCCAATTGCGGTACTAATAAAGGACTTCTTATTCTTACTCTCATTGTCACAGTCATGGTCATCTTCATCATTATTACTAAACTCTTTCTCATAATCATTTATTGTATAAGTTAATTCATATTTTCATACTTATTTCAGACACAGACATTGTAATTTTTGTAACAGTAAAGTTGTGCCTTTGGGCGTCCATTTAATAACAATAAGGCCCCACCCCTTAAAGAAAGGGAACACATAGCCAATTTACTTATTCAGTAACTAGGGATTTGGAACTTTGATTAATAACAAACTTAATAATGAAACCCCAAATCACCATATCAGCAGTTAGCAAGTTGAAGGATTTGTAGTTCTTGGCATTGTAGAGGTTTGTACAATTCACACTTAAAGAGACATATATTTATATTCATAAATAAATATAAACAAACAAAGTTCAAAAACAATATCTAATAAACAAATTTAGCTATATACAGTATATATATATGTCTGTGTTTGTCTGTGCAGTAGAGATGTGCAGATCGGCTCTGACGACATCTAAATCCACACGTATGTTTGACTCATCCACCTATCATCCATCGAGGCCTGTCGCACAGTGAGAATCACAGTCTTTGATTTTCCCAGTGCGTGAGGAAGAAAATGACAGTAAATGTAAGACAGAACTAGGGCTACATTGTAGCACTTGCTGGCCCGAGCACCCGCACGTTGAATCCTGATGCGGTCGGTGAAGACAGCGATCGATGACCAAGCGCACGTCTCCGTGTTGCATGCGTGTTGCGCACTGCGGGAAGGATAAACGCTTCACTTCCTGTCCGTCACGCGACGTCGATCTTTGCCTGCTAATTGCTCATTACAGTCCACGTTATCAAAAAGCACATCACTCTGTGAAAATTTTATGTAAATCGAATGATAGTTGTAAAAAAAAGCTTACTTCCTGTTGCCAGTAGGTGCCGCCATCACTATTATTACGCAAAGACATATAGATCTGTTCAAGTAGGCGCTCTGATGTAGCGTGATCAGTTTTGTGTCAATTGGACAATGTTACCACAACTTAATTTTCACACTGATCAGTAGGTGGCGCTATGACCCTGAAATAATATTTATATATGGAGCGGTTCAGGTCAGGATTGTGATCATAGGTCAGTATTTCAGAGCCTGTTGGATAGTGCAGAGTGGATTAACAAAGTACTTCCTGTTTCATGCCGAATCAGGAGGTGGCGCTGTGACACTGAGAAAATGTTGACACATAGAGTTGTTCAGGCTCGGACTCTGATCAGGAGACAGAAGTCTGGTAGTGATAGGACAATGCAGAGGGGAGTTATGACAACACCGGTCCTTTGGCAAAGGACTATCCTTCGCCGCACATCCATGTTTACATAGTTTGAGGAAATGTCAAAGTTGACCATGATCCAATGACTTGACTGAGCTCATTTGAGCAGTATATTGTAAAGCAGCCAGGAGCAGTTCATCAAAGTATAAAACATGTCACTTCCTGTAGCCACCAGGGGGCGCTGTGATTTCAAGTCATAATTTCTGTGTAGATGTCATCAGGCCTGGACTCTTGTCTTACATGTCTAGTTTGGACTCGATTGGACAATATATGTCCGAGATACAGAACCTCGTGTTTTGATGGCGTTTAATTAAACTTTGATGCCACGCCAGTCACACGGCCTTAAAACCATATGAATATCTTCGGTGGAGGGGGGGGGCTGTTGATACACACATGTAGTTTGAGTGAGATAGAACCATGAACACTGAGGTTACAGCAATTTCGTGTTTCACAGCGAGTTGATGAACTTTGATGCCACGCCACGGTCACACAGTTTGACGAAAAATCGATCTCTAAATCAGTCTTTATCTCCATCTTGTTATGATGACACTCATCTCAATCTGAAGGTGATCTGATGAAAGCCCTGAGACAAGTACATCAAAGTAAAAATGGTGAATATGGCCAAAAATGGCGGGCTTCCTGTTTGGTCTAGCATATCTATCCAAGAGACTTATTTGTTTGTAATAAAAAGACACATGCCCCAATCGGTTTTTGTACATGTCGGCCAAACGTAGTGCCGAGGCTGCCCTTTAGGGGGCGCTAGTCAGTTTTTTTGCCACGCCCATTCCTTAAAACCATATGAATATATTCGGGGGGGATGTTAATACACACATGAACACGGAAGTTACAGCAATTTCGTGTTTCACGGCGAGTTGATGAACTTTAATGCCACGCCATTAATATGACAAAAAGTCACAGTAATCTTATTCCTACATTATCAATGTCTTGAGACCCATTTGATAAAGTTTGACATGGCTGAGGTCAGTGGATGAGGTGGAATACATCCAAGTGTAAGACGTGCAAAAAACATGTCATTTTAAAGAATAAATAAATCTAAATCGAGTTAAAGGTCAGAGCTGGTGTTATAGTTTCTCAGCGTACAGACGTTTAGCTTCTCTCACCTCCTTGCTAAACCTGTATTTCGCCTCTATAAACCTGGTTCTGACCCCGCTCCTGAACGCCTCTTCCTTCTCCAACCTTAACTTTTGAGTTTGGCTGTGTGTTTCAAGTGAAAACAAGCTGATTAGGATGGCTGGCTCTCTCATTGGCTGCAAACCTGACTCTTTTGAAGTGGTGGTGGAGAGGAAGGTTTTGAACAAACTATTATCCATCATGGACAATAACGAGCAAGGAAAGATACGGGAAGTTTTCCTGCCCACATCAATAAGACTGTACAATCTATCTATCTATCTATCTATCTATCTATCTATCTATCTATCTATCTATCTATCTATCTATCTATCTATCTATCTATCTATCTATCTATCAATCAATCAATCAATCAATCATGTGTGTCATGCTATGTCTGGGGCCAGCACCGGAAATGTGAATGCACTCTGTCCTTTGTAACATACAAGCTGCAGTCAATATCATTAATAAGGAGCGCTTCTCTTTTGAGGGCATCATGCCATTCATGACAAGCATCCCGTGGTCAGCATCACTCACAACTTAATTGTTACAGCACGTCACATGCATTACAAAACTCTAGCTGATTCTCTCTCCAGTTTTAATTTCCACATATTCCGACGCATCTGTACAGAAGCCTGGTTCCATCCGATTCAAGTTCCTTCCCTCCGCGTTGTTGCGCTCTATTAAATAATGAACCCCTGTCTAAATACTTAGAATCAGCCAGGGTCAACATTAGAAAGGACTAGTGTGGTGGATGTGTCATTTTCTAATATTGTTTGCAATTGTTTGCAGGGGTTTAATTATCCGTGACGTCTGCGATCTGTTTCTTTGGTCTTTGGGTTGTTTTCACACTGGGGTTCCAGGTTTGGACAGTAGAGGGGGTGGCTCGTTCATTACACTTGGATGTGAAGCCAGCAAACACCGTGTCCGTTTCATTTCTGTCCTTTACCCTTTTCTAGGTAAGGACAGGTGTTGTAATATGGGGCTGCACGCTTGTGCTGTGAGTTATAGGTCGCGGGCAGAGCGCTGGTGGTATATTTGTTTACAGGGAGTTTGATAGGTAGTTTTAGAGAGTTTGAACATGAGGGAGCCCGCCCGATGCGCCTTGCTTGCTGGGTGGGCACACAAAGACGGCGCATGGTCTGGGTGTGCGGGAAGCGCCCGTGCCGCTGTGTGTGTTGTATGGTGGAGGTGTTACTGTTGTTTGGGTGAATATTGTCAATGTGTGTATTAGGGCTGCTCGATTATGGAAAAATTCATAATCACGATTATTTTGGACAATATCCAAATCACGATTATTCACACAATTATTAATATGTGCCCTTATTCTGAAGTCTATGCTTTATTCTTCAAATGACTGGAGCGTGCGCAATAAAGTGAATCACTTCCGGTTCAGGTAAACACCGATGACAGCGGCGTGTCTTATTCCTCCATGAAACCAGGATATCGGTGCCCGGTTATTCAAACCCTTAATTATGGCAACCCTAACACTCACCAAAAAAATAATTTGTAACTGAGAACTTTGAAATTTCCTCTCATTATTAAATGTACCCATCTGCGTTCATTTCCTATACCCGGCTGGATATAAACACCGTCCTTTCGGATCAAAGTTCTCTAAAACCCTGATCTCGGTAAGTCATGCATGTAACAAGTGGTGGTTTTGTATTATCTGCATGCTGTTGCGGGTCGTGCTAAAAATGTAAGTTACTTCTCATTTAAACATGCACTCACATGTCTTCAGAACTTCACACCTGGTCACTCCCCTCACTCATTGCATACACTGTCTTTGTGACCTTGCATGGTTTACGGACACCAAACGGGCTTCGCGACATATGTGCTGCACACAGTATTTTACTTTCGTTCCTTAAGACCTAAATTTCTATTTGTCAAGCTGACTTTATTTCTGTTGTGGTGGATGTACTACTTTAAAAAAAAATTTACCTTTTATTTAAGTTCGGTCCTTGGTAACCTTTTGTTACCAAGGACCGAACTTAAATAAGGTGTCGGTTTGTCAAGCTGAGTTAATTTCTGTTCCGTTTGCTGTTCCAATTTATAATTTCTGTTGGCATTTTTTATAATTGGGTCCTCTGAACTTAATTTCCGTTTGGTCAAACCTTAACCTTATTTCGGTCTTGCTGACCTTTGGTCATGCTCTACATTTTTGACCCAATATCACTATTATATTTAATTTGTTTTTTCTGCTCTAAATTTTGATCTCTTACTTGTTTGGTCTCCACACCTTTGTCTCAAATCATTATCAGTCCGGCTGCAGATGCATTCTATAATTATGTGTCTATTCTTACCAAGACATAAATCTTTATTTCACTAATGCCTAGAGTACTACATCAACTCGATATAATCTCACTTCTCCTCCAAAATCATCCACCTTCGTCACTTTTTTGTCTTCTCTTCTCTTTTTGGGGGAATTCCTGTTCTGAGCTCTGCTTCACCCCCTTTTAATCCTGCTGATATAACACAGGGGTCTAAAAATGCCAAAGACTTCAACATTCACATCACTTCTGTGCACTTGTAAAATAAACATGGTTAAATCGTAAATCAAGTCTCATGATTTAAATGAAGCACAGCGTTCAGGCAGAAAGACTTAACCTGCTTATTGATCAGCTGATTGTTGGCGTTTCTAAATGGCCAATTATATCTGCCACGGTATCTTCCAGCTCATCATTCAGCAGCTTTCAAACTTTAAATCCCTTCTCCTCTCTTCCGCAGTGAGCCGTCATTCAGTGACACGATGTTTATGAATATGGGCCATCCAAACAAATTTGATTGACTTATTGAACCACCACCAGTGTGTTCACCCTCTTTTAATCCTGATGATATCACAGAGGGGAATAAAATGCCAAAGACTAAAACATTCACATAACTTCTGTGCACTGATTGAACTAAAAACTGACCAGGCCTGACCAGCTGGGGTTCAGTTTCCACAGTAACTTTGGTCTAATGTATTTAAACCATCCTCCATGAAATGTTACTGAAATAACGTGTTACCTTGCTTTGTTAAAAACACCCCTTAGGTCATGGACCAGAACAAGACAAAAAATAGACATTAGATTAATGAAAGAAAAAAAAAATCATCAGTCTCTATGTCATTATTGGTTTTTGGTCAAAACAAATGAAGGTGATTGAATGATTAAATATATTTGTGTGCTCATACATTGGGCAGGGTTAAAGAAAAAGGTAGTTCTTTCTTAAGAATTTGCTGGAAGAAAATTGAGATTGTCCCTTATTGCCAGTTTTGGGGAGTTATTTAAAAACTTAAAAACAAAATAGTACAGCCGTGGCCAAAGGTTTTGAGAAATATTAATTTTCACAAATTCTGCTGCCTCAGTTTTTATAATGGCAATTTGCATATACACCAGAATGTTATGAAGAGTGATCAGATGAATTGCAATTAATTGCAAAGTCCCTCTTTGCCACGAAAATGAACTTAATCCCCAAAAAAACATCTCCACTGCATTTCAGCCCTGCCACAGAAGGACTACCTGACATCATCTCAGTGATTCTCTTGTTAACACAGGGGAGAGTGTCGACAAGGACAAGGCTGGAGATTAATGAAGAATGGTACCAAACATCCTCTGAGAGCAACTTCTCCCAACCATCCAAGAACAGTTTGGTGACGAACAATGCCTTTTCCAGCATGATGGAGCACCTTGGCATAAGGCAAAAGTGATAACTAAGTGGCTCTGGGAACAAAACATCGAAATTTTGGGTCCATGGCTAGGAAATTCCCCAGACCTGAAACACATTCAGAACTTGTGGTCAATCCTTAAGAGGCGGGTGGACAAACAAAAACCCACAAATTCTGACAAACTCCAAGCATTGATTATGTAAGGATGAGCTGCCATCGGATGTGGCCTCGAAGATAATTGATAGCTTGCCAGGGCGAATGCAGAGGTCTTGAAAAAGAAGGGTCGACACTGCAAATATTGATTATTTTCATAAACTCAATGTAAGTGTCAATAAAATCTTATGACACTTATGAAATGCTTGTAATTATACTTCAGTATACCATAGTAACATCTGACCAAAATATCTAAAAACACGGAAGCAACACACTTTGTGAAAACCAATACTTGTGTCATTCTCAAAACTTTTGGCCACAGCTGTACTTCCACTACAAAACAATAAAATGTTGCAACAGTTACAATGTTACCAAAGTTTACAGCAGTGTTAGGCCTCTTCAGTTTCTGTCATATTCACAAAATGATGACCAGATTTTTGATACTGTCACCATGTGTTTTCAAAAAGCATTTTGATGTGTTTGTGAGAATGTGTGTCCTACTTGAGGAGGTTGGCCAGGTTAAAGAGAGCGCGGTTATGTTGAGGGTTGGTATCCAGTGCTTTCCTATAGAAGTGCTCGGCCTCCTCTGGGCATTGTGTCAGAGTGCCAAGATTGTTCATGGCACTGGCATGACGAGGATATAACCTAAGAGGAGATGACAGATGTGAGAACAGAGGAAAAACGGGAGAGAAGAGTCAAAATATTTCCTTCTTTTTCACTGGAAAATAGATCCACAGTTAAATAACCAGTATGTGAACAATTTGTGAATAAACTGCTGGAACTCTGCATAGCTGAAAACTATTTTTAACTTAGTAGCCTCTGATGGCTCAACACTTTCACATGGAGGCATCCCATACCACGATCCTGATTGGACTAAGTGCATTGTCACAGTTATAGGGATTATCTTCGGAGCAGATAAATCATCAGAGTGTCAGTAATGGCATTTTCTGCTACTTTGCCTCAATGCTACAAACTCCTCTGTGTAATTGCAATAAACTTATATAGTCAGTGTCCTTATTGGTGACACAAGCCTGAAGAGCTGCCCATGGCAGGAGGGAGTTGGGTGCTATGGCAATATTTCTACAGCAACATTGTTCCACATATTATGGGATAAGCTTTCGACAGAGAAGACAGAGTAGCAGCTGTGGAAACACCTGAGAGAAATAGGCAAGGTTTAGTTAATCATGTATTTGGCAAAGAAATTAAATGAGATTCTGATTTGTCTTTTAATTCTCACTTCGTTGATTATGATGGTGGGTCGCGATTTCAGAGATCGTGATTGTAATGGCAAATCCTGTATCATGTTGGCATCCTGTATTGTGTAGGTGGTGGATCCTGATGGCGGCAGGGGGTCATGATTGTGGATTATGGCTGCATCCGATTTTGATGGTGGATCCTGATCGTGGTGGCTGCTGCTGACCATGGACTATGATTACAACAAGCCTGCTTGATATACAATATTGATACTCAGATACTCTACCGTTACTGTCAATAATCCATAATTTTTCATCATGGATTTCATTTACCTTCCATTATTCTACAAAGTATTTATTCTAATCAATGCTGCAAATAGAATTACACTTCTGTCCGTCCTGGGAGAGGGATCCCTCAAATGTGGCTCTCCCTGATGTTTCTATGTTATTTTTACCCTGTTAAAAGGTTGTTTTTTTTGTAGTTTTTCCTTACTTTTATTGATGGTTCAGGGCAGATGATGTCACACCTTGTTAAAACCCTATGAGAGGAATTGTGATTTATGCACACCAGTTGCCTGCTGGAGGCAATTTTGTAGGGCAGTGCTCCTCCTGTTCCCCAGGAGTGGAACTGGTGTGGTCTTCTGCTGCTGTAGCCCATCTGCTTCAAGGTTCAAGGTGTTGTGCGTTCAAAGATGGTATTCTTGGTTGTAACGAGTGGTTATTTGAGTTACTGTTGCCTTTCTATCATATCGATCACTCTGCCCATTCCCATCTGACTTCTGACATCAGCTAGGCATTTTCATCCACACAACTGCCGCTCACTGGATATTTTCTCTTTTTCGGACCATTCTCTGTAAACCCTAGAAGTGGTCGGCGTGAAAATCCCAGTCGATCAGCAGTTTTTGAAATACTATGATCAGCCCGTCTAGCACCAACAACCATGCCACGTTCAAAGTCATTTAAATTCGCTATCTTTCCCATTCTGATGCTTGGTTTGAACTTCAGCAAGTCATCTTCACTACGTCGCTTCGCTGTCTTCTGGATCAGCGGAGTTTTGTTGTCACGCGGAATTCTGGCTGCGGGTGAGGACAGCGGCCCGGTGCCCTACTCTCGTTCGCACGTTATAATCGCGCACGTTGCGATTAGGAAATCGCGTTTTTTATCATAATCGCGATTTTATCGCAACTGCAATTAACCCTAACAACAACCATAAGTAAACAGCCAAGATAACAAAGGAGTGGCTTCGGGACAGCTCTGTGAATGTCCTTGAGTGGCCCATAAAGAGCCCAGACTTGAACCCGATTGAACATCTCTGGAGAGATCTGAAAATGGCTGTCCACCGACATTCCCATCCAACCTGATGGAGCTTGAGAGGTCCTGCAAAGTTGAATGGGCGAAACTGCCCAAAAATAGGTGTGCCAAGCTTGAAGCATCATACTCAAAAGGACTTGAGGCTGTAATTGCTGCCAAAGATGCTCAACAAAGTATTAAGCAAAGGCTGTGAATACTTATGTACAAGTTATAATTTTATTTTTAATAATTTAAAAAAAATTTAAACAAACTTTTTTCACTTTGTCATTATGAGGTATTGTGTTTTGAGGATAAAATGAATTGAATCCATTTTGGAATAAGGCTGTAACACAACAAAATGTGGAAAAAGTGAAGCGCTGTCTTGTCTCAGGACAGGTTGCATTCACTTCCTTGTAGTTGTTGCATTATGTTGCTGTTATGGATTTAGAGGTTATCCCTAGATTGTCTCTGACAGTTCGTTAGATACACTATGTCAATCGTTGAAACTGGCCAATGGACTGCCGTAATCCTCTGCATGTCCATGTTGTGTGACTTTAAGATCACCTGCTACTATGCTATCGTATGTGGAGTTATATTTAGAGAGCTTGTACACCACTTTATTTAAGAAGTAGTTGTATTTAGATTAAATGAATACCTATTGTTAAATATAAGGGTAAATAAAGAAGTTTTCATCTGCATAATTTCATTTGAGATATTCACTCTTAAATGATACATTTCTGTTAGGTTTATTTCATATAACTTGTGTAATATCTTCATTATGTCTGACACAGTTACACCACAGACATCCCACAAGTGTTACCTTTATATAGATACCAAGATTATTTATATTGAGCATGCACTGTAGTTGCAGAATTATTATATTATTGTTGTTGTCACTCTTACTGTTGTCTCCTTGTCAATAAGAGTTTTGGAACTTCAAAGACAGTTAATCGTTTATCAAAGTAGTTGTGTATTCATGCCATTTAAAGACTGGCATTTTACCCACACAATATGACCATAAACACCATCAAACGTGTATTTTCATGCTGTATGGATTTTAAGTTTTCTTGTTTTTGTAGTTTTTATGTATTTATGTAAATGAATGAAGACATTGCTCTGCTAACATAGTGCACATGCTACCTCTTCTGTGTTAACACACTGCTTGAAGCATATACAGTCTCAGTTTGGAATGATATTACACCTGAGGGCAGTGGTGTAGTGGTGAATGGCCTCCTCGTGTCGGCCACTGTCTTTCAGGAAGTTGGCGTAGTTGTAGTGGGCTTTGGCATTGTGAGGCAGAGTCTGGATACCAGACCTAAAATAAGGAGGAAGAGAAGGAAGGAAAGAAGAGGAGGCATTATGTTGATCTAAAGAAAGACAAAAAAGGTTATCGGTAATCCCTGTTGGAACACAACACCTTTCGACGAAAGACAAAAATTTAGCCCTTTATCGACTACATTAATGATTATATTAGGTGAGATCATTTTGATATTACTTGCACTGATCAGTGCTTTTTATCCTGTCTGGAATATAGGTATGTATTGTGACTTCAGAAAGTATTCAGACTCTTCACTTCTTATTGTGGTGAAGAATAAAATTTGAAAGTATTAAAAAGGTCCCTCATTCTAACATAACATTTGTCGATAACAGTAGGCAATCAATAATAGCAATGTGAAAACAAGTATTACGAATTTAGTAAACATCAAAAAGTAAAATCTTTATCTTAACATGCCATTCAGTAATTTGTAGATGCCTCGGTGGCAGCTCTAACAATTTTCAGTCTTAGTCAGTACAAGATTTGTAGATCTTGATTTGGGTAGTTTATCCCATTCTTCCTGGGAAATATTCTCAAGCCCCATCTGACTGGGCGGAATGTGTCTGTCAACTGCTATCTTCAAGTTTCTCTACAGATGTATTACCACCACTGGTGCAATAGTGCCTCCAACTTTTTCCCAAGGCAAGAAATGGGACGTATTGAGAGCAAGTCATGAAAACTCAATGACACATTCATGTAAGAGCTGTGGCGGGCAAGGGAAACAAAGGCTGTAGCCACAACAGGGAAGGGGGCGTTTGTCCTTCACCCACGTGGCCCTGTAAGGGTGAGGATGAAAAAGCTTCATGGAGCCACAACCACATGGCCCACTACCCACTGGGATAGGAATAAGGCTTGGATGCTATGTAGGTCCTGGTGGCAGGCAAAGTCAGGAGCCTCTGTGTGCTGACGTCTGGCATTGCAGACTAGTTCTAGGGACATGGAATGTCACCTCTGGTGACGAAGGACCCTGAGCTGGTTGAGTGGCACCAGCTAGCCCACCTCAACGCATGAACATGGTTTCCTCAACCATAAACTCATTTTAAAGAATGTTAACCAGAGTGACAGGAATTTTCCCTGGATAATGACAGGGTTGCCTCTTTGTGACTTCAAGTTGCTTAGGAGAAAGCTCTGGGTGTTGTGCAGTTCATAGTACCTGACATTTTTGAATATCCCTAGGTGGGGTCCTGGTGCACTTCAATGCTAGGGGCAATGTTTGGGAGTATTGCCTTATATGATCTGAGCCTGAGCAGTGCCTTGTTATTTGACCCTCTGTGCAAGATTATCCATAATTAACTCCATGTTCAACCATAAGAGGGTTCATATAAGTGTACCTGCTTCAACAACACCTGAGCAGCACCAACGACAGATTATCTACTTTGAGGTTGTATCATCAGATCTGTAGTTGTATGTTGCATACACTGGTAAAGAGAAGATAAGGGCTGACAACTAATCGGCATCTGATCAGGGATCAGTGCAATCCAGAGAAGACTTGGCACACCCAAATTTATAGTGAGGGTGAACTGCCTCCTACAGAAGATAATCCTGGCATCCTGAGGTAGGTTGGGGACATGGAGTCCATCCTCCTTGACTGTCTCAGAGGAGAACTGCTGCAGAATATTGGCAGGCGGTAGAAAGAGAACTTCATAGCATCCCATCCTACACAGTCTCTGTGGATGAAGCAAAGTTTGAAGAGTCGGGGGAAGCATCATCTATTTTCCTGGCAGAGGTCACAGAGGTAAATAAGAAGCTCCTCGACTACAAGAAGCCAGAGGTAATAAGATTAGCCAGAACCAGTTCAGTTTGAAAGGTAAACTCCACTTAAGTTTAAGACAGATGTCAAGGATATTTATAACAGACTGGATGGAGTTGAGCACAGTTCAGAAACACGCCAAATGGTCTGAATACGTACTTATAAATGGGCTGTTAAATACTGGTATTCCATTTTTTTTGCCCTAATTAGCAATGTAGGCTCATAAAATATAATGAGTTACAACTTTAACATTCTTGGGGAGACTTTTGGCTTTCTTTTTTAGCTTTGTCTTGCTGAATTTCCTTATCTGTTACAGAAAAAATCCTGTATTTTTCTGTGTTTAAAATGCCATCTGGAATTATGTATTAAATTACAAAAGAGAACAGCTAATATTTCATTCACTAACTCTCCCTGTAATGTTGATCATGTCCTAGTGTTACATATAAAAGCATCTTCAAACAGATGTAATTTATCATGGAGGGAGAAAGAGATAGGTCATAGATAAATTAATGATCAACATGCAGGGTAGTTTGACATTCAGATAAGCTGAACAACATCATATAAGTATCATGTATGTAACTGACCTACTGGTTTGTGTACATGTGTAAACATTTGAACATATCCATCCTGTTAATCACAAGACACACACACACACACACACACACACATTCTTAAGCCTACATTTGCTTACATACTGGCACAATTTAAGATCTGGTGAGCTAGGTATCAAAATGGGGGGGGGGGGTTGTTGGTCCATTGCAGGACACAAGCCAGCAGACACACATTAAGGTTACCTGATGTCTGATTTGGCAACAAATCATTATTGAGCTGAAACTTAATTTTATTAAATGCATTAAAACAATTGTGGCAGAAGTGGCACAAAGCAGAAGGTAAGTGTTTTTTGAAAATTAAAATATCATACATGACATTAATCATGTTGTAATTCTACATATCACTGTTTTGAAAAGATGAGTTTTGAGTCTTCAGTTAATTCCCCATGGTGCATGTGAGTGGACTGCTGTCATTACAGTATGTTTATTACAGACATCAACATTCTACTTGTAAAAGTATAAAGCATTTATTGTGTGGCAGTGTGGCAGTCATTGTGAAATTAACATTTGTTCTCTCTCTCTTTCTTTCTTTCTTTCTCTCACTCTCTCACTCTCTCCTTACTGGAAAAGGGCCTCCCTGGTTAGCCAGACATGGTTCTGCTGGATGGTCTTCCAGGAGAAGAGAAGTAGGAGCAACAGCATGGAGACACTGAGGACTGTGGTGCCCCAGCGGCCTACCACTGCACACAACCGACCCATGCCATGAGCCACTAAGATACAGTAACCCATACTACAGAAAAGGGAGGGAGGAAGTAATTAAATGGAAAGAAGAAAATTATAAGGAAGTTTGGGAGAGCAATAAGGGAGGAAAAGAAAGTAAAGAAATGGATAGGAGGGAGGGTGAGAGACAAAGCAAAAATTCATTGTTAAGTCCTATATCATGTAGTTAAGTCCCACTGCCTGTTTTCAATCAGCATACTCATCTTTAAACAGATGTGATATAACTTAATGGCCTAAAATCTCTTGATGTCTCATGGCTGCATATATTTTCACTACAGTCGACCTGCTGTGGGCTCTTAAAAAAAAACACAATCTCAATCCCGTTCCTCAACTTTTTTGACCCTCTTACATGGTTATACTCGGGTGTGTGTGTTTCATTGAGGCTTCAGATGGTAGGGTTTAGTGACAAGCCTTCTAAACACTGGTTCCATCCAAGAGCATATACACAGTGTTAGTACACCTTGTAAAACAGCAGCACAATAAATGGACAGAAGGAAGGCAAATCTCTGAGAAAAAATATCAAACAAGGCTTTCACTTAAATCTTGGAAATGGTGAAGTGACTTAAAAAATAGATTTGATGAGAGCTCAGTCAAGACAGCAAAATATGGTTATGAAAGAAGACAAAGTGAGTTTCAGTACCTTTTCTGTGCACAAAATACTAAAAGAGGCCCTAATTGGGTTAATTCTACTTGTCCTTATAAAAAATGATTACTGTAGTCCATTCTTCATAGCTGAGCTGCTTCTGTCCTATTTCCAGTCTTTATTGCAAATGCTGTTTTCTACTTCAGCCAAACATAAACATTTAAAACTAAGTTTAGTTGATTTTGCATGTGTCATTTTGGCTAGTATAAGCCTTTGTGTTAGTTTTGAGGCCAAAAATAATTCCAATCAACTCTGCTGTTGTTGCAATAAAGTAGAAAGTAAGAGTTAAGTCTTTTTAAAATTGAAATATCATACATCGATCTCGTTGTAATTCTTCGTATCACTTTTTTGAAAAGAAGAAATTTGAGTTTGGAGTCTTCTGAATAATTCCCCATGCTGCATGTGAGTGGACTGCTATCATTACAGTAGGTTTATCTTGGTCATCCACATTCTACATGTAAAAGCATAAAGCATTTCTTGTGTGCCAAATGTCATTGTGAAATAAACTTGAATGTCACATTTGTGAAGCCATTTTGATAAAGTTAGCTTAGTTTCAAGCAGCTATTCAATTTCAATATTGGCATAATTACCAGTTGACCTAATGTTACAGAAACTAACCCATACATGTTGCACAAGAAATGCAGAAACATAATGTTAGTATTTTGGTGTTGGGTAAAAAAGGAGCTACATTTTCTGCTTTTTGAAAACAACAACACAGTGCAAAATGTTCTGGAAACTACATGTGTTCTCTTGAGAATAAAAAGATATTAAACCTTAAAGTGCCTTTACGGAGTGCAAAATGTAGTGGAGACTAGGTCTGTTCTCTTGAAAAGGAGTAAAGAGAAATCAATTTTAAAGGGATAGTTCGAAAAACTGAAAATTCACTCATTATCTACTCACCACTATGCCAAACAAGGGGTGGGTGAAGTGTTTGAGGCCACAAAACCCTTTAGAAGTCGCAGGGTTAAACAGTATTGCAACCTAATCCAATACAATTGAAGTAACTGGTGACTCCTTCTTCAGACTTTGCTATTACCAGCGTGATCTCAGTCTTGGTTTCGTACATTACAATTTTAAAGCTCTGGCTACTGTTCATCTTTCACTCTGAAAACATTACCATTATTCATCTGATCTGTTCAGTTTTATTGAACCATGATGAGAATGACTAGTCTGCATGGTCTAAGATTACGATGCCACCCCCTGGAGGCTGGTGCAAACAGAGTTAGGAGATATGAGCCGCCATCATCGATTAAGACCTAAATATATATGATTATCACATTGTGTGTAAAGAGGGACAGAGACGAGCACTCACACACACACTCACACACACATACACTCCTGCAGACAGACGTTATTCCTGCAGTTTATGACGCAACGCAGTGTTTTAACTTCATTGTTGCAAAAGAAGCGATGCATCGTTTATCCAGGAACATAAATATGAATAAAGCAGGTTTTTATAATGATCAGTTCTATAAAAACAGGCGAACCAGGTACGTGAAATAATTAAACTTAAAAACACGCAAACATAGTTTCTATACAAGAATCTCATATGATCCCTCATATGATGAAGAGAAGGTGGCAAGAACAAGTGTTTGGAGCCTCTTACAGCTCCCATGTTCAAGGAGTTTTAATTTGAATTCATAAAACAATACCATTCTGTGTAGACAATTCAATGATTGAACCTGAGGGCCAATGTATTATACTTTAAGGAAGCTTATTATATGAAAAACTCTATTTAGTGTCTACAAGTCTACAGGCTTGGATTTGTCTCAAAGAAAACCTAGAAAGTTGATATTAAACTTTATGAAGGATCAAACTCCTATGAAGTTTGGCCTGAACTGAACTCATAATATTGAATATTCTTGTTACTATAGCATACATAAACATATTCAAGAATATGTTTCTTTCTAATATCAACAAAGATTAGACAAAGATTAGAATGGTAATAAGGGTTACCATTATGATAGCATAGTAATATCGGATCATGCCCCAATATCTTTTACATGGATACTAAATTGATTAATAGCCCTCAGAGATTGCATTTCCATATGAATTTGCTACAGGACCCTGATTTTATAGAGGCCATTGGCAAACAAATAGATATGTTTTGACATACAGTATACAGAGGGCTGAATGTATATTATGTTCTTTGATATTATGTTGGAAAATTGCTTCTAAAGACATGTTACAAATAGATTTTTAATGGCTTTTTATTGCAATGCAAACCTCTATAAAAAACCTATTTCAACACTGTGAAATAAAAATGTTCAACCTGGTTATCTAATATTCTGGAAAAAATTAGGTAATACCTAATTTGCATGTTTACTGATGGAAATTCATAAAACCTGCAATACAATGAATAGATGTCCTATTGTAAATGAGTAACTGACCACATTTCATACTGATATCAATTCATTAAAATGTGTAACCTATTTACCTGCAGTGAACAGTACAATTGTAGAAGAATGAAGAATTGAATAAGGATCTAATGGTTTTACACTTGGAAGGTTTTAGAAAAACTGTAGACTTTGGTGATTGTTTAAAAAAAACTTGAGAATATCGAACAAAACAATATGTATTGCTTTATAGCAATTACAAGAGTATACAAGAGTCAGACTAGAACTATCCATAGATACTGTGGATGCCCACATGCACACACTCACCTCGGCATGTAGAGAACCCTTTCAGCCACAACAAATCCAACCCTGAAGAAAAGGTTACTGGCAGGAATGAATGGAAACACCAGAAACAACACTCCAACCAACACCTCCCTGCTCTCTTGTCTCTGCAGAGAGGGAAAAGGGGGTGAAAAAGAATACTGAAGACAAACACAGATTGTTCTTAAGCACATGTTGTTTGGGGACCTAGCAACCAAGGGCACTACTACACTTTTAGGAGAAGACATTACACATACAGGCTGCTTTCGGAAAGTTAGTTTTGCTTTGACCTGGAAGTATTTCAGTGGCTGCCAGCTGTTGGAATTCTCTAAATGATAAGGAAAAGAGCTGTACTGCTTCTGAACACATCTCCTTTACCATAGGAAACACCGGACGGTCCTTTATGAAAGGAAAGGAGAAAATGACGCCCCCCCCTATTCTTTGCGGCTGCAACATTTAAAGAGACGCAACCTCGTATTTGCACCTGGACACACAAACGTAAATATAAAAAACAGAACATCTGTTTTAATCTTCTGACACGATCCAGAACTGATGTGAATTCTCACACTGTCACATCTGTCCAGTGATCAACAATCTGATTGAACTTAGTTCACAATTTCATTATCAGAACTAAACTTCATAATACAATTTCTAAATTTCTGTCCTGTTTGTTTTATTTACATTTTTAACTATTTAGCTGTTCATTTCATTGAGGAACTGTTGGTTAAATGTTGTCTGTGCATAAACTGAAAATATAATTTCTCAGGACGTGTTATTCTTTTTTCGGAAGGAAACTTTATTATTACTGTCAGCACGGAGTACTGTACATTTTGTGCAAATCTTCTGCTATAAATAAAGTTGTTTTAAAAGAAGAATACTGATTTTCTCTACACAGTGGTTCTCCTTTCCTAACTCCTTACAGCTTGTCCTTCACATCTGTCCATCTAAAATTGATATCGTAATTAATTAGATATTATGGATTTAAGTGTGGTAGTTTTAGTCTGTTTGATTGACACACTGACTCATGGATGGTTGACAGGTAGAGCTTCGGACGCATCAGACCAGAAAGTTTAAAATTTACCGTAGGAGCAATGGAGCTGTATTCACATAGGTTTTAGGAATACTCAGATTTTTCATTATATGTAGGTGGAGAAGGTTTTTTACCGCAACAGTTTTACTGTTAATTTGTTTGAATTAGTTTGGTGTTCAACGGGATTATGACTTGTTCTTTGGTAATAACAGACTCAGACAAGCTGATATCCAGTTTGTTTGGTGAGTAAACTCTTGTTTTCTTAATGTTGTACAGTTTTTATCTTTGCATGTATTTACTATGCACCCCAAATATTACTGTGTGATTGTAGGTGTTCTGACTGGAAAATGGGAAACCTGTGCACTAAATGCTCCTGCCATAGGTAGCTGGGGTCTTTCCTTCCTGCCAGTTGTCTTTCCAGGCTGTAACCAGGGGTCTCATTTATAAAAAAGTGGGTAGGATTCATACTAAAAGTGTACGTACGTACAAAACCCGGATAAAAAGATAATTCCGATTTATAAAACCGTGCGCACGCTCACCTGAACGCAATGTTCGCTTTATAAATCACAGTGCACCTGGAAACATTCGTACGTGGATCTTCCAAATCCGCCCTCCACACGCCCACTTTCAACCATAAATGTCAATGCAAAGCACGGCGTGAATATTAAATGATGCTGCTGCTGACCAATGGGTTTCCACCGTTAGTCCTGACCGAGTCAGGGCATCAAGCGATGTGAAGAGGAAGTGAAACTTTCTGACACTGACATCGAGGTGTCTGATAGTGGGGTGGAGAACGATTTTATGGGACAGCAGTGATGTCACTAATAAAGAAAATACACTGATACTCTGCCGCTGCTGTGTATAACACACTGTGTGAGATCAGAAACTGCTGAACCCTCGCTTCCTCCTCATCCTTCCATTTGCATGCACAGATCACGCAGAACCCCGCACCACTGTCACGGCAGTATTTATTTATTTATTTATTATGAGCATCGGACCGATTCCGTCACATCAGTGGATCCTTGCCTCCACTCTGGGATATTATTTGGAAAGTTCCTTGTAAGTGATCTCCAGTGCGCTCTGTGCGCCTGATGGCACAGTCCCGTTCACTGCAGTGATCTGATGATATACGCACAGTGTTAAAAGATATTATTAAAACCTATTAATGACTCGGCTCTGTAGCTCCGCGGTTAAATCGAATCTGAACGTAATTTGCTGTAAATTGTGTAATATATTTTAAAATTAAAAAGTTTGTGTGGAACAGATGTGTCGCGCGAGCAAAACTAAGCTGTTGGTTTTAATGTAAATGATGATTTGGATCAATAATCTGCTTCTGTTCACCACCTCACGTCTGCATCACCACTTTCCCGTCTCCAAAACGTTTGTACGCATGGGTAAGAAATTGCGTGGAAATACGCAAATTCTCCCGTAAAGTTTGTTTTTATAAATCCTAATGTTGGCGTGAGAAGTGGCGTACGCACGTTTCAGGCCCGTTTTGTGCGTACACAACGGTTATAAATGAGACCCCTGGTCTTTCCTTAGTTACAAGTTGCTCTCTCCACAACACTGGGTGATTCAGGATGATCAGTTCAATTTTAGCACTAGGTGATACAATCTCTTTGTAGATTGCATATACCTGAGATGACATGTTGGAATGAAGGTGCCAACTGAGGGTTTCCAGGAGGGTGTCATGATGGTACTTGTTTTATTTGGAGCATAGGACAAGGTGGACAATATCCCTTGTATTTTAGAAGGTCTACAGCACTATTTAAAATGCCAACCACAAGTTGATCTTGACAGATATTAGCGACCAGCCTTTCAGCCTTTTAATCACAATTACGTTACAAGCCCAATCTGAGGGTGCGCTGAGTATTCAAAAATCCCAAACCCGATTGTCTATTCAGTGAGACAGGGAGTGGGCGGAGAGATTCACCTGTCAGTGCACAGGGGAGGAGATTAGACAAGGGTAGGTAATATAATGGCTGGGTGTTTCTTTTCAAATCCCATAGTCTGAGACCATGCTGCCACACCAGTAATTTTGTTTTATATAACTTTGATATATATTTATATATATAACTGTGAGTATGCCTACATGAGATGCATCCTAATTTAATTTGTATCTGACCTAACAGATCGTGATATATTGTTCCTGAGCAGGCAGAATGATATAAAATAATAATTAAGTAATCTGTTGAAATATATAGGAGAAGTGCTTTATTTTGTTATTCTGTACTTAATTATATTTTCTATAAAAACAACCTGATGCAAACTTGAATGATTCCTTAAATCCATAAATATGTAAGAAAACTTATGTACCTTTGTTGTTATTCTTATTTATGGTGGACATGGAAAGATATTGATTTGAGTTTGTTTATTGTACAGAAATATGCATCGATTCTACCAGTCCTCTTTTCATCGACCTCAGCCAATAAATGGTTAAATGATTGATTTGATTTTGATTTGATTTGAAATGGCTCTTCGACCCTTGTGTGTGTTTAAATGTAATCTTTGCACTACTGAATCAAGTATAGAGTTAAAAGTATTTTTCACTGAGGTTATAGGTAAATCTGACTGGCTACTGGCTTGTATGGCAGTACTGGTACTGGAAACAGCTTTAAACAGCATTTCTTAAGAGCACATTTGTTATAATTTAGACCCAGCACACACACACACAGAAAAAAGTTGAGGAAAACAAATTCTATTATAACAATTGATTCCTTTCCTATTGAGTCAATATATAAGACCATTTACAGTACATCGCATTATTGTTGTGTGTGTCAGTGTTTTCTAAAGTTCCACTGTCATACTGGTGGTAAAGGAAGCAGTGTTTTCTCATGATGGCCTATGGATAGAGGCTGCGGCTGTTTGCCAGTCTTGTTGTCCTGGACTTCACACATCTGTAACTTCTGCCTGATGGCAGGAGTTTAAAGAGGCTGTGTTGTGGATGTGTGCTGTCCCTGGTGATGTTGCATGCACTTCTTATTACCCTGTTGTGATAAATGTCATCAAGTAAGTGGAAGGTTTCTCCTGAAAGGTGCTGGAAGGCCTTCTTGTCCTGGGCAGTGATCACTTTAGTCTCATAATATGAGAGGTGCAAAGCAACAGGAAGAAGAAGACTTGAGAACTGCACATTTTAGCTGCTTGTCACATTCTTGCTCTTACCTGCAGTGAGAAGACGCAGTGCAGGCAAAGTGCAACTATTACAATGGCCAGCAGCATGGCAGCCACGTTGCGAAAGTCACTCAATGACTCCACCAGGGGAATGCTCCCCACCTGCCAGTCGTAACAAAGCATGATGGGGGCAAGCAGCAACCCAGCATTAAATGACAGCAGGTAAGAGTAGGTCAAAATCCTGTAGAGAGGAAGCAAAGAGAGGATGGTGAGAACAAGGAAAAATGGTTGATGGTTTGTGGAGAGAAATGGTAGGGATAAAAAGGAAGTAAGAGAAGAATTGAAAAATAAAGAAAAATATAAGTTGATTTCACTTTATTGTTGTTGCATATATTTGAAGTTATGTTCTTTTTGAATTCTCAACACCAGCTGTCCTAAATGTTCTCTTCCTGTACGTGCCGTTGTATTCACAAGTTTCTACAGACATTTCCTTGAAGTTCATGTTTTATTTTTCACAATTTTTGCTTATTTTAAGAAACTTTAAAAAAGCACAGGTGTACTGGATAAACAAAGACCAACTTTTGAAAATGTCACTGCATATCGCTGATGACAATCACTCAAGGTGTAGATGCCTAAACACTGCAATATAACTTGAATATCTTTATTTATTTGACATCTCTGTAGAAATGTTTAATGTTTAAAATTAAAGGATTTCAGAGATGTATTTATGATTTAGTGTTTTTAGCATTCAATAAAATACAGCAGTGCAGACTATTGCAAATATTTGAATTATGATAACACTTATGGATACTATTAGGTTTCAATTTCAATTATAATTTTAAAACTAAATCAAATTTCTAGGACTGCAAAGCAGCACTGGGTGGGCCCGAGCACCCAGCCGATGCATTTTGAAGCGTTGCATGTGTTTTGCCTGAAAAAAAAAAAAATGACTGAGGAAATATTGACATAAAGAGCTGTTCAGGCTCCGACTCTGATCATGAGACAGAAGTTTGGTGGTGATAGGACAATGCACAGTGGAGTTATGACAACATTGTCTCCTTTGGTGAAGGATGAACCTTCGCCGTACCTCAATGTTTACACGGTTGGAGGAAATGTCCCAATTCTGAGAGAGAGAGAGACGTGACCTTTGCAAGACATAAAGATTCCTTTGATCTTTGACCACTGACTGCAAGAGTGGAGTTGTTTGTTTACGGCTCAGCATCAAAGGATTCATGGTCCATGTATGTTCGCGTAACAGAACATCGTGTTTTAATGGCGTAATCAAACTTTGACGGCATGCCACGGTCACACCGTGTGACGAAGAATTGATCTTTGGATAACTTTCTATCTCCATCTTGTTGTGATGACACTCATCTCAATTTGAAGTTGATCTGATGTAAGCCCTGGTACAAGTACCTCAAAGTAAAAATGTGGAATATGGCCAAAATGGTCATCAAATGCAATATAGCTGGCTTCCTGTTGTGTTTTTCAATTGCACCTAAAGACGTTTTTGTTTGTCTGGTCATGAAACACATGTGTATTGAATTTTGTGAAGATCGGTCAATGTGAACACGTTCCGGGGGTCTCGGGGGGCACTGTTGAGCCATTTTGCGACGCCCATTGAAAATTCCTCCAGAATACGTAAATTTTCACCACTTTCTAACTTTCTGCAAATTTTGGTAATAATTTGAGCATGTTAAAGCCCTCAAAAAGCCAATTCATTTGCCTGAATAATAATAATATTCAGGCCTCATCTGTCAGTGCCTGTCAGTGCTCGGGCCCTACTGAGTAACATACAGAGGATATTAATTGTAACATTAATTGACTTAGAAATGTCAATTATTAAAATTCACTCTTTATCTAAACCTTTATGTGTCTGGCAGTTTACCTGAGAAAACAATAAACAGGTGGTTGTAAAAAGTTAAAGGAATAGTTCCCTCGTCATGATATAAGCTCATGAACAAAAATGTATAAGCCTAAAGTTCCGCTGATATCTTCCTAGGAGTTAGACTCACAGACTGACTAACCACTTCTGGTGAATTTTCGGGCTAAAAATACGGTGTAAATGACCTCATTTCAAATCGATTGCGGACACTTGGATGACCCAACACAAGCCTGATGGAGGTACATTGTGTTTTTTCTCTAATTATATTATGTCTGAAAAATTACTCACCATTGACTTCAATTGTACTGGATTCTGCTGCAACAAAGTTTATCCCTGAAACTCCAGAAGTGTATTGTGGACACTTCACCCACCCCTAGTGGTACAGTGGAGAGTAGATAATGAGTGCCCTTTCATTTTTCAGTGATCTATCCCTTTAATATCTTAAAATTAGGGAAAGAAATAGGAGGAATGGCACTCCCATGTCTGAGAAATTATTTCTATGCCTCTAGACAAACTATGCTCCTCTACTGTACTAGTGTAAAACCACATAGAAGGAAATATAATTTTCAAATTAAGAATGTGGCATAAGGTAGTTTAGGTTATGTTTTCAGATGGTGTGCCTACAATACATAATTCTTCCAATAAAAGGAGATAAACGATCTGAAACCCGGTTTAGGACTTTATATATATATATATATATATATATACACACTACTGTTCAAAAGTTTGGGGTCGCTTAGAAATTTCCTTATTTTTCAAAGAAAAGCACTGTTTTTTTCAATGAAGATAACATTAAATTAATCAGAAATACACTCTATACATTGTTAATGTGGTAAATGATTATTCTAGGTGGAAACATCTGGTTTTTAATGAAATATCTACATCGGTGTATAGAGGCCCATTTCCAGCAACTATCACTCCAGTGTTCTAATGGTACACTGTGTTTGCTAATCGCCTTAGAAAACTAATGGATGATTAGAAAACCCTTGAAAACACTGAAAAAGCTGAAAACTGTTTAGCTGGTGAGAAAACTGGCCTTCCTTTGAGCTAGTTGAGTATCTGGAGCATCACATTTGTGGGTTTGATTATACTCTCAAAATGGCCAGAAAAAGAGAACTTTCATGTGAAACTCGCCAGTCTATTCTTGTTCTAAAAAATTAAGGCTATCCAATGCGCGAAATTGCGAGGAAACTGAAAATTTCCTACAACGGTGTGTACTACTCCCCTCAGAGAACAGCACAAACAGGCTCTAACCAGAGTAGAAAGAGAAGTGGGAGGCCCCGGTGCACAACTCAGCAAGAAGACAAGTATATTAGAGTCTCTAGTTTGAGAAATAGATGCCTCACAGGTCCTTAACTGGCAGCTTCTTTAAATGGTACCCGCAAAACGCCAGTGTCAACGTCTACAGTGAAGAGGCAACTCCGGGATACTGGCCTTCTAGGCAGAGTGGCAAAGAAAAAGCCATATCTGAGAATGGCCAATAAAAAGAAAAGATTGATATGGGCAAAAGAACACAGACATTGGACAGAGGAAGATTAGAAAAAAGTCTTATGGACAGACAAATCAAAGTTTGAGGTGTTGGATCACACAGAAGAACATTTGTGAGACGCAGAATAGGTGAAAAGATGCTGGAGGGGTGCTTGACACAATCTGTCAAGCATGGTGGTAGGTAATGTGATGGTCTGGGGCTGCTTTGGTGCTGGTAAATTGGGAGATTTGTACAAGGTAAAAGGGATTTCAAATATATCACTACATTTTGCAACGCCATGCCATACCCTGTGGACAGCGCTTGATTGGAGCCAATTTCCTCCTACAACAGGACAATGACCCAAAGCACACCTCCAAATAATGCAAGAACTATTTAGGGAAGAAGCAGGCAGCTGGTATGCTGTCTGTAATGGAATGGCCAGCGCAGTCACCAGATCTCAACCCCATTGCCTATATTTTCTATTCATTTTGCATCTCATTTGATAAATCAAAGTGTGAGTTTTCATGGAAAACAGGAATTGTCTGGGTGACCCCAAACTTTTGAACGGTAGATATATGTATCTTTCATTCATGCACAAAAATGAACTGCTAGTGTTCAACACTTGTAGGAAAAACGTGGCCTACAGTAGTATGACTTCTTGATATACCTTCAAATGTGAGTTATTATTATCTCCTTCAGAAGTGCAGACTGCTAAACAGTAGATTTTATTTTTTATATTAAGGAAGAAAGGCAAAGATAGACTAAAAGGGACCAATGAGGCTTGTCGAGAAATTTGCAATTTTCACTGATCCTCAACCAATTCCATGGATTGGAGAGAACCTTTCTGGAAAGATATCCAAGAATCCAACTTACTATATACAGTGCCCTGTTTTAATGTGTGTTGTAATTTGGCAGTAAACAAATACTTTTTTATTTAATTGAACAATAGAAGGCGTACAGCAATCCCAGAGGCTTGACACATCCACACTTATATGTTTCAGATTTGAAACACCAATTTAAAATTCATTCAACGCCTACTTCTGGTGTATATGCATGCTAGAGACATTGACCTGGTAAGCATGTGAGGGGAGAAGGAGGCGGGGTTGTCCTGTTCAGAGAAGAGAGGCATGGATCCTCCCATCAGCCACAGCCTGACTGACATGATGAGCACCACCTGAAAGAGGGAGAATGGAGGGAAAATGTCTCAGCATGGAGTATTATCACTGCATGGAAAGAAGAATTAATCAGTTAGTGCCCCTGTAAATTTCTATGGAAGTTCAGGTTAACGACAGTAATTCCTGCCACAGGAATCAACAGGCAGCACAGAAAACTGCTAGGAACTGCCGGGAACTGTCGTGGGGTTACAGTTTTGGGCAGTTTTACTACAAGCCTGAGAAGCTTGGCAATTGACCTCCCTGGTCCTAGGTATATGAGTGCTTCGATATGTAAATACAAAACTTTGATCTTAACAAATGCAAATCAGGATAGTTTCACTCAGTGGTGCAGAGGAAACACCTTTTTCTAACAGGTACTGACTCCCTTTTAAGAAAATCTCTCCTATAAATACATAAGGCTTAGTACAATTATAGAATCATAAATTGTGCTTGAATAGATTTGCCTTATATAGAGATAAGTATAATATAGTGCTGCTCGATTATGGAAAAAATCATAATCACGATTATTTTGGACAATGTGGAAATCACGATAATTCAAACGATTATTAATATGTGCCCTTATACTGAAGTCTATGCTTTTATTATTTAAATGACTGGAGCGTGCGCAATAAAGTGAATCACTTCCGGTTCAGGTAAACACCGATGACGGCTGGGTGTCTTATTCCTCCGTGAAACCAGGATATCGGTGCCCGGTTATTCAAACCATTAATAATGGCAACGCTACCACTCTCCCAAAAAACACTTTTTAACTGAGAACAACTCGCCTTCTTCACTTTACAGCTGCTTGAGACTGAGCGCCAGTCAGTTGGGCCGCATTGAATGCTTTGGGGGAAGGACTGATTTGCGCATGTGCATCTCTTTCGAAAAAATGCCAAATAATCGTTCCAACTCGATCATAGTAGTTTGGAGATCGTTTGACCCCTTAATCGAAAATAAGATTAATTGCACAGCCCTAGTATAAAATAATGAGTGTAATCAGTGATACAATTTTCAGGGTACATCTGATGATACAGCTAAGAGATGTCTTTCTACTGACAACAAAACACTTTGCTTCACATAAAGCATATCAGTTGTGTCATTGCATGACAAAGTCCCAAACATATGTCCTCCCAAACTACTGGGAAATACTCAGCACCATATGCACATGTCCATAGCATACTAAGCTGTTGACTCTGCTGAAATTGCCTCATGATTTGGAATACAATTGTCCTATTGCTGTAAACTTTCTCAGTATTCCAAAACACTCAACACTTTTATCCAAAGCGACTTACAACCAGTGCATTCAACTATGAGGGTACAAACAGTACATAACCTTAATACCAGAAAGATAGTTATAATTGCTGCTTCAAAGTGAAAAGGTCAGTTGTGAAGTTTTACTCTGAAAACATCACACTCAGATTGTGAATACGTCCATTCCTGAAGATGCCACGTCAGTCGTTAATGTCAATCACAGCCTCGTGAATGAATGAAGAGTCTGTCTCCCGCAGTCAAGAAACTCCGGGCTGTTGTTTTTGGGTGGTTCGATAAATGACTCTGTTGCTGAAGTCACCACGACACTGTTTCCCTGGAGGAGAGGATGACTGCATTGGAAAGCAAAGCCGCGGGCCAAGTAGGGTATTGCAGACGTCCTTCACCCCAGACACTCTTCCCATCTCTTCCTGGGGAATTCCGAGGTGTTACAAGGCCAGATGGGATATGTAACCCCTTCTGGGAACTTAGGGTTTCCTCTTGGTTGGGGGTGAATGGTAAACCTGTCCATCTCATGCTGGCATGAGATAGACAGGTTTGGCTCAGGTTTGGCCAGGTGATGGCTCGCATCCAATTCGCTTCACGCTTGGCTAAAAATTCAGATTCACTGGAGGTCACACCTCTAAAGAGTCAAGACAACCACATTGTCTTTTGACCACATTATTTTTTTTTCTCAAGTGAAGGCAATACGCTTCCAAAGGAACCCACAACCACTTGAAACATTTTTGATTTTGAGCACATGCTCGTGAGTGAACGTCACTCACGTTCATTCTTGAAATCATCGCATCAGGCCATCATGAAATACCAGGAGCGAGAGAAAATGTCTGTGTGTGGTCCCAAACAGCACAGACACACACACACACACACACAGGCCCCGGGGCTCCGCCCCTACTCTCTTGCTTACAGATACACACAGTGTGATCAGAGCTCGTTCACGCAAGCAGCCGGTCAGTGACTTTGTTAAAGAACAGTGGAAACAGTGAAAGTACAGAGTTTCTCTCAAGTAACAGCTTCTCCGTGATCAGAGCAGAAGCTGCAGTTGGTTTATACCCAGCTGGAGTTTCTTTGTCCTCCTCCACTCTGACATGCTCTCACTATAACTAATAAACACGCATCACTAGTTATCAGGACCTGATCAGTACATGAAGTAACTTAGTGTTTGTTTGATTTGGTCTAGAGTTTATGAGACCGCATTTAAACATCATGAAAAATTTGTTAAAATGAGCGGAGCAACACGCAGACATGATCCAACACCATCGATTCATAACCAAACACATGACCACATGTTTGTCACCTAAATCATCCCAATAAAAAATGGAACAAATGAACGTGAACTAGTTCATTTTAATCTGCATGAACTTAACTCTGAACTAGTTCATTTTAAGGTTGAACTGGCAATGAACACTGAAAATAACTATATATAAAACTTTATAAGCTGTGCTATCAAATACGTTTTGCGCCTCCACACAAATTGTATTTGGTGGAAGAGAGGGCAAATGGCTCTTTTGATAATAAAGGTTGCCGACCCCTGGTCTAGAAGGATGGAAAACCATATGTTTATCAAAGTAGAAATCCATCTAATACTTGTCCAACAGTAATGTGGTGTTTGGTAGCTCAGTGACCAAAACATGTAAAATTAACTGAATGGTACTTTTTAATGTAAAAGAAAAAAAGTACTCACATATCCAGAGATAAGGCAGGCTCTTTTGACGAAGGGGCTGCAGATGTAAAGGAGGTTGCCTGGTCTGGAGCTATACAGGTGACTGAAGGAAAAAAACAAATAGAAGGTTGGTCAGTCTGCAACTAAAAAAATAAATATAATAAATGATAATACTAAAAGTAATTGATTGATAAGCAAGAGTAAGATTAGTGGCATGCATGAAAACATCTCAACAATACTTTGTGCTTCACATAGGAAAATATATTGCCTATATCTTAGTCCTGGAGCCCATAAAAAACTTGGATAAGGCCTACTTCTAAAGGCCAACTCTTGAGGAAAACTAAAACTCTGGTGACTGCAGTTTGGTAAGCTACCCCAACTAATGTGGCCACTCATAGTACTTAACGTTCCACAAACAGGAGTTGAGAATATGGAGAGAATGATAAGCTCAGAATAATATAATGGCCTACGAGTCCCACGATGTCTGAGCAACATTAGCCTTTATGGACAAGGCAACCTTGAGCTGCCTATTCCAAGGTATACATCTATACAACCTTTTCTTAAAAGGATGGATATGGACACCAAAAGAAGCAACTCAACAGGCAAAGGTTGTATTCCAGTATGCTGACATTGTGGGCCACGTTCAAGAAGGAAGAGGAGATTTGGGTCTATGCCAGAGTAGAACAGTTGCATCTTGAGTTCCGTCTGCCAGCTATGCTCTGCTCGAGCTGTCCTCATACACAACCTCACTGGTTGTAAGATTGAATCTCTCCCAAGATAGGTACTTATGGAGACACAACCAAGTACTGAAATGTCTGGTAGCCATTGTCTTCAAGCACAGTTCAGAGGACACCATTTGTTCGATAAGAGGACAGAAAGGGTTTCCTCCACTGACCAAGGGCCTCATTTATGACTATTGTTTATGAACAAAACCGGGTCTGAAAGATGTGCACGTCACTTATAAGGCAAAGGTTGGGATCTATAAAAACAATCTTACAAATGTCTTGGAGACAGGAAAGTGGCAACGCACACATGAGCAGATTATTGATCCAATTCATCATTTACATTAAAACCAACAGCTTAGTTAAGCTCACGCGACATATCTGATCCACACTAACCTTTTAATTAAAAAATATATAAAACAACTTACAACAAATTACGTTTAGATTCCATTCAACAGCAGAGTTACGGAGCTGAGTCAGTCTTTCCCCTAGGTTTCCAGTTTTTTGGGGGGGGGCAGACACAGACGCAAAAACTTAAAGGAATCATGATATTAATGTGTTTCTTTTAATGATTTTGAACTGTACATTGGATATCTGACCGGCGCTGACAGGCTATTCTGTGATGCTCAGACATCATGTGTTTGTCCAGTTGTTCTTTCTGTAGGAATGGCAGGGAGACTCTATATACTCTATAAATGGCCGGGTCTGGTTTCCTCTCACAACTGCCTGTTTATGCTGTCTACATATTCGACAGAACATTCCTAAAACCAAAAAGAAAACTGAAATAATCCCATATTCATTCTCTATGAACTGTATTTTATCTATCTATCTATCTGGCTATCTATTTATTTATTTATGCATGCATGCATGTATGTATGTAATGTATGTATTTACTGACTTCCATTCGTAACCTGGATTGCCTGAATCCGGAAACATTTTTGGATCCGGTACTTATGTTTATCACGTCTACACAAAGCCCTGTCACGAAAACACGGAAACGCTGGAGCAGAGTGGTTGAAATCGCTGTGAACTCGTCATGGAGCATGTGCATAAAGTGAAAGAAGACAAAAGTCGAGATCCTACTAAAAATCTTCCCATAACGACTTCTCCACCACCTGAAATCAATGTTACCACAGCAATCAATCAGGACTAGATAGAATAGAGCACTTCGCCATAACCCTCGTTTGTGTTAAGTTACCGCTTTGAAACTTCCGTCTATAATAAAAAATCTTTTCACGTCAGATTTGTGGGTTTTGAACAATGGTCCGATGAAAATAGATTAAACAGTGATAGATAAAAGTGTTGCTTGGTAATGTCATCCCTTTCCTAACCAGCTTCTTAACAACATCGATTTGGTTTATGTTGTTGCTATTATGAAGTGACGCAGCGGGCTTAATTAGGGTTCAGGCTGAGTTTGCGAGGCGAGGCGTGGTGCGTTCACGGTTAAATACAACAAGCGGAGAAAGCAGAATCGCGGGCTGACAGGGCGCTGAGCAATGTGCGTCCCGTTTGAACAGCCAGGCGCCTGCGCGCTGGAGAATTGCTCGGTGCTGCGCTTCGGCGTCTGGTGTAATACTTTACCAAGATCAGTCTTGTACCCGCAAAGCCCCATGAGACGAATTGTAAAGCCCCATGAGACGAATTGTGATTTGTGAATGTGGGCTATACAAATAAAACTTGATTGATTGATTGATTGATTGTACCGCCAGGGGGAATATTTTCCCTCTGAAAGCCAAGCTGGGTCAAAACCTGTAATACGGTGGTGACTGAACTGATGCTTGTCTGGGGCCGGGCGTGCAATACGTGGGCTCTTCTCTGAACTCGGACCCGGAGCAGGAGAGCTACTCCGGTTGCTACTCGCAGGAGAGTGGGCGTGGCCATCTTCAACAACATCATCACCATCATCCACCTGTGAGCGATTAAAAAACGGGGATATTTTTAACTGCTTCTGGTGGTTCATGCAACATGTTTTCAGATGGAGGCTCTCAGCGGGTGGGAGGTTGCTCACATGTATGTGTGCGCACGTGTCAGTGTGTGCGTGCGTGTGTCTGTGTGTGTGGCGCGTGCATCTAGATGGAACTCTGCAGTGCGAGATACAGAGAGCAGAGGAGAAATCTAAACGCGCGACCATGTCAAGACAGAAATGACATGCCTTTGTGTAAATAAGATGAATAAGATAAGACCATTTAGTTGTTTAATAAAAAAGCAAGCTATATACTTGTTTTATAGGAAATGTAACCTTAAAATGATTTTTGTGGAGATCTGGCGCTATATTAAAAAATAAAATAAAATAGGCGCCCTCCCTTATAGAATGGTAGGGGAAACACTGCGAGTCATTAATTGATTTTAATAATATCTTCTAACACTGTGCGTGCATCATCAAATCGCTGCAGTGAACGTGACTGTGCCATCAGGCGCACAGAGCACAGAGCAACCTCGAGATCACTTACAACAAATGAAGACACTTTCCAAATAACATCCCAGAGTGGAGGTAAGGATCCACAGATGTGAAGGAATCGGTCCGATGCTCTAAATAAATAAATACTGCCGTGACAGTGGTGCGGGGTTTGCGTGATGTGTGCATGCAAATGGAAGGATGAGGAAAAGTAGAGGGTTCAGCGACGTTTGATCAGCTGATATAGATTCTATTGATCTGTGATTGTGTTTTTACTTCAGGCTCCGTTCTTTCTATCGGCTTCACCCTCAAACATTGTATCCTCCACAGCAGCGGCAGTTTATCAGTGTAGTTTCTTTATAAGTGACATCATTGCTGTCCCATATAATTCCTCTTCACCTCTACCCCACAAACAAACACCTTGATGTCAGTGTCAGAAAGTTTTGCTTCCTCTTCTCATCGCTTGATGCTGTGACTCCGTCAGGACTCACGGTGGAAACCCGTTGGTCAGCAGCATAATTTAATATACATGCCATGCTTTGCATTGACCATTTATGGTTGAAAGTGGGCATGTTGAGGGCGGATTTGGAGGCAGATCCACGTACGACGCCTGGTGGACTGTGATTTATAAGGCGAACATTGCGTTCAGTTGTGCGTGGGCACGGTTTTATAAATCGAAAATTTATTTTGTGTACGCCATTTCCAGCTTTTGAGCAACAAAAAGCATGTTTGGTAAACACGATAAGTATTAAAGAATCTGCAATGCCATGTCCATCATCATGCCACGCACACAGTAAATATGGCATTGATTGCTAAAAAAGTATGTGCATGCTCATCGGACAATTACCAAACAATTAAATATAAGTAAAAACACAAACATTTAAAACAAATCAGGACTCTGAGTGCTTACTTAATAAGAGGCTTGCAGCAGAGGACCAGGGCATCATAGAGCACGCACACTCCAAACACTGTGATGCCTGTCTCCTTGATCAGCATGGCGCAAGTCCCCAGCAACAAACTGACAATCAGAGAACATGCCGACATGGTGGAGGGCAGAGAATCCTCTGAGACACACACACCCACACTTCTGAGAGAAAGAAAAAAGAACGACAAAATGCATCATATGGAATATATATATATGTATAGGATGACAGAAGATTCCGTTGAATCAGAGAGATAAGTAATGATTTATTTATAGCTATAAATCTGAGATCATAACAAAACATAAAGACAAACCCCCATTCATGCTCTCATTCACAAATAGGGTAATTTGTGTCTCTAATTAACCTGCATGTCTTTGGACTGTGGCAGGAAGCAGCGAAGAGCAACAGGGATAGGGCGAATGTGCAAGCTTCTGAAATATGCAAACTATTAAAATTGTTCTTAATTTAACATCTCTAATTTAGATCATGTACTTTAAAATAACCAAGGAGGAAATTCTGAACATACATAACCACCTCCATATACAGTATATGATACCCACACACTGTAGGAGGTTGATGGATGTTGCCAACCAGCACACAACCTTGTATAATCATCTTTTGTAGCAGCCAAATACTTGCTAATGAAAAACAACATTATCTTGTCTGCATTAAAAACATATCATCATCCGTTTCTCCGGCAGACTAATATCTTATATCTTATACGTGTGTGTGTTAAAGAGTCATCTTACCTAACATAGGAAAGAAAAGTCAGCAAGAACAGCAGACAGGCCAAAACATCAGCCCTGCCCACAACACCAGAAACCTGTAACACACAAACATTTCAGAGCTTACTCACATGTGGGACAGTGAGGAAATACAGCTGGATGTCCTTGTGGAGCCCATTATTTTTACTACACTTTAGTGAGATGCACAACTTAAGCTGCTGATGTAATAAATTATAAATATTCTGCTTAATTACTGACAAAACGCTGTACGCAAAGACAGAAAGCTAGAGTCTGGGACTCTAACCTCAACCTCTCCATCAAACAGGGTAGGCCTGAAGCCTGAGGCCCAGAGCTGCTAACCACTGTGTTCCATTTTACTTGGTGGCTGACAAATTTCTGGTGAGTGTAATTAAAGAATATTCTCGCCAAAAATATAGTGTTTTGTTTTGAATTCTGCTTTAATTTTAATTTGAAAAATGGTGGATAACCAATGAGAGAAAAAAATCATAGGATAAAGGTTGTCACTTGACTACAGCTGCAATGTTTACAGTGTTTATACATAATAAATTGTCAGTTAGAGATTAAGGGAGCCGCAATGACAATTTAAATGGAGGTGTGACAATCCTCAACTAGGCAGAGACTCAGTAGCAAAGAAAGCACGAGAGGCAGAAAAATAAAGTATTAAATAAAACTTTACTTAAATAGTCCAAAGTAACAAGTACATACAGGGAACAGGCAGAAATGGAATGTCATAAATTCAGGCAGAGTCCAAAAACCAGGTAGTCCAAACACGGAAGAAATCGCTGGAGAGCATGTACACACACCGGAGACAATGACAATCTGGCAGAGGGTGAGGGGAAACACAGGGTATAAATAGGGAATGCTTAATGACAACAAGGTACAGGTGTGTGGGGAAACCAACAGGAAGTAAAGCTAGACATGAGACACAAGAACCCAGACACCAAAATAAAACAGGAAGTGAAATCAAAACAGACACAGACTGAACAGATCGTTACAGTACCTCCCCCTCAAGGGACGGCTCCAGACGTCCCCGGTTGGTCCGGGTGACACCGGTGGAAATCTCTAATCAAAGTTTTAGCAATAATGTCCCTAGAGGGGACCCAGGACCTCTCCTCTGGCCCATAACCCTCCCAGTCCACGAGGTACTGAAGTCCCCGGCCCCTGCGGCGGGACCCCAGAAGACGCCTTACAGCGTATGTAGGCCCCCCATCAATGACCTGGGGGGAACCAGCGGACTGGTCCTGACGGGTTTGACCTCGGACACATGGAAGGTCGGATGGACCCTCATAGTCCTAGGAAGCTTGAGCTGCACCGCCACAGGCTTTACCACCTTCGTTATGGAGAACGGACCAACGAATCTGGGTGCTAACTTGCGGGACTCCAGGCCGGAGAGGAAGATCCTGGGTGGACAACCAGACTCTTTGGCCAACCTTGTAGTGTGGAGCTTGAGAACGGCCATTGTCAGCCACACGTTTGTATCGACTGGAGGTGCGGAGGAGCGCCGCCCGGGCTCTTCTCCAAGTGAGATGGCAGCGGCGCACCAAGGCCTGAGCAGATGGCACCGTAATCTCCTCCTCCAGCTCAGGAAACAGTGGGGGCTGATATCCATAAACACACTGGAACGGAGAAAGTCCTGTGGCTGAGACAGGGAGAGAATTATGAGCTTACTCAATCCAGATCAAATTTTTGCTCCAAAGGGAAGGATTTTGTGAAACCACACAGCGGAGTCCAGTCTCCATCTCCTGGTTGTAACGTTCAGTCTGACCGTTCGACTGGGGGTGAAAACCGGAGGAGAGGCTGGCTGTGGCACCAATGAGCCTACAGAATTCTTTCCAAAACCTGAAGGCAAACTGGGGTCCCCGGTCCGACACCACATCCTGAGGGAGTCCATGTAACCGAAAAACATGAGACAACATAACCTCTGCCGTCTCTTTGGCAGAGGGGAGCTTAGGCAGAGGGACAAAATGAGCCATTTTCGAAAATCGATCCAGAATAGTGAGTACAACTGTGTTACCTTCTGATGGAGGCAGTCCAGAAACAAAGTCAATAGATATGTGAGACCAGGGTCTCTGGGGAATAGGCAAAGGGAGGAGCAAACCGTAGGGCCGCTGGCGAGAAGTCTTATTCTGGGAACAGACGGGACAAGCAGCGACGAACTCCTGGACATCCTCCTTCAGTGTGGGCCACCAGAAACGTTGTCGGAGGAGACTAATGGAACGGGAAACCCCTGGATGACAGCTGAATTTGGATGAGTGTCCCCACTGCGGACGGAGAATGGACAGAACAAAAAGCCGGTTCTCCGGACAGCCTGCCGGGATCTCTTTCCCCTCTAGTGCCTGTCTGACCTTATCAGTAATGCCCCAGGTCACAGCTCCAATGACGCATGCTGACGGCAGGATGGTGGCAAGGGTTCCGGGGTCTTCCTCCCGCTCAAACTGGCGGGACAGGGCATCAGCCTTGACGTTTCTGGAGCCAGGGCGATAGGACAGTGTGAAAACAAATGGGTTAAAAAACAGTGCCCACCTGGCTTGACGAGAGTTTAGTCTTTTTGCAGTCCTTATATATTCCAGGTTCTTGTGGTTGGTCCACAACAAAAACGGCTGCTCAGCCCCCTCCAGCCAGTGCCTCCATTCCCCTAGAGCCAGCTTCACAGCCAGCAGCTCCCTGTTGCCCACATCATAATTCCTCTCAGCCGGAGAAAGCCTCCTGGAAAAAAAAGCACAGGGGTGAACCTTGTTATCTTTAGAACAGCGCTGGGAGAGGACTGCCCCTGCCCCCACCCCAGAAGCGTCGACCTCGACGATAAACTGCAGCTTCGGGTCAGGCAAGGTGAGGATGGGTGCAGAGGAGAACCGCTGCTTAAGAGAACGAAAGGCCTCCTTTGCCTGAGGACTCCATGAAAACCTGGTTCCTGGGGACGTAAGGACATGGAGAGGGGCTGCAACAGAGCTGTAGTTCCTGATGAATCTTCTGTAGAAATTAGCAAAGCCCAAGAACCTCTGCAGCTGCTTTCTGTCTGTGGGAACAGGCCAATCCATAACTCCACTGACCTTAGCAGGATCCATCTGGATGCTACCAGGTGCCACAATGAACCCCAGGAAGCTAACAGTTTGCTGATGAAATTCGCACTTTTCAGCCTTTACAAACAGCTGATTCTCCAGCAGCCGCTGAAGTACCAGTCGGACATGCTGCACATGCTCATCCTCTGACTTGGAAAAAATCAAGATGTCATCAAGATAAATAAAAACAAACATATTTAACATGTCCCTCATAACATCGTTGACTAGAGCCTGAAAAACTGCCGGGGCGTTAGTTAACCCAAAAGGCATGACCAGATACTCATAGTGGCCGCTGGGAGTGTTTAAGGCCGTTTTCCATTCGTCCCCCTCCAGTATGCAAACTAAATGGTAAGCATTTCTTGAATCCAGCTTGGAAAAAACTGTTGCCCCTTTTAATAGTTCAAAAGCAGAAGAAATTAGTGGAAGAGGATACCTGTTTTTGACCATGATATTGTTCAGACCTCTGTAGTCAATGCAAGGACGCAGGGATTTGTCCTTCTTACTAACAAAAAACCCCCAGAACCAGTGGGAGAGGAAGAGGGACGGATAATACCAGTAGCCAGAGATTCTTGAATGAACTTGTTCATGGCCTCAGTCTCAGGGGCAGACAAGGAGTAAAGAAGACCCTTGGGAAGAGAGACGCCATGAAGGAGGTCGATGGTGCAGTCATAGGGCCGATGGGGGGGTAAGGAGGTAGCGCGGGACTTGTTGAAAACCTCCTTCAAATCCAGGTAGACGGGTGGGACATCAGAGAGATCAGGGAAATCTGAGGAAGAGTCAGAGTTCTGGGGACAACAACTAGGAGAGGCAGACACAAGACAGGATGAGAGGCAAAATTCACTCCGACCCAAAATTAACCCAGTTGACCAGTCAATGTGTGGATTGTGTCTCTTGAGCCAAGGCAGACCCAAAACGAGTGGCACCTGAGGAGAGTCAATAAGCAAAAAGGATAGCATCTCAGCGTGGTTACCTGAGATTGTGAGGCTCAAAGCTGGAGTACGGTGGGTAACATGACACAACAGGCGGCCATCCAGGGCGTTGGCCTCTAGGGGAACAGGGAGTGGTTCTGGGATAAGCTAGAGCTGCTTAGCTAGCTCCCTATCCAGGAAGTTTTCATCAGCTCCAGAATCCACAAACACAGCTAGCTCCAGGGAAACCTCAGGTGAGCTCAGACAGGCGTGGGTTAATGGTCTGAAGGGAATAGAGGAAATTGAGGTTTGGCTCACCAATAAACCTCTCCTTAATGATGAGCCCGGTCTTTTAACGGACATGACACCAGGAAATGGCCCAGCTTTCCGCAGTAGAGGCATCTTCCCTCCCTACGGCGGCGCTGGCGTTCTTCAGAGGAGAGGGGAGTGCGGCCGAGCTGCATGGGTTCCTCCTGACCCCTAGGAGGCACTGTGGCGCTGTCTGCTGCCGTCACTGGAACCGAAGACGAAACAGGGATATGGGATGGCGAAGGCTGCCCCCACCGGGCTGGCGGTCCATCGTTGAATCGAGCCTTCTCCATCCTCCTTTCATGGAGTCGATTATCAATCTTTATAGCCAGAGTGACCAGAGCATCGAAGTCAGATGGCAGGTCGAGTGGGGCCAGGTGATCTTTAATGTCCTCGGATAAGCTGTGCAGGAAAGTGTCACATAAAGAATTCTCACCCCACTCGCTCTCCGACGCCAGGGTGCGGAAGCGGATAGCATGATCGGCTACTCGACTGCCTTGCTGTCTCAGGTCCAACAGTCCTCGAGCCGCCTCTCTGCCTGATGTGCGGTGATTGAAAACCTTCCGGAGGGCTTCCGCGAAGCTCCTCGCTGAGACACAGGTGACAGATCTCTTGTCCCACTCTGCAGTAGCCCACTCACGGGCTCTTCCTGAAAGGTGAGTAATCATGAAAGCCACACGAGAGCTCTCGGAGGGGTAAGAGTGAGGCTGCAGTTCAAAAGTCATTGAGCAGAGTGACAGGAAGGATCGGCAAGTTGAGGGATCACCATCATACCTCTCGATACTGGGGAGACGGGGATCTGGGTGAATAACAGGTTGAGCCTCCCTGGGCTGGGGAGCAGGCTGAGCAGGTGGAGCCGGAGCAGTGGTCGTCAGGCTAGAGAACATCTGTTGCATCTGGGTAGATAGGTTTTGGAATTGGTCTGACAGGGAAGTTTGAAAAGCGTCCTGCCTGGTTTGCAATTGCTGTACGCCACCCACCAGAGAGGACAGCTGTTGCTCATGATTGTGAAGCAAACTTCCTTGGGCACGGAGAGCCGAACGAAGAACGTCTTCCTCTGCTGAGTCTGTCATGGCCAGATTGTACTGTGACAATCCTCAACTAGGCAGAGACTCAGTAGCAAAAAAAGCACGAGAGGCAGAAAAATAAAGTATTAAATTAAACTTTACTTAAATAGTCCAAAGTAACAAGTCCATACAGGGAACAGGCAGAAATCGAATGTCATAAATCCAGGCAGAGTCCAAAAACCAGGTAGTCCAAACACGGAAGAAATCGCTGGAGAGCATGTACACACACAGGAGACAATGACAATCTGGCAGAGGGTGAGGGGAAACACAGGGTATAAATAGGGAATGCTTAATGACAACAAGGTACAGGTGTGTGGGGAAACCAACAGGAAGTAAAGCTAGACATGAGACACAAGAACCCAGACACCAAAATAAAACAGGAAGTGAAATCAAAACAGACACAGACTGAACAGATCGTTACAGGAGGAGTTATTGCCAGTAATGTTAGAATATGTGAGTAGGCATATGGTATGTCAAGCAGTCTTGTTGTAATCATAGTCTGCCACCAAGATCACATTCCACCACCACAATCAGCTGAAACCACTATCACAATCCACCATCATGATTCACCATTGCTTCAGAGCTGCCAACTCTCACGCCTTCGCGGTGTGACACACGCTTTTGCATGTTTCACACGCACTCACGCCACACATCCAATTTCTCACGCCAAAAAAATTTTGGGCCAAGACGCGTTTGTTCCTTTTCAAACTCCCCGACAGTAGATGGCGCTAAGGAGCACATCTGTAACCCTATTCGCGGCATAGAAATCCAATGTGTATGTGTGTGCTCCCAGATAGCGCACCGGTCCCGGGGCTCCGCCCCCGCTAACTCGCTCAGAGACTCACAGTGGGATGAGAGCTCGTTCACATGAAGCAGCCACTCACTGACTCACCGGCTGCTTCTTATCACTGGAAACAGTGAAACACAGAGTTTCTCTGGTCTCAGCTGATCTGAGATCAGCGCCGCACCTTCTTGGTCAGAGCAGAAGCTGCAGGTGGTTTCTACCGAGCTTCAGTTTCTGTGTCCGCCTGCAGTCTGACCTGCTCTCACTTTTTGTTTTCACATTTCCCCAACTAAAATATATCTTTTTAAGCCATTAGGCTGCAGCTATTTGTTTATTTATTTCAATTATTTCATACATTCCCCACAAATATGGTGAGGACTCAAATAGCCCTACATAGTTCTGTTTTAAAGTTTATTTCAAAGTAGGCCTACACTTGCCTGTGTATTTTCTTCTCCTCTTCATAAGAGTTTGGTGTTTTTAGAAAATGACTAACCAGCTTTTGATCTGGATCTGATACCTAATTTTTCGTTATTTTTGTCAAGTGTTGTTCCATTGTATTGCTTAAAAAGGCTACTGTTTAAGCACTTTATTTGTTGCACTATTTTGTTTGATCGAACGTGTGGTGGGAGGCTTTGAATAATGAAAAATATTTCTCCCTAACCAATCTTGTGTCATTTTTTGCTGAACATAAATCATTAACTGCTCTTAAGAATGCAATTATTAAAAATATAGGTTAGGTTTCAGTTAAGAATTAGTTGAATACAATTGTAATCAAAATGTCAATCAACCTACCTTGGTAAAATATTAAACACAGGTTTATTAATAAGACTATATTGTGGTTCATATTAGACAGTCACGACAATAGTTTTTCTGGTTGAATGTTCAGCTCAAGTCTAGAAGGCCCTACAAGTCATGATCAGATGAACATGAATCAGAATAAGTTCAGGTATTGCACATATTTAGCATACCACCCAAAAATCCACTAGAATGCAAGAAATAACATCTACTTAAACCAAAATTACCTAGGGGTGGACCTTCAGCTATGTCTTTGCTTCAGATAATGTAACCAATGTTGTCCATCTCCAGGAGGCCGCCCCTATCAACGACTTTGGGCCCCACAAACCACCAGAATACAGGGCACAACATGGGTACAACACCCAATTAATTCCAATTCTCTGATATTTGAACGACCAACGTGTGTGGCTGCGTGCGTGGCAAAGTTTTGGTCACCCCCGACAAAATCTCACTCCAAGGTTTTTTGAAAAGTTGGCAGCTCTGTTAGTATCAGCATCCACATCACAATCCATGATCAGCTGCCACCACGATCACGAACCACCATCACGATCTCTGTTTCACCGTCATGATCTAAGGTCCACGATCACAATGTACGGTCCACAATTGATGAAACATTAATGTGATGAAGAGGGAGAAGAGGGAAGACCAACTCCATGTGTCATGTGTCCCCCGACAATCTAGGTCTATAGCCGCATAACCAAGATAAGCCTGGACCAGCTCTAACTATAAGACTTAAAAAAAAAAGGTTTTAAGCCTACTCTGGGCTCTGGCTCCTACTCTACCTTTAGAGACTTTGGGGAGGACAAGTTAGTCTAAATTCTGGGAGTGCAGGGCTCTAGGAGAGTGATATAGTACTATGAGCTATTTAAGGTATGATTGTGCCATATTATATAAGGGCTTTGGAGGTGATGGGGAGAATTTTAAATTCTATTCTAAATTTAACAGGAAGCCAGTGTAGTGAAGCTAATACAGGAGAAATATGGTCTCTTTTCTTGGTTCTTGTCAAAATACCTGCTGCAGCATTTTGGAAAAGCTGCAGAGTCTTTATAAAATAAAATAATAATACATTTGATTTATACAGTGCCTTTCATACAATGCAGCTCAAAGTGCTTTAACGACTTACTGGTTGAGTCTAATAATAAGGAATGACCATAATCAGGTCTTGACACAAAAAAGGCGTGGACACATTTTCCTGCATCATTTTAAGACAGGACTTGCCAGATTTTTGAAATGTTACGCAAGTGAAATAAGCTTACTATGGCAAGTCACACACCAATCTCAGCCAGTCAAGGTAGCGTTCCCGGATGACCACACCGAGCAGGTTAGTTTTTTGATTTTTATATCCCTGCAATACCCGATTTGTTTTTGTATATCTGGATGACATTCTCATATCATGAAAAGACTCAGGTTCACCATGTCCGCCAAGTGCTACAGAGAATCTTTTAGTACCAACTTTATGTTAAGGCTGAAAAATGTTAATTTTGGGTCTCCACCACATCATTCTTAATTTTTGTTATAGCTGAGGGTGAAGTAGATATGGATACCAGTAAGATCCAGGCAGTTGCTGATTGGCCGGTGCCAAGCAATCGCAAAATTGTACAACAGTTTTTGGGCTTTGCTAATTTCTACAGACACAGTAATTTGATCACAGTAGCCGCTCCTTACCATGCTCTCACCTATACCAGAGTCTCTTTCAGCTGGATCAGGCCTCAAGGAGCTAAAGAAATGCTTCACTCAAGCCCACATTCTCATACTGCCCGGCTCCACATCTCAGTTCATTGTAGAGGTGGAAGCCTCGGACGTAGGCGTTGGAGCAGTCCTGTCACACAGGTCAGTGTCTGATAATAAAGCACTTGAGGGAGGGGGTTCTGTCAAGGTTATGACTCTGAACTATTTATTCTTGTATGAAAAGTTTTTTCAGTATGATTATCAACTTGTTTTTCATGTCTATCCTGTGTTTATGTTTGTATTTGACCTGTTCCTATGTTGCATAATTTCCCACTCTCTGTTTAATTCTGTGTTCAGATTTATGTTTTCTCCCTGTATTGTTTCCTGTTTTATTTTGTAGTTTCTACTCCTTGTGTGTTTGCCATCTTCACTTCCTGTCTTTGTTCTGTTTTCCGACCCTTGTGATTGTCTGCCATGACCAGTCCTCGTGTTCCACCTGTGTTCAATTTCCCCTGCCTTCCCTCGCCTTGTCCAGTGCCAGTTCGTCTCGTATTGCACGCAGCGTTCCAGCAATCTCACCAAGTCTTGTCTCATCTTAAGCACGTTTGCCCTGAACGATTGCAGGTAGCACCCCACATTGTAACCTGTTATGTCAGAATCAGAATTCTTTTAATTGCCACGTATATTTTCATGTAATGGAAATTGCCATGGTGTGGTTGGTGCATTGTACATAAAAACAAAACAACAATATATAGAATAAGACAATATATACATTAAGAAACAATACTTTATGGAGATAAATTATGTGCGAGGGAAAGAGTCAGAGTCAGTGTGATGCAGGGGGCTCGTTTGTGAGCCCCACTGCCATGGGGAAAAAACTGTTCAGGTGGCGTGAGGTTTTAGTCCTGATAGCTCGGAATCTTTTTGCGGATGGCAGTCTCTGAAAAAGGTGGTGACCGGGATTGGAAGGATCAGCAATGATCTTGCCCGCTCTCTTACTGCTCCTGGAGTGGAACAGGTCTAGGAGAGCCAGCAGGTCGCTGACCCCTTCTCAACTGACCGTAATATCCGCTGCAGTCTGCCCTTGTCCTTGGCAGTGGAGGCAGCAAACCAGACGGTAATTGATGCGGTGAGGATGGACTCAATGATGGCTGTGTAGAACTCAACCATCACTTTCTGCGGCATGTTGAATTTTTTCAGTTGCCGCAGGAAGAACATCCTTTGCTGGGCCTTCTTGTTGGTGGAGGTGATGTTCTCCGCCCATCTCAGGTCCTGTGCAATGATCGTCACCAGGAATCTGAAAGACTCCACTGTTTTAACTGGGGTGTCACACAGGGTGAGGGGGGCGGTTTGGGCTGGGCTCCTCCTGAAGTCTGCTACCATCTCTACAGTTTTTAAACTGGCAGCTCCAGGTAGTTCTGGCTGCACCAGGAAGCCAGGCTGTTAACTTCCTCTCTGTAGGCGGCCTCGTCCCCATTTGAGAAGAATCCAATTAGGGTTGTGTCGTCTGCAAACTTCAGGAGTTTGACAGAGGGGTGGCTGGAGGTGCAGTTGTTGGTGTAGAGGGAGAAGAGTAGAGGGGGGAGCACACAATCGTTTAGGGCTCCAGTGCTGATGGACCGGGACTCAGATACAAGCTTGCCTTCTCTTCTAGCAATGCTCATAATATTACACTAGCTAAAAATACAAACAAATAAAAAAAAAATGTAGTGCAATATGGTGAGGTGCAGAGTTAAGCGGAATTATGGCAAATTGTAAGAGTTTAAAGTCTTATGGCTTGGGGGATTAAACTGTCTCTGACTCTTAAAATGATGGTGGAGATGAGTGCTACTGGGCGGTAGTCGTTCAGACTCGTTGGTCCCTGTAACCAGGGCGGTGCCCCGCTACGATAAGTAATAATTACAGATTGTATCATTCTTTATTGTTTTCATTAATTATGTAACCTTATCATTTCCGATGAATTATTTTACTATTCTTAAGTGATAGCCTTATCATTTTTAATTAATTTTAATAAATAATTTTAATAATCATATTTCATGATTATTAATAGTTAGCCAACATCAAGTCTACTCCTATTGCACAACAGAGGGGTTCAGTATCTTGCACAGATGAAGAAAACTGAGAGTCGAACCGCTGTCATTCTGGTTGAAGTACGACCACTCTACCTCCTCAGCCACGTTTTTACCCCCTCTCCATCCCCTCTACCCATAGACTGTATATATAAGTGGACGTGGGGTCTGTGACGTCCCCCGTTGGTTTCAGCAGAGGGATAATGAGGCTAGTAGTAGGCGTTTACCCGGCGCCATCTTGCCGGTGCTGACTCCTCCCTGTTCTTGGCTAACCAATAAATGGGCAAAGAGGAGAAGCGCGAGTGAAGTGAGCCACGCCCGCAGAGCTCAATGTTACCTGGTTAGCTGAGGCTAAGGAGCTAGGCTACATGCTAGCCGCGGCTGCTAACCGGCTAGCGCTGCAGTGTTGCTGCTTTCGGATGGTCGCGATTATTACAACAAACTCACTAGAGGTAAGTAACCTTGAAACTACACAACAAAACCTATTGCTTTATCTGTTATCATAATCATATGCTTACATGCCTCAAGGGTATTTTAATATGTAATTGTTATTGCTTGGTTGTCACTTGATTTTAATAAGTAAATATCAATACGCTACATGTGTAATTTGCATGTGATAGTAACTATATGTGTCACAAATGTTCTGATACAGGCTGGTATAACCACCAATACTCTTAACACCTCCTTTATTTAGCCTGTTATGGAATTTACAGTGAATTAGACAGTTTAGATAAGATTATAATCTCCACACACCAGTGTTGTAAACAGTTCTCATATTTATTATATAATGTGTTTTCACACTGAAAAGGGGAGAGACTTGATGTGGACTGTTATCAACAGCTCTGTGGGAGATTATCACCTTGAATATTACAGATGAGGTAGAAAGACATTTTATCTTTTAGTACTAGGGCTGAACGATTTGGGGAAATAATCTAATCCCCCAATATTGCGATTGCGATTTAATATGCAATTTTTTTATTTGATCCTCTTTTTTCCAAACAAAACCTAATTAATGATTTAAATATGACCAACACAATATTAGATACATATAGTGTAAAATATTCTTAAAATTATAGGTGTCTTACTGCTCCCAAGTCAGTAACATTTCACACAACTGAAACATAGAATTTGCCTCTACTATACTTTGAAAATATTTTGTAAAATCAAAGTAAATAAAGTTATAAATAAAAAACGGAGAAATGCACAGGCCACAGTGCACAGAGTCAAACAGTACAACTGCATGTATGAACAGTTTCCTGAAGCTAATGAAATGGTCCCACTCCTCAGACTTTGATTTTTAACCCTTTCGAACACAAGTCATATAACAGACAAAGTGTGTGTGGAGCCACAACACAGCAGACATGAGGCGGTGTAAAGACCTCGAGCGTCCCGTTCATGTCCCGGTGGTCGTACAGCGGTACGGAGGCGCCGGGCCTCAGCAGGAACACCTCTATGCTGAGCACCTCCGTCTCGCAGATGTGCATGTAGGTGACCAGAGGGCTCTGGAGAAAAGCAAGCCGGAGCTCGGCTTGCTTTTCCGGGGAGCGATTTTCAGGTCCGCTGCCGGCATGGCGGTCACCAGCGAGATGAGCTCGCTCTGTGTGTCCGCCACGTCGAAGACTTGAGGCCCCTGTAGGTGACGTAGGCCTGCATCACTATCTTCTGGATCAGCAGAGTTTTGTTGTCCCGCAGCATTCTGGCTGCGGGTGAGGACAGCAGCCCGGTGCCCTACTCTCATTCGCACGTTATAAACGTGTACCTTGCGATTAGATTCAGCCCTAATTAGTACAATTTCTTTCAGTACTTTTATCCAAAGCGATTTACAATATGTGCATTTAACCATGAGGGTACAAATCCAGAGCCCAGTACATCGGTTCTGTCTGAAATCTGTGGTGCTTCTGACTGCTGAACACAGAATAAACTATAAGAACCAGTCTTTGCTGGAACATACACAAATTTTTTTTTTATTTATAGTGAGTAACTTCTTTTCATTAGATGAGGCACAGCAGCATCTGATGTCCTCAGCATCCACTGTGGCAGCAGCAACATGGTTGAGATTGGCAGCTTCAGGCTGGTCAACATGAGGACGACCTGCACCAGCTTCATCTGCACAAAACGTCATGTTTTCCTCCCTTAACTAAAGACGGCCTGCAACTGTTTAGAGTTGGCAGTCATTGCTAAGTGTCATGGATAATAGAGTAAATTTCTATATTCATTATGGTTGGTTAAAAAAATGAACACTTGTCAGAACAATGTTTATCTTTTACTTTCTGATTTGATACACTTTAGATAAGAACAGTGTTTTATTTTTCTTCTTTGCCATAAGAGACAGAAAACGGTCAGCACAGCTGTGTCCTTCAGGCTCGTCCTTTCCTAATAAAAAGACAGGAAACATTAAAAGTATGGCATTATTGTAGAGGAAGTGTTACTTATGAACAAAGTTTGTATCCTCATTTTCTGTGGATATTCAACTATGTATTTGAATATGGTTTTGGATTAAACTGTGCAATACCAAGACAATGAATGTACAGTATGGAGTTCTTCCACATTAAAAGTATTGCATATATTATTTCATTCATTATGTATTATGTGCAATACTTGGCTTTGATTGTTTGTAAGTTATGAAAACAGGTCTGTACCTGGAATCAGTGTTGAGGTGATGACTCAGTGTTCAGTCTGGTTGGAATCCAGTCACCATCCATTTTTAATTGGCCCGCATCAAAAAAAAGTAGCACTTAAATGGCACTTTCTCATAGCACTTTGTAGTTTTGCTTCAAAGTGCAAAACTACCCTCGGGGTTGAATGCACTTATTGTAAGTCACTTTGGATAAAAGCGTCAGCTAAATGGAATGGACGTTGGCCCACTGTATTTCACTTCTCAGTTTACTGACTATGTGGCGCCCAACTCACTCCTGACATGCCAGCTGTCCCTCAGAACACCGCCACGCCCCCCCCGTCCTGAGCGAGACGATTGAGGCGCACTGTCAACTGTCCGCTCCAGGGCAGGGGGGCGTGGCGACGTAAGTGGCCCATACCTTGGTATTTTTTTCTGTATGGGGCCCTTGGGATATAAAGTTTGGATACCCCTGTCCTAGAGGAACATTCAACACAAATACACAGATATGTAAAGTCATACATGTTCTAGGTTAACTCCTTAACCTCTTGAGCTGCACGCGGGCGCGCCGTTTGACCGATCGGCGTCAAACATTGTTATTTACAGAACTGCGTCGTACAGCTAGGTACTAATGCAACACATCGTTAGAAAGCTAAGATTCTTCTGATTCCACTGATGTACACCATTTCAAGATCCGATCACCACAGCTGGTACAAACAACGTATCAGTCAGACAACTTACATAAAAAAAAAAGAAGATAGGCGACGTCACTCACCTATGAAGCATCATATTAATCCACAGATCGATAACATTCGAACAAAAACGGTCCTGGTACATTGCCAAAGGTCCAGCCGATCCAATCCAGTAAAATGATCACTCCCTAACACACTATTTCTTCAAAGAATAGCCACAGTCAGCTGTTGCGTAATCTCAGAGTAGCCAGCAGCTACGTGTCAACTTTGACTTACTTTCCGTTGTAACTTATCTTAGCATGTAAACACAGCAGCTCTCTGGGTATCAAAATGGTGGCTGCACTCTGAACTTTAGATTGACAGCTCATTTGACCCATTTGGAGAAGTTATAGGTTGTCCACAGCCCACAATAGCCAACGAGGTACCTTGTTGTTGGAAAGAGCCTGCCCCTCTTCTGACTTGTATAGGTTGAGCCAATTGAAACCGAACATTCTGATGACTGACGTATAGTATAGCCCAGGGGTGCCCAATATGTCGATCGCACAACTGGACAAGAGGCAGTCACGTGGACACTCCGGCGCGCGTACCCTTTGCCGTCGCCGCCATAGACATATGATCGCCGCCGCCACGCCCCCCGCCCTGGACGATGTTGCGAACGTCAACCGGGGCGGACTGCTCGTCACGCCGGGTTCAAACCGGATGCGGAAGCGGCGCCGAAGCGCCGCGCTAATCCCTAGAGCGCCGGCGCTTGGCTGTTCACAGCGGACGCTGAAGCGCCGTGCTAATAATATCACATACTTTTGCTGTTATCAGCCTGCAGTAAAAACGGCATTTAATCATTTTTTTCAAGTACTTACTTGTTGCTCCAACATGAACTGCAACACAGCCCAACATGTGTCTTCTTTGTCTCATATGTGTTGAGGATCATACAGCTTACTGTACTTCTCCACTTAAATTATTAATTCAATATCATCCATCTACAAGAACTTCTCCGCTGTTTACTATGTTGGGTGTGGAGGGTAAATTATGTATTCTCCACTCAAACCTATGTGGAGAATACGTAGCCCCCCCCCCCCCCTCTCTCTCTTTTTATCTATATGACTGCTTGTGGCTGGGCAGAGGGGGACATTTAATAATTTGATTGGTAAAATTGGTAAAATTAAATCTCCAAGACAACGGAAGGGGAATACAAAGTATGGGATGTTTAATCATTTTTTTTATCATATAAAATATGTTATCAATATCGTTTAAAATCATTTTCAGTGTGTTTCCTGGCGCGAAAAAAGAGGGGGTACATGCGCGCGGGGGGGGGGGGTAGATCTTGTTGAGCTGGTCATTTCAAGAGTAGCTCACAAGCCTATAAAGTGTGGGCACCCCTGGTATAGCCAATGAAATTTCCAACATACACATGTGCTACTTGACGGGGGGAAAAAAAGGAGACAGCAAGCAAATCACTGCGCAACAGTGTTCAGCTGGTCCCAGAGCATCGTGCGTCCGTGCGTAAAAGTCAGAGCGTTGCCTGTGAGATCCATGCGCAGAATTCAGTCTTGCTTTGGAGAGTTTTGAAGCTACAGTATGGCGAAACATTTAGAGAAACGGAACTTCACGACCGATGAAGCCAGGGATCTGTGTCTTCGACGTGAAAGCGACAAGTCTGATGACGACGTATCAGTGGAAGACAGCGAATAAATGTTGTTTGACTCCGAGGCAGAGGCCATGTTTGAGGATGGACAAGACATTACTCTTGACAAGTACGTATTTTATTATAATATATAATTTATAAATTACTGTGTGTGTGTTCGTGTATTTGTGGGTTTTTTAGGATTTATCTATCATGGATAGATATTTACCGCATCTGTACGGCTTTTCTAATTGCTCCCGCCTTATTTTTCTATTCCCATATAGGTCCATCAAGGTGAATTGGTGACTGCTGCAATGGCTGGCATGTATCCAAAAATATGAAAGATGTATATTTGAATACATTTTAAACCATATGACCAGTTTTGTCTCCTTTATATAAAAGTATGATTTTTAGTGTAAAAGTAGCCTTTCTAGCCTATTTGGTTACCATGGTTCCAAAGGGTCCTTTGGAGCCTCCAAATGACATATTTGGAAAACGCCTAGACATGCCCTTAGTAAAACATCTGTAAAATATTCATTTTCTGTTGTATTGTGTTCAATTTTGAACTTGGGCTAGTCAAGCTAGGGTCCCATCATGTTTTCCTTTTCATAAGTCCCAGCTAGAGTCATCAGCAGGCATCTGTTTACCAAAAATATTCAGGCGAAAATAAAAAGCTTCTAACCCACTGTGTGCCAACTGCTATTAGTCAATGCCAGTAGCACTTTAGAGTGATTCTGACTGTTCAGAATGTTACCTTTCAAAGAGACCAAGATCATGCATGTACTCCAAATGGTTCAAGAACAGCTTTCAATATAATCTGGGTGTCCTCAAACAGGCATTTTTAGGCGAATTTCACCTGACTCTTAAGAGGTTAACAGACTTTTACAAGGTAAAAATAAACGTTTATTACTTCAAAGTTCATCAGATCATAATAATTTCAGTTTAGAAAATAGGTGATGGACATCAGCCTCAGGTTCTCTATTTGACTGTCTATTCTAGTTAAGTCACACTTCCTACAATTGATTTATATTTGACAAAAAAATACATATTCTGCATGTCCACTTAGCGTTAGACACACAATAATTCAGTAAAGTCTTCCTAAGATTAATGACAAAAACTGAAGGTACGAGACAAGTTTAGTTTTCACTGTAACACGTAACAACACATAAACACCAATACTCTCAATAAAGAGCTTTGGGAGATGTTATGCTACTTTAAACAGCTTCTATTAAAATGCAGATGTGACTTTAAATACTCACGTGTCAGCTGATCACAGTAAGTCTGTTTCTGCAGAATAATAATCTGTGTAACGTAGTCAAAAGGGTTGGTGAGTGAAACAACTTTACATAACATTAGATATCTTACGTGGTGGAGCTTATTCTCCAGACACACAGTCTCCTGTCTCAGTTTAAAAGGTTCATCCTCAAAAATTCTCTCTGTGGGTGGCCCGGTTCATGTCGGTTCAATAACTACCATTGGCATCGCCATAACTGCTGGTATCTTGACTGCGGGCTAGCGGAGCTAAGCTAACAAGCCAGGTATAGACACCAATACTTGCTAATCACTACTAACACATAAATAAAATACTATTTTTACTTACTACAGAAACGGGAGCGCAGACGTCTTGAACTTGTCCATTAGGGGGGAACAAGCCGAAATATCAAACCGTATTATCCATCCGATATGTGAGTGAGAACCCTCTCCACAGACTCAGGTTGTGTTCAGTGTGTTCGGCTCCACCTGTGAGCTCAGGTGGAGCCGAGCAGGCAACAGGCTAGGAGCTGGAGTCGCGGGCTAAAGGCCGGCGCATGCTTCTGCAACGCGACTGCGGCTTTTCACGCAGTTGTGAAGCAGGACTCGTTGTCATTCATGGTTTTCCAAACGTTGCGCTTGATGCAAAGCAATTCACAGCCAGACCACTAGGCGGAGTAATGTTTTTTGTTGAAGTCGGCTCTTCTTCGTGTGTGGCAAGAAGAAGAGACGTTTATTTACATCGCCACGGCGGCTCCTCATAGCCTTTTTCTGGCGGACAAATCCGCCAGTCAGTGACGGGTTATACTAGTGGTCATAGTTTCGGATCTCTTCTGCCAAGTGCTCTTCTATTTGGTTCATATTCGTTCTTCTAAATCTTCCGTGGTTTCCGCCAGTATAATGGGTCATGAAACCCGAAATGCGACTCCTGAAAGGATGTAGTAAGCAGACCAATCACAGCCTTGCGGACTTCATGAGGCTTGCGGAGCTTTGCCGTCTAGTTAGAAAAATTGGGCGACACACATAAGCACGTAAGAAGGGAAACGTATAGTAGGGTCAGGAACCTTAATTCCGTGACCATTCTCTGGCTAATATGTTTTGACGACTGATTTGACTTCTTTACACCTTTTACAAAAAAAATTAGCCCCCATGTCCCTCGCAAAAATGTCGGCATTTTTCGGTAGAGGGCCGAATCAAAATTGGCAGCCGGCACCATCTTGTAAAAGTAACTTTTTTACCAGAGCACCTAGAATAATGTATGAATACACTTTTTGGGGTAAATTGACCATAAGGATTGTGATTCTGACATCATTTTGCCATTTAGACATCATCTTGACCCCGAAATCCAAGATGGCCACCATCCGGGAGAGCAAAAATGTAAAGTGTTATACACAAATCAGCCCCCAGGTCTCCAGGAGCTGGGTGATGTATGTTCTTTATACATTACTTATTATGGAAGGACAAAAACAAAGAATATCAGAAATAAGTTTTATTTAATAACTATAACTTAAGAAAGGAACGAAAAACACTTGAAACATGCCAATAAGAAATCATTGCACCCCAATAATTTTAACTTTTGGTCATTAAAAAAAGACAAAATTGTTAATTACAGGATGCTTTCATGTTGTTAAATGCTACACATTATTCTAACAATGTAACTGGTGAATAATAAGGACATTGATATATAAGATTAGTCCAAATCAGAGCATTCTGCCTCACTAGAATCTAAATCACCACTATCCGATGAATCCCATCGCCTACTCTGCACATCATCATTTTTCTTATTATGTTATTTGTTATTAACAATTTTATGTCTTTTTTTAATGACCAAAAGGTAAAATTATTGGGGTACAATGATTTCTTATTGGCATGTTTCAAGTGTTTTTCATTCCTTTCTTAAGTAACAGTTATTAAATAAAAATTATTTCTGATATTCTTTGTTTTTGTCCTTCCATAATAAGTAATGTATAAAGAACATACATCACCCATCTCCTGGAGATCTGGGGGCTGATTTGTGTATAAAACTTTACATTTTTGCTCTCCTGGATGGTGGCCATCTTGGATTTTGGGGTCAACAGGATGTCTTAATGTCAAAATGATGTCAGAATCACAATCTTCATGGTCAATTTACCACAAAAAGTGTCCTCATACATTATTCTAGGTGCTCTGGTTAAAAAGTTAATTTGTGTATCAAAAATGACGTTTTTGCTCTACCAGATGGTGGCCATCTTGGATTTCGGGGGGTCAAGATGATGTCTAAATGGCAAAATTATGTCAGAATCACAATCCTTATGGTCAATTTACCCCAAAAAGTGTATTCATACATTATTCTAGGTGCTCTGGTAAAAAAGTTACTTTTACAAGATGGTGCCGGCTGCCATTTTTGATTCGGCCCTCTAGCAAAAAATGCCGACATTTTTGCGAGGGACATGGGGGCTAAATCTTTTATAAAAGGTGTAAAGAAGTCAAATCAGTCGTCAAAACATATTAGCCAGAGAATGGTCACGGAATTGAGGTTCCTGACCCTACTAGTAAGCACGTAAGGGGCCCGGAAGGGCTCTTGTGCTTCCGGGCCCGTGAAAACACAGAAGCATGCGCCGGACTTAACTGTGACGTCACATGATAATTCTTCATAATATCAAACCTCTATATAATTTAAATGAATGAGTTAGAAAAAAATTCACCCGCCTCAGAGTTGTCATGAAGGAAGAACTTAGTGATTGAGAATAAAACAGTTTTTTGAACCAGGCTGTAAACAGGTTTAATTCTGCTCTAAAGTCGGGCTTTTTAACATGGGAGTCACGTTTCTTATTTTAAAGCTAACCTGACCCAGTTTGTAACAGGCTGTGTGTCGCATACTCACGGCTTCAGTGTGGACAGGGTGCACAGCAAAGAGGAGTGCTGTGATGAAAGCCAAACGCGAGTCTTCAAACACACAGCTTTTACATGTGTGCATGAGCAGGCAGGTTACAGCACAGTGGAAACACACATTGACCATATGGAAATACAGAGGTGTCATTCCGCCCAACAGGATGTTCAACCTGACAGACAAGAGAAAGAAATATTAAGCACTGTGGGTTGAGACAACAGACTTTTTAAAAGTTATTTCGTCATTGTAAAAGAGTACAGTCGGTATCACCCTTTGTTCAATATATCCTTAAACACATATGGAGACAAAAACATATCAAACTTATCTAAACAATCATCCAGCAATCCAGCACCTGTGGCTCAGGAAGTAGAGCGGGTTGTCCACTAATCACTAAGAGATTGATGCATGTTGAAGTGTCCTTGGGCAAGATACTAATCCCCAAATTACCCCTGGCATTTGGCAGTGTATGAATGATGTATGCTAGAGAAAAACAGAGAAAGTGTCGGACATGGGTGCACTTTATGAAAGTGTGTGTGAATGGGTGAACTGGCAAAACTGTACGGATAAGCATTATTAGTGGTTATAAAGACTGGAAAAGCGCTATATAAATACAGACCATATTACCATTTCCTGGAGGAAGTAAGTCTTATTCCTGATTATGACTTTCAAACACTCATCACCTAATCACCTCCTGCAATCCCGGCTTTCCTTCGAGTCTTCGCCAGATTGTATTGCCGCTACAGTGGTAGCTATGTCTGACATTAGTGATGGGGGAAAAAATCAATTCTGTTCAGTATCGCGATATTTTGCGCACGCAATTATATCGATACAGTAGCACAAAGTATTGCAATATTTTTTATTTAAAAAAAAAAAAAATGTTAATACTTAATTTACAATTTTTGCAATATTTAATTATATATTTAAAAGCCCCTTGCTGGCAAAGCATGACAAGGAGAGTTTCAGAGTTTAAAAGATACCTGAGCATTCCAGGCACTAGTGTGCTGACAGGGTGTTCTCCACTGCAGGAGATATACAGTAGTCACGGCCCAGAGGAGCAGCCAACTGCACTGGGGTCTCATTTACAACCGTTGCGTACGCACAAAACGGGGCCTGAAACGTGCGTACGCCACCTCTCACGCCAACTTTGGGATTTATAAAAACAAACTTGACAGGAGAATTTGCGTATTTCGTGGTTAACTTTGGTTCGAACAGATGACTCATAATCAATTTGCAATCTGTGTTGCTGTAAGCCTTAGACTCTCATTCTTTCCAGTAGATTTGGGTCCATTTGGTACGTCAAAGGTCCATTGCCACGACCAGCTGTTGGCCACTAATCGTGCAAGTACATGAACCCTGATCTACATGCCAATGTTTCATAGTGCCACCTAGGGTTGCAAAATTCCGGGAATATTCAAAGTTGGAAACTTTCCATGGGAATTAACGGGAATATACGGGAATTAACGGGAATAAACTAAAAATGTTGTGGGTAATTTATACTAACTGTATTTACCTTGTCATACAGACATAAATATAAACATTTTGTTTTGTCATAGGCTGATTTGAGCCCTGAGGAAACTTTGGGCACTTGACTATACGCTTCTGCATCTTTGTGTCATTCCTAACATAGGTCTTTGCACAGTATTTGCAAATGTACACAGCCTTTCCTTCTATATTGGCTGGGGTGAAATGCCTCCACACATGAGATAGTGCACGTGGCATTGTTCTGTAGAATAAGATGAGAAAAAAGTTTGTAAAAAAACACTAATGCAATCCAGAGATATAAATTCTTAGCCAAACAATTGGAATCGTCTGTAAAAATATTTGACAATTGATGGATAAATGATTGTAAATAGGCTAGATGAACAGATGAACAATCCTCAATCAGCATGCTAATATTTTCCTGAGTAATATCATCGAAACTTACCTGACCAGTCCTGCTCACTACAGCAGGCCTCAATAGCCCTGCTGTAGTGTGAAGGATGCTGGGAATTATCTGTGCATGTGATGGAAGAATGCACAGTGGAGGGTTGAAATTCAACATGCAGTGTGTGCTGCATTCCATACATCTTTAAAATAGAGTTTTGAATGATGTTTTTATTGCTCAGCGTTAAATTTGCGTAGTTTTGTTATTTTCAAAATTCCCAAAATTCCCGAGCTAAACTTCCCATGGAAACTTTCCGCCCCTTTGCAACCCTAGTGCCACCTGATCTACATGCCAATGTGTAATAGTGCATCCTACTGTTAACAGGAAATATGCCTCATGTTACAACATCATCATCATTTAATTTACATAACATGTTCATGGTTGTGTCTACATGTGACACTCAGCTACAAAATGCATGTGAAGTGCATGTTCTCTAGTGCAGTGGTTCTCAAATGGGGGTGTGTGAGATTTTTTTAAATATATTTATATAAATTAGCATCCATACAAAAATCCTGAACTCATGAACTTCATTATAGATAAACACTAAATTCTTTAAGGATCGAAAAGAATACTGATCTTAAATTGACAAACTGTCAACACTAAAGATTACATTGTTGCATTGAACTGAGTGAGTGCTTTTGCATTTCAATTTTAGTGAGAAACTGCTTGTGCTTCACTGAGGATCTTTGTCAGTCTTGGTGGCAGAGAAGACCTCACATACATATGTGGAGGCAAAGGGTAGTAGCTGCTCCAAAGCTTTCTGTCCCAGATGAGGGTGCTCCTGCTTCACACACACCCAAAACTGTGTGAGTGTGGAATAGGCAAACTTCATCTGGAGGCCACGATCAGATGACACTTTCAGGAGTTTTTCCTGATAAGTGACAGGTAGCTTGTTTCTTCAGGGAGGCTTTTCACATCGTGTCTTGAGATGACCTGAATTCAGAAAGTTTCCTCTTAAAAAACTCAGGTGGCTTACCAACATGACTTTCATGTTTTGTCTTGCTATACCCCTGAAGATGTGCTGGCTTCATACCACTGTTGGCTAATCTCTCCCCACAGAAAAAAAACACTCAAAACAGGTCAATCTGAGGAGGGCTGCTTTAGACAGGGTAAAAAGGGTGCTGTTTTAAATGATCCTTGTGGTATTTTGACCAAAATGTGTGTGTATAATAGGCGTGTGCCAGGTTGGGTCAAACCATCGGTATGGGGGAGACTCAGGGCTTTTGGGATAATGAAATTGAATAGCCTACTGAATATAAAATTCAGTTCATGAACTTACACTTATATTTAATTGAATATTTATTAAATACAAATTTCTAAAGGATTTTTGAATGGATGCTAATTTTAAATATATTTAAAAAATATCTCACATACCCCCTGGAGTACCTTCAAGTACCCCTAGGGGTACGCATACCCCCATTTGAGAACCACTGTTGTAGGCAATACCCAGCCCTAAACTGTTATACTGTATATTCTCACCAAAATCATGTCACACGTCCAGCAAGTCCTGCTGACTATAATAAAGTACCAATGTAATATTCTCACCAAAATCATTTGGTCATATTGGTCATAAAAACAAAGGGAGGTGTTGGGATATTAATTTGTCGTTGCTTGTTCGTTTATCCTAAATATGAGAAGAGCCGGTCTCGGTTTCGTTCAATCAAGTATTTATTAAAAAAAAAATTAAAAGGTATGAAAAGTTCAGCAAAACAATTGGCACCCAACACACTGCATGGCACTCTAGCAGCACCGGACAGTCACGAGTCACATCAAACAGTCGGCGTCTGTAATATTTTATAACAGTAGGTACAACCGGATTGGTCAATAACGAGGGGAAGTCTTCCTTGGTTCTTTCTTGATAGTCCGCAGGCGTAGTCCACCCTTTTTTGCATTGGAATACGGAAGTGACCAGGAGCCACTCCCAATCTCAAGCCTCCTCTGATAGTTGCTATGCAAACTGTTCCTACCATGACAGTCCAATGTTGTGTTTCATAAACTAGCCTTGACTCGGCTGACGCATTGTGGGTCAGTGTTGTTGTCCATTGGAGTAAAGAATATTGTGTTCCTGCCCTATAGGCTGTATGTGCTGTTTGTGTAAACATTCAAAACAACTAAACCAAAACAATGTCACTCTGTCTGTCCTCCAGACCTTATCAGCTGCTTGAACTCTGTGTGATGTCGAATGAAGCTAAGGGAGATATTAGGGCTGCTCAATTAATCGAAATATAATCGTGATTACGATTATTGGGTCAAACGATCTCCAAACTACAATAATCGAGTTGAACCGATTATTTGGCATTTTTTTCTAAAGAGACGCGCATTTCGAAATTCAGTCCCTCCCCCAAAGCATTCAACGCGGCCCCGCTGACTCGCACTCGCTCTCAAGCGGCCGTGAAGTGAAGGAGGCGAGTTGTGTGTGTGGTGTCCGCCGATATTTAAAAAACAGCGCGAGTGGAAAATGGCAGAGGCAGGGCAGCCCCGTCTGATCGACAAAAAGTGTAGAAAAAGTTATGTTGTATGGGAACACGTCGGATTTGCAGCACCACACAGTGTAGCGGCCGCGCAGCGTCCATTCTCCAGCGCGCAGCCGCCTGGCTGTTCACACCAGACCCGCGCGGGTCGGCTCGCAATTCTCTGCTTGTTGTTGTATGGAACCCTTTCAATGTCGGGGTTCGGGGGTAAATGATGATGGTCCTCATAGCCCCCCCCCCACCCCTCTCTTTCTCTATCTCTGTGCTTGTAGTGGGGGGGGCAGATGGGGACATTTAATATTGAGAGGAAATTTCAAAGTTCTCAGTTACAAAGTGTTTTTATGGAGAGTGTTAATTTGCCATCATTAAGGGTTTGAATAACCAGGCACCGATATCCTGCATGGCTTCAGGGAGGAATAAGACACGCAGCCGTAATCGGTGTTTACCGAACCCGTTTGAATAATCGTGATTTCGTTTTTGTCCAAAATAATCGTGATTATGATTTTTTCCATAATCGAGCAGCCCTAGGAGATATGCTTTAATATAAAAATTCGGAAATGAGAACAAGTAAAAGATTCATGATTAACACAAAGCAGCAACGGATATTAAAAGTAAATTGTGTGAAGGCCTTATATCTGGCCCAAACTGCTCCTGCCCCCACCCTCCTTTCTTTTATTGTTTAAGAGTGCAGATCATAAACATCTTCTGAGACTCAGGCTACAGACAAGCTAAAATTTAATATCCCAACAGAGGTTCCCAAATAATTTTTTCGATAAAATGTTTTTATTGTGGGACAGTAACGAAACAATAAACTGTTCAGCGTGAAACCCACTTTTCAACTACTGACCCCTGGCAAGGGCTCCTACACCAAACGTTCAGCATTCTCAGAAGAAGTCATTTAGATGGATAAAATGGAAAATAAGAAATCAAATTAGGTTCTGGTTTGTCGAAAGCAAATATGGCACCTTCTTACATGGTTTCAATGTTAAAGAGATTCTGATTAAAATTCAACAAAATTGGGAAATACATTTTCTGTTGGTTCACATAACCATCAAGGGTCTTGTTTGACATGTAGTTGGGGCCAATACACTTTCTTAAACAACTTTAAGACCATTAAAACTAAATAAAGTACTGCAGCATAGCCAGCAGGACTTCCTGGACCTGTATCATGATTTTGGTGAGAATATACAGTATTAGCCTGAAGTTATTGAAAATGTTTAATAGAAAATATTTCCCAAAATTATACAAAACCATATTTTTCCAAGCAAAGTACTGAGGCATAGCTTGCAGGAGATCCTAGACCTGTGTCATGATTTTGGTGAGAATATACAGTAACAGAGTGAAGTTATTGAATATTTTTGTAATATCTTTTTTCATTGTTGCACTTTGTAGACGGTCCCTGCGCACTCGTTTCACAGCAGGCTGTACATAGACACCAATGTTCTGTGTCCATCACGGAGGACGACTCATATTGACGATAACTGGCCTGTAGCCCTTTGTCCACATTACTACGGTGGGAATTATGCAGCTTTTGTGCTTTAACAACGTTTCACTTATGACTTATTGATCCGGTAAGTCAGAATCTGTGAATATCTTTCCAGCTTTACTGAACTCGTGCGGGCTTCGCGTCAGCATCACTACTTTCGGTCGCGGACCTCTCGACTAAAAACATAGTGTAAATCACACCGTTTCGAGTCAAATTTAAATGGTTTAGAGCAGGGGTACAGCAGGGGTAGCCAACTGCTGTACCCCTGCCGGGGTTCCTGGGCGCCCGCAGGGACCCCGCGATTCGCCCGCAAGGCATGCTCTTAATAAAAAAAGAACGTTTTTTTTTAATTAAAAAAAAAAGAAATTTGAAATAAATAAAAAAAAGTTCAAACCACCATCTCACACTATGCCAGTGATTCTAAAACTGTGTGGCGTGCCTCACGTTCAAGTTTATTTGTTAAATCATCATAGTATCAGGCCAGCATGATACCAGGAGCGGGAAATGTGTGTGTGTGTGTGCGTCCAGACAGCACACACACACAGGCCCCGGGGCACTGCCCCCACTCATTCGCTCAAAGAGACACAGTGAGATCAGAGCTTGTTCCCGTGAAGTTGCCAGTCAGTGACAAACAAGACACAGTTTTCAAAAACCAAGTTGAAAAGAAAGTACGATGAAGCCTGTCTTGCTCTTGGGTTCACAGTGAATGAAGGAGGACATGAGGAGAGACCAGTGTGGATTTTAGGTCTTGAAACCTCTGGCAGCTGACAGTATGAGAGCCAACGATTTAAAAAGACACTTAAGTCTCCAGTATGCTACTCCGACCCTGTGGCACGCGGAGGGACGGACGGATATCCCACGGACACTTATTTATGCTTCTCCGACGACTGTTACTCCTGAGAACAATTCACCGCCAAACAGTAGGTAGCGCAACGGAAGACGAGCTTAGAGAAGCCTACCTCTAAGTGCAAAGAAGAAGTCTGCGTTTGTTTGTTTACCTCCTCCCGGCTTTCCTCATATACAGTGAACGATGACAACTAACAGAACTAAATAAAGTGACACCCAGCGGTTCAAAATGCTTATCAGGGTTTCCCCCAGTGCTGTATAGGCCTGGCGGGCCGCCAGGCCTTACTCCCCCTAGGCTAAGCGTCGCATGTTTTTTTTATTTAAAAAAAAAATAAAAATCCGTCACTCGCGCACATCAACAACACTTCACTTCCTCATTGAGCCCCGATCACAGACATGGCCCCAATCCCCAAGCAACCATCCTATTGGTCCAAACAGTCACATGTCCCACCCAGACGCCTTCACTGACCCTCGGACAACAGAATGCTCCTTTAACACAGTGTTTTACTGAACATAAGTCAAAACCGAACATAAACATAAACCTAGTCCGTTACACGATTAGGCTGCAGCTATTTGGAAAAATAGGGTACTTCTTATTTCATACATTTTCCACAAATATGAGGAGGACTCAAATAGCCCTACAAAGTTCTGTGTTTAATTTATTTCAAATTAGGCCGACACTTGCCTGTGTATTTTGTTTGTTTGTTATTTTGTTGCTTGTCTGTTTGAGTAGCTGGCTGAAAGCAAAGAAGTAGTACGCTTATCTTTTATTGGTAACCAAACTGTTACGGTTCATTGTTTTTGAAATAAGAGGCCTGACTGCTATGTTCACAGCAAACTTGAATTTTTTTTAATATTAAGTAGGGCTGCCACTAACGACTATTTTTCTATCGATTAATCTGACGACTATTTTATCGATTAGTCGATTAATCTAAACGATTAATTTTCCTCCCAAAAAATCAAATTGACCATTTCAATTCAGTTAATTTTATTTTGATAACAACAAACTGTATGTCACCATATAATGCAGCACAAAACAAAATGTAAACAAAGGCTCAAATATTAAAGTGCAAAACTGTAGGTTTAAACTAGCAACTCCAACGTGATAAAAATAAATAAAAAAGAGGGCTTATAAGTTAAGTCAGCAGTGCAACTCAAAAAGATATCAAAGTATCTATTTAACCCCTTATCAAAATAAAAAAGTTAGGTGTGCATATTAAACAAAGTGCAACATGTTTATAGAGTATAAGAAACAATGGTGTCCAGCTCAAAATCCGACTCAACACCCCCCCCCCACCCCCACCCCCCCACCCCCCCCCCGCGGGTGCCTTCTAGCAGCCCTACCACCAGGCTTAGCAAGTTTTCTGGGGGAAACCCTGCTTATGTTATCATTTCTTAGCGCAGCGGTTCCCCGGTCTTGTTTCCGAACTGCGTTGGTAATTCCACGGCTTGAAGCTACACAGAGGCAGCTAGCTTCCCCCCCAGCTTCCACACAGTCAGCAGGGACTCCCCATACTAACTACTACCCAGTGTTTGCTTCTTACCTGACGGTATTTGAGAAACAGTGTCATGATAGACGTGGAATTAAAGTCGTGACAGCGGGTTTTAGCGCTGTTACCACCGCAGTTAGCATGGTGACTAGCACGCTAGCGCCGTTATGACAGGGCGTTATAACCATATGTGACCGTACACACATACCGTTAGTGCTCTAACCAGCCACCGTCAGCCGGACAACTCCGCTGGCTTAACACACTTGTCACATTAATCGTAGCTGTGTTTGGGAATTGAGATATAGGTAATGAAACAGGAAGTTTGAGGTCCGGAAATGATGTAGTTCCGAAATTCTGTCGTTAGCGGACCAATCACAGCCAAGGGCTGTCCCTAGGCTCTCCATCATGCCGACGTGTAGTTAGAAAAATCAGAGGTGCAAGAAAAGATCTCCGAGGGCGTTTCTCTGTCCGTTTCAGTCCATGTCAGTCAAAACGGAGAAGCATATATCGGCCTTTAGAAACATTACACCCCAGTCGCATGCATGTGTTATTTTTGGTTGAGCTTTATCATCGTTGTATCAAAGTGATTATAATTTAATTAATTTCTTCTCTATTTTTGAAAAAATACAGACTGATGGAGGAATGTAGTGATAAATGTCACCAAAAGTACTTCAATTAAGTTGAATTTAAGCAAAATTTAAACAGATTAACAGAAATGAATATTGCATGTTTTAATATATCTGTTTCCTACCATCATTGTTGTGGAAATCATTGTTAATTATTATTGTGAGGAATAATTAACATTGACGTGATCAGACAGTCTCTTCCCATATATTATTATTAATATTAAAAGGTGTCAAACAAGTAACCCTTCGTACTACTCAGTACCTTCGAAGTAGCTCTCAGTCTCGAAAAGGTTGTTGCACCCTGGTTTACAGACACTTGGATGACACATCAGGAGTAGTATGGGGGCATTTTCTGTTTTTTTTCTGTTGTTTTTTACATTTGAATAATTGGTCAAAATGTACTTCTATTGTTTTGCAACACTGTTTATCCATGAAACTGTGAAAGTGTGTCGTGGACTCAAACACTTCACCCACCCCTCGATCAGCGTAGTGGTTAGTAGAAAATGAGTGACTTTTCATTTTTGGGTGAACTATCCCATTAACACGTGAAATTGCTAGTTTTGAGTAAAGAAATGCTTCGTCGGCTGTTTGGCCTTAAATTAGACTGGGCATTTATGTCTAATGTGGTGGCACTGTATTAATCCAAGCAGGTGTGATGTCAAGGAATGTTTAGCTTGAATAAGTTTTAAATTGGGTGTGGGGCTGCAAAAGCTGTATGACGTCAGCGTCAACTGCATGTTAACATAGCAATCATACCGTGGTTAGTAAGGGTTCTACTCACCTCAGTTAAATATAATTAACAGTACGGTAACACTACCATTTTTGGAGGTTCAAGGTAAGATGAAAAGAGCGTCCACTTACTTGAAGGAGAGGATGCAGAGCGGTCTGTAGGACTTGTGGCTCGTATTGTCCGCCATCATTTTGCCCCAGAAGTCGTTGCTGAATATGTTAATTAGGCTTGAGCCCGGTCTGACGTCCGGGTTGTTGATGATAGCCCAAACATCGTCGTGCACTAACTCCCCGCGGAGAGAGTTGCAGTAGCACAGGACACACAGGGCTGTCAACACAACATAGCGAACTGCAGCACTCATAGCCTCTGGCTGCACGGTCACCCGCGGTTGACGGCGGCCTCTCTTCTGCGGTTCCGGTGCTGTCAAGTCGTGCATGGCCTCTCCTGCAGCTGGGCTGGACTGAGGGTGAAGCATGTAGCACCAGTGTTTACGTCAACTCCGCCAAGCAGGTAGCAACTGTATGTGGTGTGGACCGAGGCGACTGCGTGGATCATCGACTGTTGTGTTGATGCATTGTGCTGCCTTCATGTATATGGTGGAACGTCGGACTATCTCATGTCTAGTCTAACGTTATACTTGTAATGTTTTCCTTTCAATGCAAAATCATAATTTCTGTATTTTATTTCATATTATAATTATATAATGTGAATTTACTTCAATTTAAATATAATTTGGTATATATGGACGATTGGTTTAATTGCTTATAACATAGCAATTTTCTTGGTCTCAAAATAAAAAACTATTGTGCGTGAAAGTTAATTCATTGCCTTGAAATGTCATTACACAAAACAAATCTTAAATCAATGTTCTTAGTTGTCAGCTTTCAAATGTTCTTCCTTCGCACAGATTTGCGTAGGAAGTTGTACTAAGTGTTTATTATTGTTCATTATAGCAAAAAGATTCTGACGTAAAATAATATATTTTATTACACGATAGCATCAAAATTACTTTTCAGTTAAAAGAACAGCCACAAGAGGTTCTCCAAAATGAGGAAAATACTGGGATTGAAAAAATCTAATTCAATTTTCATTTCATAGAAATCCCCATGTATTTTAGGTGGGAAGGGTGGATGGAAGAGGATCTTAAAAATTTGGATTTCCAATTATGAATGCTGGACAAATAGAATTGTTGAGTTATGAGATTTGGATTTACGAGTTTATGTAGGCACCTGAATACGGCAAAGTGAACTCGCAGTCGGAGCATGCGCAGCAGGACGCTGCCTCTTCATGTGGACCAAAAACATCAGCAGCAGATATTTAATGCACCCTGGCACATAGTAGAATGACCAAAACTGGTAAAATAAATAATAAAAACTAAAATAAATATATTACTGAGTAAAATAAAAATAAGTTTTCACCTCCAAGTTTGGGTCATCTGCCATATGGGCCTGGGAGGATCTCGGCAGTATCTTACCTGTTCCTAGGACTGTTCTCTTGTAGACAGAGACCTCGGATGTATGTCCTGGAATCCACTCGAGCCACTCACCACGTTTGGAGGCTACAGTTTTGCAATTACCACTGGCACCACTGTTGCTTTCACATTCCAAATCTTCTCCAGCCTCTCTCTTATCCTTGTTATTTTTTTAGAGTCATGTTCGTTCTGCTTGATGTTGCTGTTGCTTGGGATCGCTACATCTGTTACATATGCTGTTTGTTGACCACCATGTTGTCCAGTGAGATAGCCATCACCATTTTATCCATCTGAATCTATACATATATGCTGAAATACATAAGTAAATGCATTAATAAATTAAAAAAACATACATGTATACATACTGTACATGTATTTAATTTGTGGAATGTATTTATTTAGTTTTAACAGATAAAATATTAACGTGGTCCATAATACCAACAATAAGTGACTGTACACTACATCTACATGCCGGACTGCAACACCTGTAACAAATTACAGTTTCTCCTGTATGTCACAACCCACATCCTAAAAACTCCCTGTCTCACTGGCTCCCCTGTGCAGACTGGCTTTAACAGATAGGAACTGGCTTCTGACACGGGACTGCATTCAAACCCAACTACTCAACCTCTAAATTACATTCCTATTTGCCCCAAAGCAGACAGCAAAATGTCATCCCTAAACCATCCGGTTAAGTACACTATGGCATGCTTAAATGCACAACACAATTAGTTGCACTGTAATTAATTAGTTGAAACCTTTGATCTCAAACAATATGTGAAAGTCCCTACCCTCAGGTCTCTTAATCTCCAACCCAGTAGAAAAGGTTTTTCACCTGTCTGATCACTGAGTAATCATTTTCAAGCTGAGCTCAATCTGAATGCTCTACTGCATTTCAGCATGTTGAATTCCTCCAGTGCATTTAGGCTTCCAGAAGCCTATAGTGAGTTCCCCATTGTTGTCAGCATTGAGGCTGCAGCTTTTTCTGCAAACACAGTAGAACATTTCTTCATTTAACAGTACAGTTTTAGCCACCACCTTGACTCTGTTGCTCTAGTGACAGTTAAAAAGCGTATTATTTCAGTTGTCTTGACATTATAAATACTTCAAAACTTTTCAAAGAAGTTCTTAGTGTAATAGGTTGAAAGGCTATATGATACGTTTTTATTTAAACAGACACCCCCCCCCCTATTTTTGTTAATAATTGAATTAATCTAGTATTCTTTAAATATACTTCACACTTAGGTAATTCAGTTCTACCTCAGTAGATGTCACTCTAGTGCTTCCGTGGAGCCACCAGGGAGACAAGCGACAACATTTGGAACTGTCTTCTAAATGTGAGTGTCAACTGAATTGTGACTGAAAAGTTAGTATATCCAAGCTAGTTCACATATCCGGTCACTCGCCAACTGAGCCATCTTGTTGTAAGCCGACAATTTGGGGTTCAACATCTTGCCTAAGGACACTTCGGCATGCAAAGGTTGAATGACCATTAGCTGATATGTATGTGTTATGAGTTTCTGTAGGAGGGGAAGGAAAAGTAAATGTGTGTTTCGAGTTGTATACTTTTTGTATATGTATTTTGAGTTAACCCAATGACCCTGACGACTATACCGGCGGGGGTAATACCCCTGGCAGGTACTACCAAGCCAGGCAGTTTTCAGGTTAGAGGCCAGTCTAAAAGCAGCTTTGCCATCACCCATTGGCAGTGGGATGATTGGATGAAGATTGGGCCGATGTATTTATCATACATATGAATGGTGTTTCTGCCTAAGAAAATTAGGACATATTCGATAAGTGTGGAGCAAATTCTTTTCGAAAGAAACTTGTAATACAAAAAAAGTTAATTTTCATGTATACTTTTCCTATGTAAAGTTTTATTGTGGTAGGAGTAAAGGAAATAATTAATTATTATAGTAGTATAGTATTTTGGGCATATTCGATTAGTGTATAGCTCATTTGCATATTAAAATTCATTTTCAAAGAAACTTGTATCACAAACATTTTTACTTTTCATGGGTACTTTCATTGTGTAAAGTTTCATCTTGATAGGAGTAAAGGAAAAAAAATAGCCCCATTGGGGTGTATTGTTGCCTATAGCCTTATTGGCACACATTGATGAGAATTAAGAATATTTCCTCAACTAGGATTTCTTAGGACTTTAAGTATGTTGTTCTGGACACCTCATAGAAATGATCTATGCTGAAAAAAGTTATTTTACAATTAGTCGGTCGGTGACTGCACGTGTTTCCTTGCAGGTAACCATGGTTAACAGAGGAAGAACCATGATTTCAAGCACCACCCTCCTTTTAAAGCGTCCAGTCTGCTATTCTGTCTCAAGTGAGTGAGTGATCTCCAGCCTTGTCCTTGTCGACCCTCTCCCCTGTGTTAACAAGAGAATCACTGACATGATGTCAGTTGGTCATTTAGTGGCAGGGCTGAAATGCAGTGGAAATGTTTTTTGGGGTATTAAGTTCATTTCCGTGGCAAAGAGGGACATTGCAATTAATTGTAATTCATCTTATCACTCTTCATAACATTCTGGAGTATATGCAATTTGCCATAATAAAAACTGAGGCAGCAGACTTTGTGAAAATGTATATTTGATCTCAAAACCTTTGGCCACGGCTGTATACTGGGGAGATGCTGGAGCATTGCAGTGGGTTGAAGGGGTGAGACCTATGAGGGCAGTAATATGTTCTCATTCCAGTTCATCGTTAACCAGATTGAAGCACAGCCATTCAGACAGCACACCAGGGGTCTCATTTATAAAAGAGTGCGTAGGATTCACACTAAAAGTGTACGTACGTACAAAAGACGGTAATGGCGTACGCAAAAGATAATTCCGATTAATAAAACCGTGTGCACGTACACCTGAACGCAATGTTCGCTTTATAAATCAAAGTCCACCTAGAAAAGTTCGTTCCTGGATCTGCCTCCAAATCCGCCCTCCACACGCCCACTTTCCACCACAAATGGTCAATGCAAAGCACGGCGTGAATATTAAATGATGCTTTTGACCAATGGGTTTCCACCGTGAGTCCTGAAGCGATGTGAAGAGGAAGTGAAACTTTCTGACACTGACATTGAGGTGTTTGTTAGTGAGGTGGAGGTGAAGAGCGACTTTATGGGACAGCAGTGATGTCACTAATAAAGAAAATACACTGAAACTCCACTGCTTTGGATAACACACTATGTGAGATCAGAAATCGCTGATCCCTCGCTTCCTCCTCATCCTTCTATTCGCATGCACACATCGAGCAGAACCCCGCACCGGTGTCACGGCAGTATTTATTTATTTAGAGCATCGGACCGATTCCCTCACATCAGTGCATCCTTCCCTCCTCTGGGATATTATTTGGAAAGTTTCTTAATTTCTTATAAGTAATCTCCAGTGCGCTATGTGCGCTCTGTGCTCGCAAATTCTCCCGTCAAGTTTGTTTTTATAAATCCCAACGTTGGCGTGAGAGGTGGTGTACGCACGTTTCAGGCCCCATTTTGTGCGTACGCAACGGTTATAAATGAGGTGATTTAATTTAAATGAGGGGACAACAGTACAACACTTGGATGGATACCAGCACAAATAGAAATCAAAAGAAAACTAAATAGCTGAAAAATGTGCAAAGGAAGCCACAAAAATAATCATGTTGACGTCACACTATCCTTTAGTAAAATTGAAATGAAGACCACAATTATGCATAGGTTCAAATCAAGTCAAATATACTTTATTATCCCATGGGGAATATTGTCATGGGCAGAGAGGAAAGGTGGCAATAGCAATGGGAGAGAAAAAAGAAAGGTGGTTTTACAGAATTCAAAGAAAAGTAGGTATGATAAGAAACACGAGTAGAACCCATAGAGATTAAATAAAAAATGAAAATAAAGTTGAACTTTATTTGATTTATTTATCCATTATGGAAAATAAATGGGAATAGAAATTAAAAGTTTCAATCTCTATCAAGTTTGTTCAGCTGAGATACTGAAACAAAAATACTGCCATATAAATATATTTAAGTTTTTTAGAACAAGTTTATTTATTTAGGGTCCCTATCCACACTCCATACCAGTTGATGGCGGTAATGCAGCATAGCTTTGTTTGCCAACCGCCATAAAACATGAAAGAAGAAGAGGAAAGGATTTTATTTTGAATGCAGTAGCCGGAAATCGTATTTGCAATTGTGGCAGTTTTATCGTTCGAGCCACATTAGGTGCAGACTCTCACGCTTGGCTAAATTGAGGACGCAAACGCGAGCTCACGGGACATAAATGAGATAGCAAAACACTAAGGACAACGTAGGATGGATCCTAACCGGATAATGCAGGCTCTCAAAGGGACTATCGACCCTAATCTGAGAATAGCAGCGGAAAATGAACTCAATCAGGTGGGTTAGCTGAAATAGTTTTTTTGTTTGTTGTTTTCAGAGGGTGCACCGCGGACCAGTTGTGCTCAGAAATGATGTCGGTGTTATCGGAGGAGCTTAGGCCGTGTTTTGGTGAATCCAGCTATATTACGGCCTGGTGAATCTGCATGACTTCTCAGCAGTTTTCGCTAGGCCTGGGATCACCAGTTCCACACTCTGACTCATCTGCCTTGCAATCTAATACGAGTCAGTTCTGACAGCAATCGTGATCCATCAGTGACATCTAGTCTTGATCCTGTCAACACACACGCACACACGCTTCTGCTGGAGTTTCACACGGTACTAATGTCGCAGTGATAACTGATATAACTTAATATAACAGTATAACAAGTAAGAAATATAGCCTAAAAAGAAAACCCTAGATAGCCTAAATAATAACAATGACCCCTGAATAATTGATCAGTAAAGGGTGAGTAAAATAGTATTCCATATTTCAACTCGGGCATAATTCCCAAATCCCGAGGTCTCTGCTGAAAATGTGTTCATCTTTTCATTCCATCGGAAAGCTAATCAGGTTTTGTTTACATTAGTTTGGATAATTTTACCCCTTTTTTCTTCATCCTATTGCTCAGTACCCCAGTTTTATGTTCAACCTTTTCCCCTTTAAATCAGATTGAATGTTGAATAGCACAAAGTTCACTACATAAATTGGCATCTCCTCTTGAGGCATTAGAATTGTCATACCCTACTTCAAGGTCCATACTACTGTTTATCATTAACACATATCTCACCAGGCCTCCAGACTAACGAACCAGCACATAATTTAGGTGCACCCAAAAGTCGTCACTGTGCAATTTTGGAATGCAATAATACAGCTATTAAACATTTTCTCGACTGTTCCCATATACATTGGTAATTTCTTAATTTGGGCTGGGTATTATCACTGATTACCCACATCGACAAATTTGTAATTCACAAAGTTGGTGGTCAATTGGTGCATTATTTCTGTAATGATAACAAATTTTCTTGGACATTATAATGTCCCAGAAAATATAAGAATGAATTATATTATTGTCATAATTTTTTAACCATTTTATACCACTGATAATGAAATAGAATGATCATGCAAGCAGTCTACAACCTTTTCAAAGATAAATTTACATAATTCTTAAGAATATTCATTCTGAGCTTCAATTAGAATCAAAAATATTAAAATGTCAAATTTACATAAAACATTAATAAAGTAAACCACAAACAACCAAAATAATAACTAAAATTTACTCTCTGGCTCTGTTATCAAAAGTGCGTATGTGCTTGCACGCTTGCGTATGTGTTTACGTGTCTCATGAAGTCTGGAGCATATCAAACAAACACAAAGTAAACTTCAGTACTGCTCAGGTCCTAATAACATGATAAAACTAGGGTAAAAAGGGTGCTGTTTTAAATGATCCTTGTGGTATTTTGACCAAAAAATGTTACAGACATTTCATTAAAACCCCAAGGAACCATATCAACTTGTGGTAAAATGGGCATACGATGGGTCCTTCAAAACACATTCGGTAAAAGCATAAAGGGAGACTAGAGTTGGATAACATATAAAATATTATGCGTGCGTGCGTGATTGCGTGTCAGTGCAAGAGAGGGAGAGAAGCAGAGCAAGTGGTCAGAATGAGCTGAGTTAATAAATGAATGCGCGCAGCTATGAAGAAATATTTTACTCGTTTAACAAAAGGATTGATCATTATGTGGTAAACAGTGTTGATATTGTGGCTGTAATGTCTAACAAATCGACATTAGCGGAGTATGTGTTGGTCTGTGCAACTGTATGTAAGTGTATAGATAAACCTAGACAATTGGCTACGCAGTTTAGTGACGTATTAACGTTGCTGCTGATGTTTACCACACCCCAACACCGTCGTCAGCTCTTATCACCACAAACTATCTTGTTTTCTACGTGTGTGACACCACTTTTCACTGGGAGGTATTTGTTCTCCCCACTTGCAGGCGGTGAATACCCACTGTGTTCACACATCAACTTCTCCTGGATTTCTACGGACATCATACTAGGAGATTAGGATGATAAAGTCAGCAAAAACTCGGAAGCGTCTCACTCGGACAATTTATACTCACACATGCACCTCCACAATATATATTTTTGTTTATGTATGATATGAAAACATGATTATTTTGTTTTAGTAACGTTCACTTTGGATTCATGTTAATCTTCATTATGTAGACACTATGGATCAGCAATTTCATTGTAAAAGCTAAAGTTAGCAACGTTCCATCATAATGTTATCTATTCACAAAGCAAACAGCGGCTACAGATCGGTTGCAAGGCCAACATAAAGTACTCTGTTGTAAGCCAACTGCCGCTTTCTAGCAGGCAATACAGCAGACTAGCGAAAAGCTTATCACCTCAGGCTTTGAAACTTTTCAATTTAACCTATCTATGATACCACAACAAAACATCTATTTTTTTAAAAAAATTTTTCCAACTTTATTTATCATTTTCCATACTGAAAACAGTGACATCATTAGTTAAGCATTTCTTACAAAAGTTGTGCACCCGCCCCCCACCCCCCACCCCAGCCAGGTGGCATCCCACAGACATATCCACAAAAACACTCACGAATCACATTGACAGACAGAACACCAAAAGAAGAAAGCAAATATAGACAAATACAAAAAAGAGACAGCTCAAAGGAAAAAAAACAAAAACAAAAAAAGACTCAAACCAATCTGTGTTGATCATTATGGTCATAACACCAACATTCTGGACCGTTAACATAAGAAAAAAAAGTCCCAATAGTCAGAATACAAGCATTGAGAAGACTAAGACGGCAGTCAGAGAAGGAAAGAAGAAAAAATAAATACATACTAAGTAAGAACAAGGATTCAGGCAAAAGGCAAGCTCTTGATATGTGACATGAACTGTGACCAGGTTCTGTCGTATTTAACCTCCACCCCATGTACTGTATATCTAATTTTCTCCAGAGCCAATCCCAACATCACCTCTCTAATCCAATGTACATAGGCAGGAGGATTCTTCCCCTTCCAATTCAGCAGAATCAGACGTCGGGCATGCAATGATGCAAAGGCAATTGCATTTTTGTGGAGACGGGACAGCTTTAGCTCATCCCTTACTACACCGAAGATAGCTATCAAAGGGTCAGGCTGCAGTGTTTTGCCAGGTATTGCTGAGAGTGATGGGAAGACTGAGGACCAGAAGCAAAACATCTATTTTTTAATGATTTTATTTACGGTTATCCATTGAAATTGTTTTACAAGGAGCTTAAAGAAACAACTACAATTTCATTATACAATCCTGGGTTGCAAAATGATACATATATCCTCTTTATTTCTACCCTACCAACTCTAATAGCTAACTATTATCTGTTCAGGACCTCAGCTTTGAAATTGAGGGCTCAGTTTCAGTTCCTCTGGAGTGGGCAGAGAACATGGTAGAGGGGGAGCTGGCAGAGGTTGAGGTCAGATGATGCTTGTTCCCGGGACAAGCTTTTATGGCAGTACTATGAAATACTCATGTTAACGTTTGCTGCTTAGCTCCCACATTATTAGTCCTGCCGTCTGTAACGTTAATAGACAATGTAACTTTAACTGGATAACACAATTGTTTGCGTCTGAAAAGTGTTATGTTTCTCTTAAAGACCCAGATTAAAGATGAGAAGTCGAGCCTCAACTGGACATAAACAGTGATGTTGAGATTATTGCCTGTATTCTTATAATCTTTATTTAATTAAAATGTATGCCTCTTAATCTTTCATAATTAAACCCCGGTGGTATTGAAATTGAGTAAAGAGTATTTTCCTGGATAACTGGATTAAGTTTGGAATTGGGTGTCTTTCTTGTTCTTGGAGATTGCGGTTCTCTGTTCTCACATCCACTAGCCACTGAGCGCTGGTGTTATGTGATGCCTCCTCCCCATATGTTTTTACAGTACTTTTCAGTCTCCGCTCTTGGTGGATCTAATCTGGTGTTATTACCCTGCCACTGAGAGTAGAGCTCGGATGCTTTGTTGGAGAACATCCTATTTATTCTCCTTCTTCCTCCACTGTGTAGCTCTTTAGGCGGGTGGCCTGAAAGTGTGTTGTAGTTCTTAATTAATGCATTTCTGCAGTTCTGGGGCCTCATTTATAACCGTTGTGTACGCACAAAACGGGCCTGAAACGTGCGTACGCCACTTCTCACGCCAACGTTGGGATTTATAAAAACAAACTTGACGGGAAAATGTGCGTATTTCTACGCAAACTTAGACCCACCCTTACGAGCGTTTTGGGGAGACGGGAAAACGGCGACACAGACGTGAGGTGGTGAACTGCAGCAGATTATTGATCCAATTCATAATTTACATTAAAACCAACAGTTTTTCTCGCGCGACGTATCTGCTCCACACGAGCCTTTTAATTAAAAAATATAAAACAACTTTAAGCAAATAAGGTTCAGATTCGATTTAACGGCCGAGTTATGGAGCCGAGTCATTAATAGGTTTTAATAATATCTTCTAACACTGTGCGTGTATCATCAGATCGCTGCAGTGAACGGGACTGAGCCAGAGAGCGCACAGAGCACAGAGCGCACAGAGTGCATTGGAGATTACTTATAAGAAATAAAGAAACTTTCCAAATAATATCCCAGAGGAGCTGAGGATCCACTGATGTGAGGGAATCGGTCCGATGCTCTAAATAAATAAATACTGCCGTGACACCGGAGCGGGGATCTGCTCGATGTGTGCATGTGAATGGAAGGACGAGGAGGAAGCGAGGGTTCAGCGATCTCTGATCTCACATATTGTGTTATCCACAGCAGCAGTGGCAGAGTTTCAGTGTATTTTCTTTATTAGTGACATCACTGCTGTCCCATAAAGTCGCTCTCTACCTCCACCTCACTAACAGACTCCTCCACAACATGTCAGTGTCAGAAAGTTTCACTTCCTCTTCACATCGCTTGATGCGGTGACTCCGTCAGGACTCACGGTGGAAACCCATTGGTCAGCAGCATCATTTAATATTCACGCCGTGCTTTGTATTGACCATTTATGGTTGAAAGTGGGCGTGTGGAGGGCGGATTTGGAGGCAGATCCACGTACGAACGTTTCCAGGTGGACTGTGATTTTTAAAGCAAACATTGCGTTCAGGTGAGCGTGCGCACGGCTTTATAAATCGGAATTATCTTTTGCGTACGCCATTTCCGGATTTTGTACGTACGTACACTTTTAGTATGAAACCTACGCACTCTTTTATAAATGAGACCCCTGATATTTACCTAGCTTATCTCCCTGTTACCTTGATCTTGGCCCCCAGCTGTCTTCTCCATTGCTCCTTGTGGTTTATGGCATTCGTCTTGTATTCAAGCATCTCTAGGTTTACTACTGCAGTAGTGTAGTGCTCTAGCAGACTTTCTGATGGTATTTTCTTACCTTGCCTTGGTAATCGTCCACAGGGGGTTTCTTTTTTAGCTTAGATGTGGGTATCAAAGTATTCATTGATCCATCATCCTCTGCATTTATCTCTTTTCACTTGGATCACAAGAATAGTGGCATTCCAATAGTCCCATATTCTCCACTCCTGACCATGTCAGAAGACCACATCTTCTTACATGGTTCTTACAAGCATCATCTGACCTCAACCTCTGCCAGCTCCCCCTCTTCCATGTTCTCTGCCCACTCCAGAGGAACTGAAACTGAACCCTCAATTTCAAAGCTGAGGTCCTGCACAGATAATAGTTAGCTATTAGAGTTGGTAGGGTAGAAATAAAGAAAGAAAAATAGATGTTTAAGGCATACAGTCTATGGTTTAAGGCTGTTAATTTTAACCTTATATTAATACAAGCAACAAGGTTCATATGTATCATTTTGCAACCCAGGATTGTATAATGAAATTGTAGTTGTTTCTTTAAGCTCCTTGTAAAACAATTTAAATGGATTCTTGGTTCTTACGTGACCATGTAAGAAGACCACATCCTAGGTCTAGCTCACCAGAGCTAGACCTAGACCTGTCGCTGCAGACACCATGCCCTCCCTCCTCCTTTTCCAGGACAGCAGGGATTTCATCAGCTCCGTCCCCATAACAGCAGAAGGCTACAGGCCCTGATGGCATCCGCTCCAGACTACTCAGGGATTGTGCCGAGCAGCTCTGTGAGATGTTACTGCACATCTTCAACCTGAGTCTCCGTCTGGAGAGATTCCCAACCCTATGGAAAACCTCTTGTGTTTTCCCGGTACCAAAGACTGTGCACCCCAGGGAGGCACACCACTTCAGGCCTTGACCTCTTGCCTGACAAAGACCATGGAAAGGATTGTACTCATCACTTCCGCCCTCTGGTGAGCACAGAGCTGGACCCCCTACAGTTCGCATATTGACCAGGCATTGGTGTGGAAGAGGCAGTCATCTATATTATGGACAGATCCCTTGACCACCTGGAGAACACCAGTAGCACATTTAACATGTCAACACAACATTTAAGAACTTTTGGGAGAACATGTCAAGACATGAACCACATGACAGCTAAAATAAAAAGTTAAAATGCCGCTGTCCCACTGTATATTTAAACTTTTGGTTAAACTTTGGTCCACCTTTAGAGCATTAGTCTACAACTTCTTGTTGAGTTTGAGAATTATATAGCTGTTGCCTCTTTTGCGGTTGAAGGCAAACTGCTTTCTGAGATGTGGCCACAGGTTTTCTTCATCTGCTTAATCTCAACTGGCGGAAAGTTCGATGCTTCCGCTTGTTGGTCGTCGGCAGCTTGTTGGTAGTCCGCTATATCATCCTTCTCTAGCTCTTGTGACTCGGCACCGGCGGCTTGCATCGACTCCATCATCCACTCAATGCAGCATTTTCCACCAGTGTTGTGCAAGTTCACACCTCTCATGAACTAGTTCAAAGTTCAGTTCATACAAATAAACATGAATAGTTCACGTTCATAGTTCACCATTTAAATTCTGAACTAGTTCATAGTTCAGTTCAGTTCATTTCATACTTGTAAGGTGGAAAGTGAGAATGAAAGACTTAACTTGTTTTTTAAAGAAAACTTTATCCATCACTACCCCTTGCCTTAAACTGTTCTTCATATGTTTCAATTACTAAAATAAATGTTTTTTTTATATTGTTTTATTATTGCTAATTTTGCGTGTTTATTTATTCATACCCTGCAAACAAAAGGCACAACAAATCAAAGTTTTGATATATTTATTTTGAAATGGTTTATTTTATTTTGAAAAGGCACTTCCTGATTAATACGGAAAAGATCGCTACTGGCAGGTATGCCTCGCTGTTGGAATGAACACGTTCTTTTGAACTCGTTCATGCTAAAACACTGCCTACCACTGCAGTGACAATTGCTTTGCGCCTTGAACTATGTTTTTTTTACTCAGTAACAGATGTATTTTCCAATGTAGCGAAGTACAATACTTCAGTCAAAATCTACTTAAGTAAAAGTAAAATAACCCATTTCCAAAACTACTCAAAAAATTACAAAGTACACAAAAACAACTAAAAAACTACAGTAACGTGAGTAAATGTAATTCGTTACTTTACACCATCGACACAGTCGGGTGGTCTTCTGCAGTGTTCTACGCCATTGTCTGCTCTTACTCAATAACATTTCTATAAAAACCACTTCTACAGTGAAATGTGTACATTATGTACAAACTCAGCATTTTTTATTTCATTTTAACGCTTTTATTCTATGGCCTTTTTGTATTTTATTCTCTTGTCTACCTCAGTCTGATTTGCCTGCAGCACTAACAATTGAATTTAACCGGTGTGTGGATAAATATCTTATCTCATCTCATCTTATCTTATGTATATTTTTCTAAATGTAGGACAGGGGCACCTTTGTAAAAGATTATCATTCATTTTCACAACACAATTCATTTTGTCATATGTCGTGCACACACAAATGGAATTACAACTCATTGCAGGGTGTATAATTTAATTAGTTAATTAATTGATTGAATTAAATTTATATAATGTAATAAAAAGTCAAAATTAGAATATATCGGTTATATGTTGTCCCATATTTTTCATCCCAGATTTACACTCTGACCCATATTTCAATCAAACCGGTATTTTGTTACATCCTGTTCATTAAATGATTTTCTGGAAAAACTTTTAAATTTAACTTTGTAAACGTGCTAAAATCCTGTATTGTAATTTGTTCAAATTTGAATGTGAATAGATTGTAAAAACTGTCTTTTTCTTATTGTTTCAGTCTTACAAGATCATCAACTTTGCACCAACCCTGCTTCAGATCATTGTATCAGAGCAGGTAGAGTTTCCTGTTCGCCATGCAGGTAAGACACCAAAAAATCCAGATAATAGCACTGCTGCTGCTGCAATTCACTGCTCTAGGCCTTTTGGTTGTTAAGTTTTAATATTGACTATAATTTAAATAATTGACATCTCCATGTATTTTTCATTTTGAGAAATCTCATTGTTCCTGTTCATAAGGACTCAAGGAATAAAGGGATCTAGCCCGCCTTCTGCTTTGAAACTATTATTATTTTTCACAAAAAATCATACATGTTTATATAATTGGTGTGTTTATTCCAGTAAAGATGTGTTTTTTTCAGTTAACAGTCTCCTTTTATTCATAGCACACAGTGAAGTGTGATTTAAAAAAAGGCTCAGGTAGTATCCAGTCATTTATTAATAAGGCTAATGTGAAATCTTTAGGACTTGTATGACATGTATTGACAGGTATGACTCGCACGCACACATACACAGAGCACACGTTAAAAATAGGAAATATTCAAATAACAACAGAACTATATACAAAATAATAAAAATGGAACTACATACAAAAATTAAAAAATACAAATAATATTACTCCAGTTGCTGGGAAGGCAGCACAGAATGTTTTGAAATTAATATGAAAAGTATTACATATATATGTAAACATAAAAATAGAACTACAGGTGCATCTCAATAAATTAGAATATCATGGAAAAGTTCATATAAAGATTCATTACACACAGAGTGAAGTATTTCAAGTGTTTATTTATTTTAATTTTGAGGAATATGGCTAACAGCTAATGAAAACCCCAAATTCTGTATCTCAGAGAAGTAGAATATTACATAAGACCAATAAAACAAAGGATTTGTAATACAGAAATGTCAGCCTACTGAAAAGTATGTTAATATATATATGCACTCAATACTTGGTCGGGGCTCCTTTTGCATGAATTACTGCATCAATGCAGTGTTGCATGGAGGCGATCAGCCTGTGGCACTGCTGAGGTGTTACGGAAGCCCAGTTTGCTTTGATAGCGGCCTTCAGCTAGTCTGCATGGTTGGGTCTGGTGTAGGGGTGCAACGATTAGTCGACGTCGTCGACAAAAATCGATGACCAAAATAGTCGCCGACGAATTTACTAGTCGATGAATCGTTGGTGACGTCATAGCGCGTGTTTCTCGTGCCGCGCAGCGGAACTTAACGTCGTTTTACCGGAGGTTCTGATGAAAGCAGCTGAGGAGTGAGCCATCTCGCTTCCTTCCTATCTCTGAAAGTCGCGCATGTGCAATAGCGACAAAACATGGACCAATGTCGGCGCAGTCGCGCACCAGGAAGTAAAAAGTTCGGGAGAACTTCACCCGTAACAGCCCGAGAAAAACTACCTGCAGTATCTGTACAGCGGACCTGCTCTCCAGGGCGGCAGGACACACACATTTGAGGATTCACGTGTGACATCGTAACGGAGACGATGCGGACTCGCCTCTGTCAGATGTTATATAAACACGTATATACCTGCGCGCAGGATTCTAGCATCCATTACAAAAATATGGTTTAAACTTTTTATTAACGAGTTTAAAAGCGAAATGTTATCCTATTGCCTGACAAACGTCTTGTTTTAATCAAAATGATTTAGTCTGAAGAAGACTGTAGTTTCGTTTGTTGATGTTTTTATTAATGTTATTTTCCCTGTCCTTTTTTGTTAACATGAAAAATGGATACTTGAATTTTAATTCATTTTTAGTACCAGCACTTGGCCTGTTAACTTAAATTTAAATTAATATTTTTGTCCTTGGTTTTAAATGGACAAAAACTTGATTTTTCTTTGCTTTTGTGTCAACAGTACCCTTATATGCAGCAAAGTTTATTAAAAGACATTTTTGTTAATGAAGTATCAATCTTTATTGCCTTTATTTTCAGTCATCACATGCCTTGAACAACCTCAAGCTAAATTTAAAAGCTGCTTGCTAAATAATAGCAATTGAGAATTTGTGTCATTCATAATCCGATTAGTCGATTAATCGTTTCAATAATCGGTGACTAATCGACTATCAGAATAGTCGTTAGTTGCAGCCCTAGTCTGGTGTCTCTCATCTTCCTCCTGACAATACCCCATAGATTCTCTATGAAGTTCAGGTCAGGCGAGTTTGCTGGCCAATAAAGCACAGTGATACCATCGTCATTAAACCAGGTATTGGTTCTTTTGGCAGTGTGGGCAGGTGCCAAGTCCTGCTCGAAAATGAAATCAGCATCTCCATAAACCCTGTTAGCGGAAGGAAGCATGAAGTGCTCTAAAATAAAGATGCTTCTGACGTTGTCTCTGGTTCAGGAGTGGCTGGACAGGAGGAATGCAACAGTTGTAGCCCATGTCCTGGACACGTCTGTGCGTGGTGGCTCTTGATGGACTGATTTCAGCCTCAGTCCACTCCTTGTGAATCTACCCCAAACTCTTGAATGGCCGTTGCTTCACAATCCTCTCAAGGCTGCGGTTATCCCTGGTGCTTGTGCACCTTTTTCTACCACAATTTTTCCTTCCACTCAACTTTCTATGAATATGCTTGGATTCAGCACTCTGTGAACAGCCAGCGTCTTTAGCAATGACCTTTTTTGGCTTACCCTTCTTGTGGAGGTTAAGCCACAAAAGGTGAACACATGTGTACCGATTTTCTTGAAGATCATAATAATATGATAATTTCCAAGTCGATAGTGCCTTCACACTGTCAGTGCTCGGGCCCAAATAAAGCCTAAGAACTAGGTGACCAGACCATGACCTAGTCAGCGCAATTATGATGTAATTTGTCCAATCAGCTTATGGACACATAAATTCCTCCAGAGCGGTCTGTACGACCCTCCAAAGATATGCCTCCCCAGACCATCACTGACCCACCTCCAAACAGGTCATGCTGGATGTTACAAGCAGCATTATGTCCACCATGGTGTCTCCACACTCTTTCACGCCTGTCACACGTGCTCAGTTTGAACCTGCTCTCCTCTGTGAAGAGAACAGGTGCCAGTGGCAGACCTGCAATTCAGATGTTTTTTAGTAAATGCCAATTGAGCCAGTTGAACACACACATCATAACCATCTGAGCTGTAATAAAGATTTTACTCATTAATTTACTTACATTCATATATTTTAACAAAAAGGTACTTCTTCTACGCTATTCAAATATTCAGGTTCATATATTCATGCTTTTAATTTAAACGTGCAAGGTACAGGGTGGCCATGCCACTGCCATTTATAAACATACATCTTGCATACAACACTGAGCTATTAAAGTAATTCACAGATTCATGTTTTTATTTTAAAGATGTAGAAGAGACAGTGAATCCTCAAGCCATCTGTGGATGGCACACATACTCCCACATTAGTGAGGTGTGGGACCTTGATGGGCAGCACACAATTTATCTAACCTTGGGCGGATGGCCGTTGTCAGGCAGAGGGTCGTATCAGCCTCCCAATATGTTGGATGCATGTTAATGTGTATTTTAAGACATTTAAATTCGTGGGAAAAAAATTGGTTGGAAAATAAATTATTTAAAAAAAAAAAAGAAGTTGTCTAATCAACCAAACATTTTGCGACCCCCCCTGCAGTACCTCAGTGGACCCCCTAGGGGTTGCGGACCATCTGTTGAAGACCTCTGACCTAAGGCATTGGCCCGCTGCGCCATAATCATTGGCACACAGCATTTCTTATTGAAGAAATGTTCAAACGTTCCAATGATCCACAATCCTGCGACTCTGATGGCTCCCTCAGTGATGTGACGTCCCTGGAGCGTCACTTTCTCATGGTAGTATCTCACGGAGAGACTTTTCTTCTTTTGTCATGCAAGCAGATGCTAGGCGACCTCCAACCCTAAGTAATCCATCTTCATCAATGATGTGGTTTAGCTTTTTAAGTGGATTTTGAATTGGTAATGTCTGCTTCGTTTCCAAGCATTTGTATTTTAACCACAAGATTTGGCGCTGCACTGTGAGAACAATTACTATTTTCAAATGGGAGATCTCACTTATGGGGCTTGCTTCAGTGTAACACTTCCATCCATGACATTCTGAGGTCTTCGAATGCTGTTGCAACACCGATGAGTGAAGCTATGGTGTGGGACAGGGCCATTCATTGAGAAAATCTTTCAAAGGGATGATACTTTAACTGGTATTCTAGGCCATGACATCAGACCGTATCTAGAGTGAAGATGTCAGACTGTGCTGTCTCAGGGTTGGATTGTGTAACATTACATTACATACATTTTCATTTAGCTCACGCTTTTATCCAAAGCGACTCACAGTAAGTGCATTCAACCATGAGGGTACAAACCCAGAACAACAATAAACAAGAAAGTACAATTTCTTCAAAAAAGCAAAACGACAAAGTGCTATAAATAAGTAGGGATAAGTATCGTTTTTTTTTTCTTCCAATACCGGTGCTTAAACGATACTTCTAAAATGATACCGGTGCCTAAACCGATACTTTAAAAAAAAAAAAAAGTGCACAAAACGACGCTTGACGACATTTAAGAAAGGCTTGTTTTATTGCCAAATATGTGAACTGTCGGGGTCACTCAGAGACCCCATTGTCTCCGCGTCTGGGGCTGTCACAGGCAGGCTTTGGGCCGCCTTCGGGCCGCCTTCGTACCCCCAAAATGCAGATGCTTTTGTGAAACCTTTCTCGGCGTGGTCTTCGTTCCTCCAGCCCCCAGCCTTTCCAAGCTGACCCAAAGCTGGTCGCGGCGCACTGCCACGGAGGAAATGCGCCCGGCGGGGCCAGCCAGCGCCGGGGAGAGGTCTCGCGAGGAGATCCTCCCACACCTGCACAGAAACAGATGCAGCCATTGGAGGAGCGGAGTAATGTGAGTGAATTTAGGTTGGTTAAAGACCAGCCGAGCATTCTGGATGAGCAGCAGATGTCGGATGGCACTAGCAGGTAGACCTTCCAGGAGGGAGTTACAATAGTCTAGGCGTGAGATGACCAGGGCCTGGACCAGAACCTGCGCGGCCTTCTGAGTGAGAAGGGGGCGTATTCTCCTGATGTTGTTAGAGCAAGGAAGTCAAGCGTTGGCTGGGTAGCAAATCCAGAGATGAAGTCTGTCTTGCGGGTAGCTGACTGGCAGTTCCATAGGCCCCCTGTGACAAGGTGTTTGGTATGTTGGATGGATAAGAGAGGAAAGATTACGGAAGATTGATCTTGCTTTATGTTGCCACATACAATGCATCTGGAAAGTATTCACAGCGCTTCACTTTTTCCACATTTTATTATGTTACAGCTTTATTCCAAAATGGATTATATTCATTTTGGAATAAGGATGTTTCCTCAACATTCTACACAAAATACCCCATAATGACAAAGTGAAAAAAGCTTTTTCGAATTTTTTGTAAATTTGGTAAAAAATTAAAAACGATTTATATTTAAAAATGCCCAGATGGAGCAGTTGATAGGAGCACCGAATTCTGCAGTAAGCAAGTACTTCACCTGTCTGTCCGCCCAGACAGCAGCTACACTGCCGCTCCCTCTCTCGCCCACTCACTCACTTCGCTAGCTTACCGTTAGCCTGCCCTGCATACTAGCTAAAACACGACTAAAGGCCGGCTCATGCTTCTGCAACGGCGTCTGCGGCTTTTCACGCAGCTGTGTCCTGGGACTCGTTTTAATTTATAGTTCCCAAAGGGATGCGCTTGATGCATATGCAAATCACCGCCAGACCACTAGGCGGAGTAATGTTTTTTGTCGAAGTCTGCTCTTCTTCGGGTGTGGCAGTCGTCGTCGACTGTTTATTTACATGGCCACGGCGGCTCCTCATAGCCTTTTTCTGGCGGACAAATCCGCCAGTCAGTTGCGGGTTATACTAGTGGTCATAGTTTCGGATTTCTTCTGCCAAACACTCTTCTATTTGGTCCATATTAGTTCTTCTAAATCTTCCGTGGTTTCCGCCAGTATTATGGGGCATGAAACCGGAAATGCGACTCCTGAAAGGATGTAGTTAGCAGACCAATCACTCTAGTTAGCTAAATGATGCGAGAAGGAATTAGAAAAAACATATGCTGCGTTAAGCAATTGCAACTCTAAATCAAAAAGTCAATCACTTACGTTTCACACGAGATAGTCCAACCATGCAGCTTCTCTGTGAAAACCACCTTTCAAACGTCTCTGCTCCAACGCTGAATTCGCGGGCAACATTCAGAAACAAATGCGCATGCGTGGATTCACGGGCTTCGAATACTTTCAGATTAACTTAGTATTTCTAGGTTTATGTGCAGTGAGTGACTATACAACTTTTTAATAATATTTGCAAATCCATAATTAACTTTCTCTTCCCACAGTTAATTTATAACTTGAAGTAAATGTGTGCATATTTATGCTTTTTCTTGACAAATTCTAGTGAAGATGTGTTAATTTAATATAGTTCACTACCCCACAAAGTCATTTTTTTCAGTAAATTGAGGTTCCTCTGACATCCTGCCTTTGCCTGCTGCAACACCCCTTGCCTGAATACCTTGGAGGATTTTTTGCTGTTCTGAGTGCAAGTTAGCAATGAACCTCCCGCTGCATTGTTCATATGTGAAAGGAAACCTCTGGAGAAAGACCTGGGGTCTCATTTATAAAAGAGTGCGTAGGATTCATACTAAAAGTGAACGTACGTACAAAAGCCGGAAATGGCGTACGCAAAAGATAATTCCAATTTATAAAACCGTGCGCACGTAACCTGAACGCACGCCCACTTTCCACCACAAATGGTCAATGCAAAGCACGGCGTGAATATTAAATGATGCTGCTGACCAATGGGTTTCCACCGTGAGTCCTGACGGAGTCACCGCATCAAGCGATGTGAAGAGGAAGTGAAACTTTCTGACACTGACATCGAGGTGTCTGTTAGTGAGGTGGAGGTGGAGAGCGACTTTATGGGACAGCAGTGATGTCACTTATAAAGTAAATACACTGATACTCTGCCGCTGCTGCTGTGGATAACACAATGTGTGAGATCAGAGATCGCTGAACCCTCGCTTCCTCCTCGTCTTTCCATTCACGTGCACACATCGAGCAGTTCCCCGCACCGGTGTCACGGCAGTATTTATTTATTTAGAGCATCGGATCGATTCCCTCACATCAGTGGATCCTCACCTCCTCTGGGATATTATTTGGAAAGTTTCTTCATTTCTTATAAGTAATCTCCAGTGCGCTCTGTGCGCCTGATGGCTCAGTCCCGTTCACTGCAGCGATCTGATGATACACGCACATGCAGTGTTAGAAGATATTATTAAAACATATTAATGACTCGGCTCCGTAACTCAGCTGTTAAAATCGAATCTGAACCTAATTTGCTTTAAGTTGTTTTATATTTTTTAAATATAAAGGCTTGTGTGGAGCAGATACGTCGCGTGAGCAAAACTGTTGGTTTCAATGTAAATTATGAATTGGATCAATAATCTGCTGCAGTTCACCACCTCAAGTCTGTGTCGCCGTTTTCCCTTCTCCCCAAAACGGTCGTAAGGGTGGGTCTAAGTTTGCGTAGGAATACGCACATTTTCCCGTCAAGTTTGTTTTTATAAATCCCAACGTTGGCGTGAGAAGTGGCGTTTTGCACGTTTCAGGCCCGTTTTGTGCGTACGCAACGGTTATAAATGAGGCCCCTGACCTGTCCCACCTGCAGATGACATGTCTGAAAATGGCTTTTGTGTGTTCATGCTGATTAAGGAACATGCTACAGTGTTATTCAAACTGTTTGAGAGAAAAGAAAAGAAAAGAAACTTGATGATGCAGAGGGATAATATATATCAGGTTGGGGTAAAAACACAATAACTGTTGTTAGGAGACATTAATGAGATCAAGTACGTGTGTTTTGTGTGTAGCAGCCATCTACCTGAAGAACATGGTGAGTCAGTACTGGCAGGACAGGGAGCCATCTCTCGGGGAAGTCATCTTTCCCTTCAATATCCACGAGAATGACCGGCAGCAGATCAGAGATCACATAGTGGAGGGCATCATCCGCTGTCCAGAGTCCATACGGTACACACACACCACCCTATCATCATAAATGCAAGTCTGTTTCTCATCCCAGCAGCTTTCCTTAACTTTTTGTAATTCAATAGACCATTCTTCTCTTGAGAAAATCCCCATTAACAACATGTCTGCCTACCCGCCTCCATATGTTAAATTCAAAATCAATAAATTTTCCACTTAGATTTCTAGCTTTGAAAAGGTTCTCACAGATGTTACATACGAGATAGTGAGTTCTCCTGATGAACACAGACTGAAAAATACTTGACGACTCCAAATGTTTTTGTAGTGCCCAGCTGACTATGTGTTTGCGAGCCATCATCAAGCATGACTTCCCCGGCCGCTGGACAGCCATTGTGGACAAGATTGGCATGAACCTGCAGTCTCTGAGCAGCGGCAGTTGGTATGGCAGCCTGCTGGCTCTCTACCAACTGGTCAAAACCTATGAGTGAGTAAATTGATTGTCTTTGTCTGTTTTCTTGCTACCTTACTGCTGTGTACTTTCCCTGGAAGACATCACCCTCACATGAGGGCTATGAGTTATAAAGGGGGGCATATACAGTGATAATTCCAGTTTAAATTTTTAACATGAAAATTATTTATTTCAGATAAGAAAAACTGATCTAAAATCAAACTTCTTTTGTCTCAATCAAATCAAATCTTTGGAATTATAAAAGAGTGCATGGTCCATTGTATCGAACAATTCAATAGAAAATTTGGTTCAGTGTGTAAGATTTAGTGACATCTAGTGTTGAAGTGGCATGTTCCAGCTGAATACCCCTCACCTCACCCTCCCCTTCCAAACACGAACGAAAACCTTCAGTAGTCTTCAGGTTTAATAAAAACTCAAAATGTGTTTAGTCTGTCCAGTCTGGGTTCCTGTAAAAAACCTGCCGGCCTCCATAGAGAGGACCCACTCACGGTAGGGCTGCTCGATTATGGAAAAAATCATAATCACGATTATTTTGGACAATATCAAAATCACGATTATTCAAACTATTATTATGTGCCCTTATGCTGAAGTCAATTTTATTCTTGAAATGACTATAACCGGAAGTACCAGTCACTTCCGGTTCCGGTAATCGCCGATGACGGCTGCGTGTCTTATTCCTCAGTGAAACCAGGATATCGGTGCCCGGTTATTCAAACCCTTAATGATGGCAACCCCAACACTCTCCAAAAAACACTTTGTAACTGAGAACTTTGAAATGTCCTCATTATTAAATGTCCCCATCTGCCCCCCCACTACAAGCACATAAGCAGACAGACAGAGAGAGAAAGAGAGGGGTGGGCTATGAGGACCATCATCATTTACCCCCGAACCCCGACATTGAACGGGTTCCATACAACAACAAGCGGAAAATCGCGGGCTGATCGGCGCAGGGAAATGTGGGTCCGGAGTGAACAGCCGGCGGCTGCGCGCTGGAGAATGTGCGCGGCGCGGCCGCTACACTGTGTGCTGCTGCTCGTCGGATTCGAAGAGTCGCGCTGTTTTTTAAACACCTCCGGTCACCACACACACAACTCGCCTCCTTCACTTCACAGCTGCTGGAGAGTGAGTGCCAGACGCAGATAGTCAGCGGGGCCGCGCTGAATGCTTTGGGGGAAGGACTGAATTGCGCATGGTCAGATTACAGATTGAAAAAATTTGATTAATGTCAGAGGTTGCTAAATTATTATTATTTATTGCATATTTTAGTATGTATAATTTCTGATAGTAATGATTTGAGATTTGGTCTTGGGAAATTTGGTGCATCTGACACAGGCAATGGGAAAATGGTCACTGATATCAGGGCAAAAACCCTAGAGGTAGGACATTTATGTGGATTGTAAAAGATTTTTTAAGATCAGTCTGGTAGGTTTGTCTATAGGTTGAAACAAATTTAGTTCCAGGCACTGTTTTCATTTAATTTGTTAGAGCTGTCAGAGAGCCAGTCCAGGTTAAGATCTCCCATAATTAATAGCTCAGTGGAGGCAGGCAGCGACTAGAGTTTGGCAATCTCTTCCAGACTATCCAAACGGCCGTGGTAAATACCAATAATGATGTGTATGCCCCTACCAAGAAGGGTAGGGGCATACTGAGCATGAGGTGATTTCATGTAATTTTGTTTAAATCAAACCTCCACCTCCTTTGCTCACTTGATGACACCTAAACAAATTATATCATTATTAGGGATCTAAGGGGAAAGCCATGATTCAGACAAAATTAGAATGTCTGGGGGTTTTCATTTAGCAAGACACGGGTATAATCTGATTTGGGGAGCAGGCTTCTAATGTTGCGATGTTATAGGCCGAGAGCATTACACGATTTAAATAGTTTAGAATCAAGCACTACTTGCTCTTCAGCGATAGCAGAGGGGGGATGAAACAGATTAACAGACACAGGAGGATAACAGTGAAGTCGACTTCTGGTGTTGTCAGAAAACAGACTGTAATTACACCGCGTTCCACATTATTATGCAACTTACACTTTGCTCAGATTTTCCTAAATAGTAATGCACAGCCAGTCAGTATAATTTTCAAGTCATCAACTGTTAGAGTATAATTAAAATTTTATTGAACAAACCTCCCAATGGTAACAGTATTTTTTTCAAAAATAAAAACTCAAAATGCAGTGTTCCAAATTATTATGCAAGTTTCTGAGTTTCAGAGTTTCAAGATATTTTATAGGTTGTTAAGAACTAAAAAATGTCATTTGTTGAATTTGCAGCATTAAGAGGTCATATTTACTGAAATGTAGTCCTGAGCCCACTGCAACCTTTTTTGCTTGTGAGCTTGGTTTAGGGGCTGAATAACAGGTTTAAGGACACTTGCAAACCTCTTGAGCATCCTACATCTTGAAGTTTGCGACACTCCAGATGCACCAGTGGCTTCAAACACCTGTTTGCTGCTATTCAATGGCGTTTTAGTGGCTGCTCTCTTAACCCTACGCATTTGTTTGGCAGAAATCTTCCTTATTTTGCCTTTGTCTGAACGAACCCGCTTGTGCTGTGAATCAGTGACAAATTTCTTCACCGTCCGATGATCACGCGCAATTCTTTTGGAAATATCCAATGTTGTGATACCTTGACCAAGGTATTGCACTATTTGCTGCTTTTCAGCAGCAGAGAGATCCTTTTTCTTCCCTATTATGCCTGAAACATGTAGCTTGCTTAATAATGTGGAACATCTTTCTTAAGAAGTTTTCCTTTGATTGGGCTCACCTGGCAAACTAATTATCACAGGTGTCTGAGATTGATTTCAATCATCCAAATAGCCCTGAGACACAATACCATCCATGAGTTTAATTCAAAAACTAAAAAATGAATGTTTATGACCCTTAAATCCAATTTGCATAATAATGTGGAACGCGGTGTAGTGTGTTGGTCCTGGCTCCTCATGAGCAGCGGAACAGTGGTATGTCAGGCTGTGCTAAGACCCTGGGGATGTCAATAGTGGTGGGACTGGTCAGAGGGAATGGGCAATGTTGAAGTCTTGTGGCTGTTTGCGGGGCACAGGAATGGCTTTCAGAGAAAGGTTTGCCCCCAACCAGTTTGGATGAATACCATCGTCTCTAAATAACAAACTGCGTGCGTTCCTAGAAGAGGTTGAAGTTATCAATAAAGGAGACACTGTGATCAGCGCAGGCTGATGAGAGCCATGTGTAAAGAGACAGGAGCCAGCTTAAACGCCTGACACAGGGGCCACAGGAGGGGAGGGGGCCAGGTATGTCCCCCGCCATCATGTTTGTGAACCGGCTTTGTGGGCTGTGATGAGACATCAGATAATGGTGGTGGACCACGACCGAGGTGGCAGCTGATGATGGATCTTATTGGCGGCAGTGGACAATGACTGTGGACTATAGTGGCAACCGATCTTGATGGTGGATCATGATCTTCCTTGCTGCTGACCATAGACTATGATTGCAGTAGGACTGCTTGACATATAGTATTGAAGTTAGTCACTTACACATTTTTCAGCACATTCCCATAGTGATTTATACATATAAAGACCACTGACACATACTTTTTGGTCAATTCATAATGTGCGCGTGTGTCTGTCTCTCTCAGGTACAGAAAGGCTGATGAGAGGGAGCCTTTGCTAGCAGCCATGCAAATCTTTCTGCCGAGGATCCAGCTGCTCATCAGCCAACTGCTGTCTGATGCCACCATCTTCTCTGTCCTCATCCAGAAGCAGATACTCAAGATATTCCATGCTCTTGTACAGGTGTGTGTTCTTGAAATCATAGTAGATGTTTTCTTGTGTTTTTTAGACAATCAAACATATTTTAATGAGATGCAGTGAACGTGAGTAAACACAAAATGCAGCTTTTAACTGATCATTTAACTTATTGCAGGTAAAACATTTAGTAGTATAGTATTCAAAAAGTATTTTACACTTGTTTCAATTCAATCACATTGGAGAGTTTTTCGAGCGTGACTTGTCCGTAAAGTTTGTGACACAGTATCTAAATTGACTTAGTCCGGAATTTGACCAGACTACCCAAGCTTACTCTAGCCCTAGACTATCACAGTACCACCACTGTGTTTGACTGTTTGTGTGATGATCTTATTGTAGACTGCTCTGTTAGTTTTATGCCAGCTGTAACAAGGCCCATGTCTTCCAAAAAGATGAATCTGTCCAAAGAAAATCATCCCACAAATCTTGAGTGTAATCAAGATGTTTTTGGCAAATGTGAGGCGAGCCTTTCTGTTCTTTTTGGTCAATGGTGGTTTGCACCTCGCAACTCTCCGACAGATGCTTCTTTTGCCCAGTGTCTTTCTTATTGTGGAATTATGAACAATGGGCCTTATTCAAGAATTGTTTGTATGACTGTAAGTGTGAAGTTTTGTGTAGGGTTGATAAAGGAGAACTTGTAACATTTACACATTTTCTTGTATCTTGAGTTTTCTTGTCGAAAAAATAAATAGTCTGCTGTTATTCAGATCAAAGTCAAGGTAAATGGTTTGTATGTATATAGCACTTTTCTAGTCTTGATGACCACTGAAAGTGCTTTACAGTACAGTTTGCCATTTACCAATTCACACACACATTCATACGGTGCATTTATTAGCAGCATTTCTTTCTATGAGGGGCGATTCTTTGTTCAGCATCTTGCACAAGAACATTTCGGCATGCAGATGTGGAAGACTTGAGGGAATGTCTTCTCATTTTGTAAAATAATTCAATTTAATGCATGCACTCACAAGACAATTGGGTAAGGACTTTCTCCACAGTTTTCCCCTAAAGGCCGCATTATGAAACTGCGACTGCAACTGCGGCTGGCCACGCAGCTGCATCGACGGACTCGTTTTGGTTTATGGTTCCCAACATGATTTTGTTTACAGCATGACACCTGCTTAGGCTCCTATTACCACAAACTCTCTTGACATCTTCGTCGGTATCTCCACATGTGTGACACTGGAGTTAAATGTTTATTTTAATTTTTGCATCTGTCGAGTCATAAAATCAACCTGCCCACTCGCTTGCAGTAAATCTAGCAGAGGATCCCCTGCTGTGTTCTCATGTCCACCTCTGAGGACTTTTACTAGGGAGCCAGGCAGAGAAAGTCAACAGAAACAATGTTGCATGTTCCGGATTCATAATCTGACACCAATGATTAATTACTAAATACATGACTGTACGTTTGTCATCTAATTCATAACAAAAAATGGAACAAATGAATGTGAACAATCCGTGTATTATTCGTTTTTTTCATATTCAATTAGAAAAACCAAAATCTGCAAATTTAAAAAAAAGTAATTATTTCGTTATTTATCTTCAAATCAGATACCAAAAAACAAATAACGGTTTGTTTTTGCTCAGATCAAAAATAGGAAATGAAAAAACGGTTCACGGGTCGAACTTTATTGTTATATTAAATTTGTATGATTTGGGTGACCCGGAGATCCAGTGTCTTCTTGTGTTGCAAAAGATAAACGTGCAACAAATTTGCAGGGATGAATAACTTTCGAATTGGTCTCCACACCATGGCCGCTCATTTAATTAAAGAATTGTTTGAAACTGGCAAGACACATACAGAGATTTCCACCATGCTGCAGCAGATGGGTATCCAGTGATGCTCTGAAATGAGTGTTAGAAGATTCTGTGTTAAGCAAAAAAGACCTGTATCGGACACAGAACTGGAGTGGGCATTGATCGGATCCATATATGATAAACTGGTATGGTAGATGAGTTATCTATGCTGATACTCTACACCATGCACTTCGTAAGGTCTAAAGGTCTATGAGGTCTTAAGGGCTATGGTGTCCGTCATTCCCAGGAAATATGGCTACATTGTTGTCATCGATGATGTAGAGACTGGGACCATTTACCTTCTCAAATGTAAGCAGTGAGGGAAGGGTTTCACCATAACATTAGTTGTTATAAAATAACGTACATTTGTGCAATTTTTCAGAATAAATATGACGTAGTTTTAGACAAAACTACAATACCTGGAAGATCCTGCTGATTTATTCGATTTGTCATGTCTCCCCATGATTGATCAATCGTAAAGGTTAGCAAAACTGAATCATGTTAACCAGCACTGAACGTAAGGAGTCCGTTACTTTAGGGTCAAACAAATCATACCAATTAAGTTCGACCCGAATAATCTCTGTAAATCAATGTATCATTCATTCTCGGTATGCTCGACTATGGAAAAAATCATAATCCCGATTATTTTGGACAATAACGAAATCACGATTATTCAAACGATTATTATGTGCCCTTATTCTGAAGTCTTTTTTTTATTCTTTAAATGACTGTAACCGGTAAACACCGGCTGCGTGTCTTATTCCTCCGTGAAACCAGGATATCGGTCCCCGGTTATTCAAACCCTTAGTGATGGCAACCCTAACACTCTCCAAAAAAACACTTTGTAACTGAGAACCCCCCCACTACAAACACACAAGCAGACAGACAGAGACAGAAAGAGAGGGGCGGGGGGTGGCTATGAGGGCGGCTATGAGGGCCATCATCTTTTACCTCTGAACCCCTTCATCGAATGGGTTACACACAACAACAAGCGGAGAAATGCGGGTCCGGTGTGAACAGCCGGCATGCGCGCACTGAAGAATGCACCCTTCGCGGCGCGGCCGCTACATTGTGTGGTGCTGCCCCTCGCCGGATTCTTCGATTCCGAAGTGTTCCCGTACAAGAGAACTTTTTCTACACTTTTTGTCGATCAGATGGGGGCTGCCCTCCCTCTGCCATTTTTGCCACTCGCGCTGTTTCTAAATACCGCCGGTCACCACACACACAACTCGCCTCCTTCACTTTATGGCTGCTTGAGAGTGAGCGCCAGTCAGCTGGGTCGAGTTGAATGCTTTGGGGGAAGGACTGAATTGCGAATGCGCGTCTCTTGCCCTAATTCATTCTTTCCATATTCAATTACAAAACCAAAACACAACACAAACACCACCTCTTTCCCACCGTAGTAAGGTATACAACGGGCTACAAGCCCGTTTTCATCAATAGGAGCCGTCCTCGGAGCTGGACACACAACATTGGTCTCTATTTACAGCCGGCTTTGATAGGAGTGCGCAGGGACCGTCTTCAAAGTGCAGCACCGAAAAAGAGATGATTTAATATTCAATAACTTCACTCTAGTACTGCATATTCACCAAACTTACATTAGACATCTGGGCTCCAGATACACAGTATTAGAGTGAAGTTATTGAATAATTTTTCACAATAAAATGCTCCAAAAATTGTCTACCTTGCTACAGTGGGAAAGAGGGGGCGTTTGTTTAACAATGTTTTTTGGTATCAGATTCATAAATGAATAACGAAATAATGACTTGTTTTTCATTTGCTGATTTTGTTTTTCTAATTGAAAATGAAAAGAACTAATGATAATTCACATTCATTTGTTCCATTTTTTTATTTGGATGTTATGAATAAGATGACAAACGTACAGTCATGTATTTAGTGCGTGCGTGCGTGCGTGCGTGCGTGCGTGCGTGCGTGATAATAAACATCACTGTAAGGAGCTTTCAGTGGTCATCAAGACTAGAAAAGCACGAACCACAAGGCAGGTTTTTCACAGATGCCCGTAAAATAGTCCAGCACATCATAGTAACAGGGTCTAAAATGCAGGTTGGGATGGTGTACACTGAGCATAACTACGTAGCTGGGATAGTGTAAAGGAACATCTATACTGAGTAGAGTTGCACAAGTCCCGATAGGACGTACCACCAACGTGGGTTTAGTACATCAGAGCTAAATCCGGTGGGACTTTTAAATTTGTTTTGCTATTTAAATAGCAAATATACATTTTCTGAATTTTAACCCTTTTTTGGAGAAATAACACATTCTGGGATAATTCAGTGATGAGCATCAGCTTTGGCGTTTTTTTTAATGGGTCCCATTTATAAGAAAGAAATGAAATTATAAATAAAACAAATACAATTATATACACACACACATACACAAACAAACAAACAAGATGAAATGTGAAATGATTCTATGAATGGCACCAGTGACACCTGTGAATGTCTGTGTCAGTCTGATATGGAAAAGTAAAGTAGGAAAATCAATTTGATCTGGGATATTGACAGTTTGACCGAGTTGCTGATCACTACTGTAGTTTGTCTGAGAACCAAGAAGAATATGCTTTCAACTCAGTCTTCAGACTGAAGGCACACTGCCCTGTCCCCTGACTACTGACTTGCGCTAGTCATCTATTAATTAAAGTTTTATTAATCTGGAAATATTTCCAAAATGCACTAAATTCTACACTCCACTTCCTTGGGCCATTTGGAATACACAATGCAAGTGTGAAGCTGATAAAGCAACGATATATGCATGCTTTCCACAGGCAGACATTTGTGGAATTAGTTGGCTTATTATGTAAACATAAGGTTGCAACATAATGTAGAGCAATTCAGGGTAATGTAGAGCATACATATTCAGAATATAATAGAATATATGTCAACAGAACACTGTTTCTACCCCACATGGTCTTTGTCAGGCAAACTTTCATTTATGATGGAATTTCATCTCGTAATTTGATTTCTGGAACATCTTTAATGATTCAAAGTTTAAGGACACTAAAGGCCAGCGCATGCTTCTGCGTTTTCACGGGAACGGAGACGCAAGAGCCCTCCCGGGCCCCTCAGGGCCCTTCCTATGTCCTTACGTGCATCGGCCAATTTTTGTAACTAGACGGCAAAGCCCCGCAAGCGTCACCCGGCCGCGAGGGCTGTGATTGGTCTGCTGACTACATCATTTCCGGAGTCGCATTTCCGGTTCATGCCCGGAAACCACGGAAGATTTAGAAGAACGAATATGGACCAGATAGAAGAGCACTTGGCAGAAGAGATCCGACGCTATGACCACTAGTATAACCCGTCACTAACCGGCGGATTTTTCCGCCAGAAAAAGGCTCTGAGGAGCGTCCGTGGCGATGTAAATAAATCGCTCTTCTTCATGCAACACACGAAGAAGAGCCGACTTCGACAAAAACATTACTGCGCCTAGTGTTCTGGCGGGGAATTGCATGGCAACACGCACAACGGTTGGAGAACCATGAATGACAACGAGTCCTGCGTTACAGCTGCGTGCCTGCGGGCCCCTGACTACGCAGAAGCATGCGCCGGCCTTTAGATGTTGAGTACTTGTTTTTTCAACAGCACTTTTACTCATCTCTGCAGCCTTGTACTGGAAACGTTTGTACTGGACAAAAAACATCACCTTTTTAAAAACCGTAGATGAAGTCAGCATCTAAACAAATATTCCATGTGTAAAGAGATCTTGTGTGGGTCACAGAAATGATTATAATGATAGTAACTCATTGTTGCCTTACAGTATTCGTTGCCTCTCCAGCTGATAAACAACACGGTGATGACTCAGTGGATGGAAATCCTCAGAGCCATAATGGACCGAGACGTCCCTGCTGTAAGACTCACAAAGATGCACAAACACACAACTAACAGTGTTATTTTTTTATTATTATTATTTAGCTTTTTATTTGCAGCCAGGGGATTCATAAAAGAGTACAGATATTTCACTTTCTGACTGGTCTGACAATTATAAAATAGAACAAATTCTTGTGCTCAAAGAATAGAAACAAGCAGGAAAGCAGAAACAAACAGTAACATTAAATGGGAACAAACTTAAATATCCAGATCAGTTTGCATTAGATTCATCATCAAGACATACATTACTATTATCAGAGGGAATCTTTTAATCTACCTTAACAGTTACAAAGTCACACACTGACCAGTTGGATCACAAATAAAGATGAGACGTATGCAATTAATTCAATAAATAACAATGAAATTATGAAAATTACATTTTAACCTTCCCCTTGTTGCAAGACTGCAAGCTTCAATAATCTGATTATGAAAGTTTTTGAGTTGTGGCAAATTTTTTCTTTCCACAAGATATTTGACTTGTGTCTTATGGGATGCCGTGGAATGTTACATCAAAGCCATGAATTCAGTACTGAAAATAACTGATATGTTTTTAGATTTAGCAGAAAGCGATAAATACAAGGCCATTAGCATAAAATATTTTACTTATAACTAATTTCGTAAAAAGTTATACTTGTAAACATACACACAGGGTATACTCCAGTTACAAGTCCTTTTAAAATAGTCTGAAACATCGGGAAACATTTCAAATCTCAACCTCTAAATCTCAATGTCAAATTATCAGTTGTAGTTTTTTTTGTTCTCTAACTGGCTAAACAAGCCCCTTGAAGTGACCATAATGTCTGCTTGTTAGGAGACTTTGGAGGTTGATGAGGATGACCGTCCTGAACTGGCATGGTGGAAGTGCAAGAAGTGGTCGTTGCGCATCATCACCAGACTGTTTGAGCGGTTAGTGCAGAGTTGTCATTTCATCACCAAAAAACATAAATGTAGCTTTCAGAGATTTTACCAACTTTTCACATGCTTTTGGTCTGAATTACAGTTATGGAAGTCCTGGCAATGTGACAAAAGAGTACAGCGAGTTTGCTGACTTTTTTCTAAAGACATATGCAGTTGGCATACAACAGGTAGGCATGTGTGGCTTTAGTTTTTTTTTTTAATTTGTTGTCCAAGCTCCAACTGCTCTAGTTTCTCTGTCCTTTTATGTTGTTATCCAGGTTCTGCTGAAAGTGGTTGACCAGCACCGACAGAAGCAGTACATTACTCCTCGTGTCCTGCAGCAATGTCTCAACTACCTCAACCAGGGCCTGTCACACTCCCTGACCTGGAAACAGATGAAGCCACACATGCAGGTAGGTAAATAAAAGGATGAATTTCATAGCTAATCCATTTGTAAACTGATTTGTTCGGTTCAGCGTTCACAAAGAATAGGAACAAACTGTCAATTACCGGTTCTAAACTCTCTCTTTCCATGGTCTCTGATTTACCATCAGAGCCATGAAAGCATCACTGAAAAAGTGGTAAACACTCAGCCAATATGCCAACCTAATAAATAATAATAAATGAAAGTTGAATTAACATTTTTCTTCTATATACATAAGTGCCATCACTTTGTTCAAAGTTCCTGACAGATGAGCTTAAGAAACATTCGCATTTTCCCCATCTAATTGTTGACTATTATTTTAAAGCCACTGTAATTGCCCGATTATCTTACAGACCATATGCCAAGAGGTAATCTTCCCTCTGATGTGTTACAAAGATGAGGATGAGAAGCTCTGGCAGGAAGACCCCTATGAGTACATCCGCATGAAGTTCAGTGAGTAAACTTGATTTGATAATATACCAGCAAATCAAACCAGCAATCTCTCCAATCTTCATTGCCAAAAAGTAAGAGTATGTAGCAGGCCACTGAAATACAAGTATCTAGTTTTAATGATCATATCATACAGAAGTAAAACAAATTAACCTCAAAGTACAGGTAAAAGTTAAAGAAGGTGAAAGGGCTTTTGTTTTTTATCTAGTGCGGGCCAATATCACTTAATCTATGCTCTAATATTTAACCTATAAGCTGCTTTATTTCAATTGTAGTCTGTTGTGAAGGAAGAAGATCTGCCTTCCTTTGGAACATGTTGTTTGATCCCATTCTTTGTGTAAGCCTGTATTTGTTTGTCTCTGTCACAGACCTATATGATGACAATGCCCTCCCAGCTACCGCTGCTCAGAGCCTCTTGTGTAAAGCTGCCCGCAAACGTAAGGAGGTGAGGAGCATTTTAACACAGGTCAATTGTAACTGAACTAAATTTATTCAACTACAGTACCACACCGTTTTTAGATACTGGCTCTTAACCTAAGTAGATCCATATTAACAGACTTTTCCCTTTACTCCACTACATCTGATGGTTTTGACTACCATTGGGTTAATGCTTTTATACAAAACATTGCAAAGCTGTACTTTTTTTACATCATTGCTTTTTATGTTAAAGCTTCTTAACTCTACATGATTAATGTGAGATATTTTACACCTGCCACTAAATGGTTATTAAACTAACAATGGATTAAAATACTATGTATAATATGAAAGGTCTTGTTTGTTGTGATGGAGGGATTTTTCACTAACTCTGCAGAACCCCTCAGTTCCATTGAGCTTTTTAGCATTTTAGGCCTGCATGCCGGTGATGGCCGTTGGCATTTTGTTTTTCGGGTTGTTGGCCTGTCCATCCTGATCTTGTGAATGCGATCGCTCTAGAATGCCTTGAGGAAATGTCTTCAAATTTGGTACAAACATTTACTTGGACTCAAAGATGAACTGATACGATTTTTGTGGTTAAAGGTCGAGATCAATATGAAGTCTCAAAACACATGTTTTTACCTTGTCAATGTAATAATTTAGGAACACCTGAAGTGATTTTTTTTCAACATTTGGTACACATGTTCACTTGGACTCAATCACTGATTTGGGTTTTCAGAGTTCAAGGTCACAATGGCCTCAAAAAACATCTTCAACTGTTGATCAGTTGTCACTTAGCCTCAAAGATGAAGTGATAAGATAACAGTGGTTAAAGTTAAAGCTCATAGCAACCGTATATGAATCTGAAAAAATACTAGCGGAGGTATACAACGGCAGTGCCAGTTTACAAATAATGTAAATATCATTCGTTCAGCAGCAGGAAGCTGTTACTGAAAAAGTTTGATAAACCCACTGTATGCTGTGTATGTTTCCTGCAGCTGGGTTGATGTCCTTCTACATCCCTGTCCAGCTCTCCTCGTGTAATGACCAATCTCCTGGTATCTCCTCCATGCTCTTGAGTCTGCACTGGGACCACATTATACATATATAAAATATATATAAAATATATATATATATATATATATATATATATATATATAAATGCGGAAAAGTGGAGAGCATAAATAATTGTAGCTTATAGAGGAAAAGATTGCGCTTCAACATTTATCATGCCCACTGAGAGGCACTCGCATGGGACTAGACAGGAAGTTTATTGGACTGTCTTCCTGCGTCCATCGGGTTGCCCTTGAGAATGCATGCTGATTATGTCTCCGGTTCAGCTCCGAGGTCTGGAGACTGCTGGGACTGCTGTGATGGCCAGCTTCACCTCCGGGCTTTGGCCATCACGGCACCTGCGATCAGCAAAGCTCGGTGAGCCAATCAGTGAGCTCCGAGGTCAGCCATCCGTCCAGGAGTGTCTGAGGAAACACATAGGACAAGTTTATTCCTTTTTTTCCAGCACAGTTTGTGAGTCATACAGGGATTTCCTGGTAAATGTTAATTTAAATCAAAGTTGACCTTATCTGTTTTTTTAATCAAGGCTATGATCTTTCCAACCAGGTTCTATACATACTTAAATAACCTTTTAATACAATATCATACTTCAGTTTACCTCAAGTGGATAATGACTATTTCCTGACTGGTTATAATTGATAGAGAGTCCTATTTGTTATTTCATAATTTGTCCCTTCCCAATACAAATAACCAGGATATTGCATATTTGCTGATATTGAGTACTGACCGGGAAATATTGTCAAATTGCAGACATTTTAGCTCGCTCTGGCTAACGCTATACTACTGAAAATCACTTATTCTTTGCCGCTCCAAAAACAGCTCCTTCCAGTGGCTATTTTGGAGCGGCGAAGAAGGGATTTCTGTGTAAAGAAAATTGCTATTTTATCTTAGTGAAACTAATATACTTTAAAGATGTGATATAGGATCAATACATAGATTCACATACACGTAAATGCCATTGCCCAACCTGGCATTTTGAAGCTGGTATCTCTAGTTGTATTTCCTGTTACAACTAGGGGGCACTGAGACTATTATTAGGACCTGAGCACGACAGTGCAAGGACCCTATTGAATTTGTGTTGATTATTATAATTATTAGGGCCCGAGCCCCGACAGGGAAAGAGTCATACGAACTCCTCCTAGAACTTTCATCAGATGAACTTCAAATCCGTTGAGTGTGATCTAAACAAGATTTAGAGATTAAAACGTAGATATTTTTTTAGTTTTAGTCACACGGTGTGACCATGGAATGGCGTCAAATATTGATTACTCGCCATCAAGACACAAGGTTGATGTATCTCAGACATACAGTACATGGTCCAATCTAATCAAAACTGGATATGTATGACAAGAGTCCCAGCCTGATGACATCTGCAAAGAAATCATGACTTAAAATCACAGCGCCCCCTGTTTACAACAGGAAATGTCTTGGTTTTGCACGTCTTACACTATTATGTATTCCTCCTTGTCCATTGACGACAATCATGTCAAACTTTGTCAGAAGGGCCTTTAGACATTGAATATGTAGGCATATCGAAACTGATTTTCGTTGAATTACATGTTAATGGCGTGTCTTCAAATTTAAACAATGGCCAATTAGCTGAAGAGCGCCCCCTTAAGCGCAGCCCTAGCACCACATTGACTGATGACCGGCTTTTCAAAACGCACAAAAAAGTCTCTTGGATCGATGCTATACCAAACAGGAAGTCGGCCACTTTGAATTATGTGGCCATATTTGACCATTTACACATGTTGTATTTGAATAAATAACCTCCTAGACCTTTCAACAGATAAACTTCAAATTCAGTTAGTATAATATCAACAACATGGAGAGTAAAACTACCTTGATTTTTAAATATGTCACATTGTGTGACCGTGGCGTTGAATTTTGATGATTCGCCAAAAAGAGGGATTTATAAGAACTCCTCTGTCCATTGTCCAATAAGCCTCAAACCTCTTTCACACAATCACAGTCCCACCCTGAACAGATCCATATGTCAATATTGACTCATCATTTCAGCGCCACCTGCTCGCGACAGGAAGTGAAACGTTTCATACTTTGATGCTCTGCTCCTGGCTGTTTTACAAAATACAGCTTAAATGAGCTCAGGCAAGTCATAAAACCATGCTTAGAATTGTGAACTTTCCTCAAACCGTATAAACATTGAGATATGGTGAAGAGTTATCATTTGCTATAGGAGACGAAATTCTAAACTCCACTCTGCATTGTCCAAACGGCATCAAAATTATCACCTGAGATCAGATTTGAGGCTCCATGTGTCAATATTAACTCAGGGTCATAGCGCCACCCACTGATTCACTGTGAAACAGGAAGTTTTCTTTAACTCCACTGTGCATTATCCAATTGGCCCCCAAATTTTGTCACATGAGCAGATCTTGCAGAGATATTTTTACCTTCCTCCGGTTATCTATCTAGCTTCCTCACTCAACCTTGGGTCATATGCATACTGCAAAAGAGTAAAGGGCACGCAGTATTATTACACAGATGTGTTGAATTTGGGTCATCTTCTTCTAACTCTATTCTATGTACAGTCATTAAGAGTTAGAGAGGCCCAACAATATGACTATCAATATGAAGTGAAAAAGAATGAAACTAATTAAACAAAACAGTCCTAAGCCCTACAAATTGTGCGAGCATGGTCTATGCTAATTTTCCACTGTTGAATGAACTGCTAGGAAACATTCTATTTTTATATTTCCTCTACAACAAAAAGATTGCAATTTGCGTTTGAGTAAATTACTCCGTTTTTTGGTGGCCAAAAAAAATCTGAGAGAAGCCCCAAACCTGTGGATTTTATCTAAGCCTATTTGTAAGCACATGGCCGACATCAGTGTGTTGCTTTGACAGTGACTTGTATTCGAGACTCCAGAGCAGAGACACCTGTTATAAGCACAGACTGTATATAAAAAATGTACATAGCTTTCGGCTCCGTGAGAAGAAACACAAAAGAAAACATTCTCAAAACATAATTTGAAATAATTTGACTAGAATTAGTAAATGGATCAATTTCAGCAGTCACAACCTTCACAGGTATCATGACCTTAGAGTCATGACTAGTAAAACAGAGTTTCATAGATAACTTTATTTCACATTAAACTACATTCATTTATAATCCAGTAGAAAAATTAAATACAGTTTAGTGAGTATAATTTACAGTAGAACTGTTTGAAATGAGAAAGAACAATATTAAAGTAGTATCTTATATACATCTTACAGCACTTGATTCAGTTGTCTTTACTGTAAGAATAAAGTCCAAAGCCTGGAGGAACACAAGCTGCTCTTACATTAAAACGGTGGTGATGGAGGGAAGATGCAAACAGTCCAGGAGCTGTTATTCATCAGGAGTTATCACAGTTCATGTAGCAGTTCAGATCTGTTCTGACGTCTCTTCATGTGCTGCAGATTAAAACACACTGTAGTATGTTACATAAAACTATTTAACGTTAGCTCATATGTAAATTTCAGCAACAACTCATTACTGCTCTGAAATATGTATACATGTGCACCACTGGCTTTTCATATGACTTAATTAACTTTACCTCACATGATGAAAGCTAACTGTGTTAGCAGGTAGTTCTCAGCCCAGTCACGAGCTTGGGTCAGTAGCGTTGTAGATGGGAATGTGACTCCTCGAGTTGAGAGGTCAGAGGAGGTCAGACCCAGCTCCTCCTTTTTGTCCAAATATGGTAATATCCAGCTCAGCCTGGCTCCAAATCGCCAAGATGGTGCTGATCTAATTCAAAACTCTCGGCTTCAAAACAGCAGTTCACAAATCAATGGGTGAAGTCAGGCTAGGTTTCCACTTGGTTATAAGGTGATAATCTGTCAATTTTTGTTTTCAGCTTGTTCCGCTGTGGCAAACAAAATATTGCAGCTGTCAGTTATATTTATAATGTTGGACTTTAAACGGGCATTCCTCCAATATGACAATGAAACTTTCTTTATGTTTTTACCCCTGCAATATGTATATAAATTGTGAAGTTATTCAAGTGATCTCTCGGCCACAGACACCCTCATATAAGTCTGTAACAAACTCATTCTTTATGCATTAGCCTTTTCAATGTGAAAACTTCATAATTTTTTCTTGGAAGGTTCTTCCTCAGATGATGGAGTTCTGCCACCAGATACTGATGGACCCCTCTGCAAACCCCCGCAGTAAGGATGGAGCACTGCACTGCATCGGTGCTCTGGCTGAGCTTATACTGAGGGTACACACATCTGATAAACCTCTGTGCCTCTTTAATTTAATTTTCCTATAAAAATTTAAAAAAGATCAGATTCTGTGTGTTTAAATCACCACTGTGCTTTGCTGTGTGTGATTCTACAGAAGCGAATGTACAGGGAGAAGATGGAGCTGATACTACAAAACTATGTTTTTCCTTTGCTCAATTCTCCCATGGGTTACCTGCGAGCCAGAGTAAGTGAATCCACCATAGCTCCTTAATGGTTAATTATTTTTAGTCTTTTTTTAGTTTTCCATTAACTCAGAGATCCCTTGCTCTTGAAAAAACCTTAAACCCAGTTAGTGTGCATACGTCCCAAGAACTGGCTGATTTTTTTAGATCAGAATAATTATTTTCTCATGTAGGACATGCGACAAAAAATTCTCAGCTGATAAACATAATGTTGAGCGTATGTACACATTTCATCTCCCTTTTATTGTAAAGTACTTTCTATCTGACCTCTGTACTGCCCGCAGTCATCAAAAGGGACTATATGGAATATGATGTTTATTTCACAGTTGTGATGGTTTCTATTGTTGACATTTGACTTTTGAACTTGGTTCAATAACTTTAAATAATATGTATAAGAATTTTCTGATCAAACTGCTGTTTTTGAATTTATTCAAGTAGGTAATACAACAGAGAATATAACAGAAAATTTAACAAAGAATTTATCTAAGAATATAACCAAGTATATATCAGTCTATATTCAGCTGAATAGGACCTAGTGCTCAACTCTGCACCACTGGTTCAGAAGTCTGACAAAGATGAGTTCACAACTTCAGATATTTATGGTATTCTCGTCATACAGCTATCGTCAGTTAGAGGAAACACTTTGAACAATGGTATTCCGTTCCAGGTCAGGTGCACACGGTATTATAAATCTAAATGTTTTTGCGCACCCTTTTTGTGCGAACTTTGTGTACACACACACTTTTTGCGTCCCTGAAAACAACAGTTTAGTTATGCTCGTGCGACATATCTGTTCAACAAAAACCTTTTAATTCAAAAATATATAAAACAACTTAGAGCAAATAACGTTTAGATTCCATTTAAGAGCCGAGTTACGGAGCTGAGTCATTAATAGGCTTTAATAATATCTTCTAACACTGCGTGTATCATCAAATCAATGCAGTGAACATGACTGTGCAATCAGGCGCACAGAGGGCACAGGACATCACTTACAAGAAATGAAGGAACTTTACAAATAATATCCCAGAGAGGAGGTGAGGATCCATTGATGTGAGGGAATTGGTCCGATGCTCTAAATAGATAAATACTGCCGTGACAGTGTTGCGGGGTTCTCGTGATGAGTGCAAGCTAATGGAAGGATTAGGAAGAATAGAGGGTTCAGCAATGTCTGATCAGCTGATATAGATTCTATTGATCTGTGATCTTTTTTTTACTTGAGGCTCCGTTCTTTCTATCGTCTTCACTCTCACACATTGTATTATCCACAACAGCGGCAGATATCAGTGTATTTTCTTTTTTTGGGACATCACTGCCTCACTAACAAACACCTCGATGTCAGTGTCAGAAAGTTTTCGCTTCCTCTTCTCATCGCTTGATGCCATCACTCAGGACCCGTTTCCAGGTGAACTGTGATTTATGAAGCGAACATTGCATTCAGGTGTGCTTGCACACATTTTTATAAATCTGAATTTTCTTTGGCGTACGCAATTTCCGGCTTTTGTGCGTACGTACACCTTTAGTATGAATCCTACGCACTGTTTTATAAATGAGGCCCCTGGTAATTCTGTGTGCGAATGACAAAAGTAGCTAAAGTGTGAGCCTTCCCTGCTCCAGCTTGAAAGAGCTAAACACTTAAATGCTAACTGAAATAATCTCTGTCGACTGAAGGATCTTCAACTGATATTTCTTGGAAACCCCACTCACATGCAGATATTTAATATTTTAACACTATTTTTGTTTTAAGATGATTGTTTAACATTTTGTCAAAAAACATGGGAGAGAATTGGTTTGACATGCATTATATGTCCCCTGACCAGGCATTGAGAAATGGAACTTTCTGATATGTGCCCTATCTAATAGACTTCAACGGCACCTCAATATTTTAAGGCAGTTTGGGCACACACTGAAAATGTTGTTGAAGCCTGCATTGTGAAAAACATCAACACTAGGGGTGTCACGATACCAAAAATTCAGTAGTCGGTGCCAATACCAGTAAAATAACACGATTCTCGATGCCAATTTCGATACCACGGTAAAAAAAAAGTGCATTATTTGGATGTTGTTAATGTCATATACGGTAATTCAATGTGCTTGCGCTGCGCATATACTGAGGGTTATACGGTAGTTGCGGTCGCATGTGAGTGACGTTTTGTTGTGAGACACGTTATGCATTAAATGATACATCTGCCTCACGCCGGGTTTACACCGGACGCTGAAGCGACGCCAAAGCGACTCGTAAGCGCAGCACCAAGCCTTAAATAACAGCTGGCTCCCATCCACTCCCATGCACCGCTTCAGCTTCCGGTGTAAACAACCATGTGCCGGCGCGCTAAGGATTAGCGCGGAGCGGCGGCGTTGCTTCCGTGTCCGGTGTAAACCCGGCGTCAAACGCAAAATACTTCCATACACGACTCTTTGTGTCTTTTTAATAAACAAGTCGAGGTGGGGCGAACGCTGCAGCCGCAGTTGCCGTCTTGGTTTTCAGAATGTAAACGTCGACTGGCGCAGCACCGATGCTAATGCTAAGTTGCTAACAGCTGCTGGCATCGAAGCTGACGGTGCCTACGGTACTTCAAAAACTTGAGCATCGGCATCGTTTTGTTATGTTAGTATCGAAAGGTATCGTAGGTATCGGTTCTCGTGACATCCCTAATCAACACACACATTTGTTTTATTTCATATGTTGTATGGGTCACTAAATACAATTTTAATGAATAGACTGTATTTTAATGCTTTAACCTTTGGTTCCCTTGCTTTCAGTCCTGTTGGGTGCTCCATTCAGTCAATGTGAGTTAGTGTTTCATTCACTTTACCACCTTGTGCTTGCATCCACACCTGCTCCCGCAGCAGTGGACACTGGTGGTGGTTTCAGAGATCTAGAGATCTAGAGATCTAGATTTCTAACATTGACTAAGAAGTGTCCAGATGCTGTACTAATGTGATGTTCTCTGCTTTGTTTTGGCAGTCATGCTGGGTGCTCCACTCTTTCAGCCCACTATGTTTCCAGGATGAGCTGGTTCTGAGGAATGCTGTTGAGTTAGTAAAACAGGATCTGATCAACGACAAAGAGATGCCGGTCAAGGTGGAGGCTGCCATTGCTCTGCAGACATTGGTCAGCAACCAGGAGCAAGGTCTGTGGACAAGTATTGACATTTTGTCTGTGTTTTGACATTTATATTAATATTAAATAAGTGGTGAAACAATTTGGAGTACCACAAAGTGCAAGTAAGATCATAAATTGCAAACATATTAAAAAATCTGGGCCCCCAGGGATTCTATCTCTTCTGCTTCAGGTAATGATATATGAATTAATTGACTGACAGAATATAATCTCATAGACTGAGGTCTAATTTATTCTATTCATGCACAATTTTGTAGTCAGGGGAGCCTGACTTGTTCAATGGAAAAAAGGAATCATGATAATTTTCCCAGCAAAATGTAACTAATCCGAAAGGACGATTTTTAGCAGACTTTAATTTATGGATCAGACAATGAAATTGAGTGAATGTGTCATGCTTACATATGTGTCAGTTTTTGTAAAGTCTTTGGCTGAACCTTTGCCATGTTGCCACAGCAACAAAGGTCAACAAAAAACGCACAACATGTTTACAACACATCACTTGATGTCTTCATCACTCTCTTAAGGGCTTATTGACTGGATCTTGGGTCTCATTTATAACCGTTGCGTATGCACAAAACGGGGTGTGAAACGTGTGTACGCCACTTCTCTCGCAAACATTTGAATTTATAAAAACAAATTTCACAGAAAAATTACCTATTTCCTCGTAAATTCCGACCCATGTGTACTAAAATTTTGGAGACGGGAAAGTGGCGACGCAGACGTGAGGTGGTGAACTGAAGCGGATTGATCCACTTCCTCATTTACACTTAAACCAACAGCTTAGTTGTGCTTGCGCGACATGTCTGTTCCACACAAACCTTTTAATTGAAAAATATATAATAAAACAACTTTCAGTAAATTACATTCAGATTCCATTTAACAGTGGAGTTGCAGAGTTGAGTCATTAAAAGGTTCTAAATTAAAACCTTTTACTGATATCTTCTAACACTGTGCGTGTATTAAATCATTGCAGTGAACGCGACTGTGCCACTGGCGCACAGAGCTTAATGGAGATAACTTACAAGAAATTAAGAAACTTTCCAAATAGTATCCCAGAGTGGAGGTGAGGATCCACTGATGTGATGGATTGGGTCCATATGCGCTAAATAAATAAATACTGCTGTGACACTGGTGCGTGATTTCGCGTCATGTGTGCACCTGGCTGGAAGAATGAGGAGGAAACTAGGGATTAGCGATGTGTTGCGGGTGGAAATCAAAGGCAGGAGGCGTCGTTCTCAAGTTAAAATTAAACAGGTTTATTCAGAGGTCACAGGTCAGGAAACTGCTGTGTCTAGCAAATGATCATGCATGGTCCACTGATCCTACACAGTCAGCTGCACAGGAAAAATGGCGCTGAGACAGAGTTTGCACAAAGCTTATATATCGATACTGGGCATGACAGAGGTTCTTCTTGGATTGGGATTGGTCGGAGCACAAGGCAGTCCTGCCTTCCTGGCTCGTTGGCTCGTCCTCCTGGCGTTGCGTGTTGATGATGATGATCTGCATGCCACTGTTGTGGCCACCAGAGGTCATAAGCATATTGCCTGAGTGTGTGCTCATTACATGTGTGAAGTGAAACCAGAGGTCATAGTGTCCCGGCCTCAAAGCATTCCAAGACTGATAATTTCACAGGAGAGAGGTCATCTCAGAATTTAATATAATGAAGTGATTCATGGAAAACTGTGAGAGAAAGCCTCCCCCATGTCTAATCTGCTGTGTGTCCCTGTTTGATACGGACCATGAAATATCTGAAGTTGAGAAGCAGAAGAAGTACTACATGACGTAATGTGTATGTGTGAGGTGCACGAAACTTAGAGTTTGGCCGAGGTCTGATTCACCTCCTTGTGTGTGTGTGTGAACAATGGTGTATTGTCAATAGATGTCTTATCAGCTGATATAGATTCTATTGATCTGGGATCTCTGAGCTGAACTAAGTCCAGTATCACCCAGATCCGAACCATCCCAGTACAAACACGAGCAAACAATACTAATTCTGTAAAATTCTGTAGAGAGGACATCACAGTTGTCTCTGAATGTAATAATCCTGTGTTCTTTTGCCTCCACCTCTGAATTGGATTTTTTATTTTATTTCAGGCTCCGTTCTTTCAATCACACTCCCACACATTGTGTTATCCACAGCAACAGCAGAGTATCAGTGTATTTTCATTATGAGTGACATCACTGCTGTCCCATAAAATCTCTCTTCTCCTCCACATAGCTTGATGCCGTGAAGTTGAGTTTGTTAAAGTACAATGCATAGAACTGGCTAAAAGTGAGCACAAATTTTACATTACTTTTAAAATGGCTGACTCTCTGTTGGATTTAGGGTATGGGTCCGGAGACTTTTCTGTAAGATTGGAACAATTACATATACCTATACATTTTCATACATGTTGGTGAAACTTACCACAGGAGATGAATCGCTGAATTTTTGTAGGGGGCACTTTCCTGCCATTTGTCCACACCCATATGCAAGACTCTTATTGGAAGTAAAAATGTGATATTTCTGACAAAAACTCACAAAGAGGATATATTTTCTTTAACAAGGTGTTTAAATTGCACTGACCAAATTTGATCTGATTAATCCTCTACGATGAGTTTGTAAGAGTACGATGTGTGTCAATCACCATAAAAGACCACTTAATCTAAAATAGTTAACTTCATGTTGCGTTTGGAATATGGGTCCTCCGGACTTTGTGTACATCAGGACAAGATATATGGCCAGTAATTTTCATGCCGCAGTGGCTGTACTTGAGGGAGTTCTGTCGACTCAATTGGGCACTCCAATGGGCGAAAACCATTTCACACATACATTCCCGCACACGTCTGAATTTCGTGCATAATTTCAGCAAAAGTTACGCATATTAAGGCTGGCAAATATGCAATTCATTGGGAAGTTCAAAAAATAATTCCTTTAATTTCAGAATGTGCTGCTCTGGACCTAATAATAACTTTAATTAATATTAAAGTTACCTCAGGACCCCACCCTTCTAGGGAAAATATTGCCTGTTCACTGACTCTAAAACATTACTAACTTTCAATTTGGAAGTCTGATTAATAATTAAATAACTATAACCAAAATGACCTAGCAGTTGTTTGCAAAGTTAAAGGAGTTATTTCCAGTGAAGATGATGGTAAAATTCACACTTATGCAAGAAAAGGGTGCCAGGTTAGACTAGTGACCACATGGGATTTAAGGCACACAGTCACCAATAATAGCGTGAAAAGATGAAGGACCCTGGGAGAAGCTCTCTATTGTCTTCAGGAAACCTTTAATTTCAACGCAGCATTGCACTGCTGTCACGCAAATTCTGGATCTGGGATTCATTAGGAGATTCAAAATATTATGGAAGACTAACAGCACGGACATGAACTAAACAGGAAAAAATGGAAATAATAACAAAAGAAATCACATAATATACCAAAGCACTAAATGACTTATTCCTTGAACAGAAGGAAGTGTTCAAAGACAAGAAAGAGGCTTGGATATCTTCAAACACAGTTCACTGCCTCCCTTGGCTGGAGGCTAAATCACCATCATACTTATATGCTAAAGGATCTTAACTCTGTCCCCTCCCCAATCTCTAGTACATAGCCCACCTACAGGATGAGCTATTAAACTGCAAAAAGTGGAATCAAAACACTGTCAGAGAAAATCCCTGCAGGTAGAGTTACCACCTCCTTTGGAAATGCAAGTGTTTAAACCCACTTAGACGTGTTACAAGGGGAACAGCCACTCGATACCAACCACCTCAGGTTATATTCCTCTGTACAGTCTGCTCGACCCCGATCGACCAAGGCAGCCCGACCAACCTCCGGACGCTTAATTTCTCGCGCTGCCTCCCCGACTGCAAATACGCCGCCAGACCTGCGCATCCCCCAAGGCAGCGGCACGCGAGTGAGCGAGAGAGAGGTGCGCCGTGCGTAAAGGCCTGCGTTGCATCAACCTCCGCTGCTCAAGTAACAAGCCAGTTTTGAGAATGTAAGAAGTAGAAAGTACAGAAAGTTGTGTTCAAATGTAACGAGCAAAAGTCGTCAGGAAAATAAATACTCAAGTAAGGTACAGATATGTGATAAATCTACTTAAGTACTTTAACGAGGTATTTCTACTTTGTTACTTCCCACCACTGCTTCCAGAGATGGTGGGAAATAGAGTTCAGGGAGAGGGATACAGCAAATAATTTAATGGAGGAGGAACTCATTAAACTAATTTTGAAAAACATCAATCCCTAACTGGTCAGTCTGCTAAGAATAAGCAGAGTTATCTTGGTTGATGGACTTGTCTACCTTGGTCAGCAACTGGAGAATGACATGACTGGATTTATTTAAATTTAAAGAAAGCATCCAAACAGCCTCTGAGTCTGCTGCTCTGGCTCCTGACAGCAAAAGGAAGAGAAAAAAAAGCCAAGTCGGCCATAACGGCGACCATCAGGTGTACTGTTGTTAATACAAGGGGAGTAATGCACCATCTTCCTGTCCACAGTGGAGAGCTAATGGAGCTATTGGGAACCTTTACATCAAAAGCTGCCAAAACCTCCCCTATCCTAGAAGGTCTTGCTACTCTTGGTTCCAGCACTGTGTCAAGTCAACACCTCTGTAAACTGATCATTCCCTTTTTAGCATTCAACTACTTGTCAGTTGTTGGTGCCACTGACCATTGGTCCAAAGAAAGGTATGGGCAGGTGTAAAGGGACAACAGGATGTGCTAAAGCCTTGGACAGGGGGACCCTTGTACGTGGCAGATGGAGAAGGAAGACAACCTCAGGGATGGAGTGAAATTACCCTTGTTGTACAATTTCAATCAGTAACATTACCTTGTGTCATCTTGGATGCACAGAACATTGTTTATCCTGCAGTAGTTGGACTCTTCTTTTCGGGCTTGTAGTTTTATAATTCTGAGAACTGTTACTGGTTTAAGTGAATTAAATTCATTCGCAATGTCCAAGCTGCCCTCAGCTCCTCTGCCGCTAGCTGGTCTGAAGCCGGTGAAGGTCTTCATTCCATTCTTCTGCTGGGATTTTCCCTCCAGCTTCCTCATGTAGCTGTCCTTTACCTCCTTGATTTTTAGGTCCCTCTGAATAGTCCACAGCTCCTCGTTATTGTCACCTCTGAAAGCGCTCTTTGTCTCATTAAGGATGGCTTCGATGTCTTTTGTTACCCACGGCTTGTTATTTGGGTAACAACAGACAGTCCTTGTTGGGACAGTGCAGTCCACACAGACGTTTATATAATCCACTATGCACTTTCAAGAGATTCAAGATTTTTTATTGTCAAATGAACAGAGATAACATGAAGTAGTCACTGTCAATGAAATGCTTGGGTCACACACTCTCTTTAAGCAATGCTCAGTAATTTCAACCCAAAAAAATAAAATAAAAATAGAAATAGTATAAAATAGAATAAAAAAGAATAAAATAGAATACTGAAATAGAATATCTAAAATTTAAAATAGAAAATAAATTATATACATGTAAATATATATCTTTACAAATGAATGTTCAATTTGTGCAGTAGTGCAAATGTAGTGCAAACTTTGTAAGCACATCAATGTCCTGTCCGTGCGGCTCACTGAGTGCATCGGAGTCAGTCCCCTCAAAACAGACCAGCAGTGTCTCATAGGCCTCCTTTGACCATCTCCTAACTGTCTTTGTGATCACAGGCTGTCTTTCACCAGAGGCACATAGCAGGGGATGAGATGCACTAAAGGTCGGTGCATGGTTCTGCAACTGCGGCTGCGGCTTTTAATGCAGTTGTGTTGATGGACTCGTTTTAATTTATGGTTCTCCAAGGGTTGCGCGTGTTGCAAAGCAATTCACCGCCAGAACACTATGTGGAGTAACGTTTTTTGTCGAAGCCGACCTTAGAGATGCCTTCTTTGTGTTTGGCAGTCGTCGTCGACTGCCTTACCTCCTCCCAGTCTTGTTCTCCACACACAAAGTGAACGATGGCAGAGAGGGCAATCCTAACAAGTGGTCATATTTCGAATCTCTTCTGCCAAACGCTCTTCTATTTGGTCCATATTCGTTCTTCAAAATCTTAACTGGTTTCTGCTGGTATTATGGGGCATGAAACTGGAAATGTGAGACTCCGGAAAGAATGTAATTAGTAGACCAATCACAGCCTTGCAGGCTACGTGAGGCTTGCGTAGCTTTGTCGTATAGTCACAAAAAATGGGCGACGCACGCAAGCACGCAAGAAGGGGTTTGAAAGCATGCAAGGGGCACGTAAGGGGCTCTTGCGCGTGCGTGTCCCTGCGTGTCTCTGAAAACGCAGAACCATGCGCCGGCCTTAAGTTGTGATTTGATTTCCCCAGAGGGGGGAAGGGGGAACAGCTGTATATGCATCCTTAATGTTAGCATACAGCAGGTCAAGGGTCCTTTCCCCTCTAGTTTTGCAGGTGACATACTGGGTGAATTTTGTGAGTGTTTTATCCATGATTCTATTGCTTTCAGCTTGTCCATCTTGTTCCCCAGTGATCTCACGTTACCCATGATGAGAGAGGGGAGATACGGCTTATACACTCTTGATCAAAATCTTAAGACCAGTTAAAAAATTGCATGAATTTGCATTTTGCACTGTTGGATCTTTGGAAGGTTCTAAGTAGAGCTTCAAAATGCAAAAAGAAGAAATGGGAACAAGAGACCAAAAGTTGTGAGCAGGCAATTTATTGAAAACAACAATTTAACTCAAATAGGCTGTTCATCAGCTGATCAAAAGTTTAAGACCACAGCCTTTAAAAGCCTAAATCTGTGCAAAAATTTGGATTCCATGTCATTTCCTGTCAAGTAATCACACTGTGAAGATCTCTTGATGGCAAAGGCAAAAAAGCTCACCGTCTTTGAACGTGGTAGGATTGTTGAACTGCATAAACAAGGCCTCTCACAACGTGCCATCGCTGCTGAGGTTGGATGCAGTAAGACAGTCATTTTGCATTTCTTAAAAGATCCTCAGGGTTATGGAACAAAAAAATCAAGTGGTAGACCCAAAAAAATCTAACCGGCGCTGAGCCGCAGGATCCAAATGGCTGTCCGTCAAGACACGGGACGATCCTCATCCCAAATTAAGGCCATTACTGGTGCTGACTGCAGCCCAATAACCATCCGATGGCATCTGCGAAGGAAGGGCTTCAAAAACAAGAAACGTCTTCAATGGCCACGTCTCCTTCAACGCCACAAAATTGCCCGTTTAGACTTTGCAAGGGAGCACCAAACATGGGACATTCAAAGGTGGAAGAAAGTTTTATTCTCTGACGAGAAAAAATGTAACCTTGATAGTCCTGATGGCTTCCAACGTTACTGGCATGACAAGGAGATGCCACCTGAGATGTTTTCTACGCCGCACAGTGGAGGGGGCGCCATCATGATCTGGGGTGCTTTTTTCTTCAATGGAACAATGGAGCTCCAGGTTGTGCAGGGGCGTCAAACAGCAGCTGGCTATGTGGAGGTGTTGCAGCGGGCATCCCTCATGACTGAGGGCCCTCGTCTGTGTGGTAACGACTGGGTTTTTCAGCAGGACAACGCTCCAATTCACAATGCCCGTCTGACCAAGACTTTTTTCCAGGAGAATAACATCACTCTTTTTGACCATCCTGCGTGTTCCCCTGATCTTGATCCAATTGAACACATTTGAGGATGGATGGCAAGGGAAGTTTACAAAAATGGACTTCAGTTCCAGACAGTGGATGCCCTTCGTGAAGCCATCTTCACCACTTTGCGCAACATTCGCACTAGCCTTTTGGAAACACTTGCATCAAGCATGCCAAAACTAATTTTTGAAGTGATCAACAATAATGGTGAAGCTACTCATTACTGAGTCAGTTTTTGACACTTTAATTTCTTCTTTTAGGAGGTTTTTTTTTTTTTTTAAGCTGTGGTCTTAAACTTTTGATCAGCTGATGAACAGCCTACTTCAGTTAAATTGTTATTTTCAATAAATTGCCTGCTCACAACTTTTGGGCTCTTGTTCCCATTTCTTCTTTTTGCATTTTGAAACTCTACTTAGAACCTTCCTAAGATTCAACAGTGCAAAATGCAAATTCATGCAATTTTTTAACTGGTCTTAAGATTTTGATCAGGAGTGTATCTCCTCTTCTCCACGAATCTTTGTCGTTTAGCAGACCTGGCTCTTTTCCTCCTCTTCACCAATCCTTTTCCTCCGCAACCCCGGTGTGTTTTTCTCCAAAGTTCAGTGGGGGGTGTCCACTTTTCGATTTGCCAAGCCAGCTGGGTTCAGCCCCATCAGCTGATCGCTGAAGAAAACAGTGTGGTGTTGCTGAGCGAAGGTCGAGTGGCAGAACCAAACGAGTAGTTCCGCTGTGAAAAAACTGACCAACACTCTGCAAACAAATAAATGTGTAGAGAGGACGGAGCTTAAATATGTTACTCACAAAAGACAAATCAAATATGTCAAGGGAAAAAGATAAAAAGTATAACAAAATGAGCAGGAGCGACTGTAACAGGCCCACTTTATAGCAAGGATCTAACTATAAGCTTTATCATGAAGGAAGGTTTTTAGCTATCTTAACTGGCTTGCCGGTAAATAGGACGCCAGAAGAACTGGGAAAAATACTTACCTAAATTCAGATTTGCCTTAACCTCAGCTGTACATGAGTCTACAGGTGTTACATGTGTGAAGCTCAACCTCAGACGGCTCCTAAAAAGACCCCTTGATGCCGACCTTAGCCTCAGCTCTCTCCACAGTCACTCCGCTTGACTGTCAGCTGTCATTCAGTTACTACCCAGCAGTAATCTGGACCAGAAACCCATCACTGAATGATCTGAACTGACTGACTTTTTCTTTTTTTGTTTGATGGTCATTTTTCATTCATGATATTATTTATAATAATAATAATTATTATTATCATTGGCTATGACTTCCCAGACCATCACTGACCCACTGCCAAATTATGTTACAGGCAGCATTGCGTTCACCACGGCGTCTCCAGACTCTTTCACGTCTGTCACATGTGCTCAGTGGCAGTCAGTCCAATTCTTGTGTTCTCTGGTGAATGCCATTCTGGTGAAAGCTGCATAGTGCTGGGTTGTGAGCACAGGTCAGACTAGAGGATGTCAGGCACTCATGCCACACTCATAGAGTCTGTTTCGGACAGTTTTGTCAGAAACATGCACACAAGTAGCCAGCTGAAGGTTATATTGTAGGCCTCTGGCAGTGCTCCTCCTGTTTCTCCTCACACCTGAGGAGCAGATACTAGTCCTACTACTGGGTTGATGCCTTTCTACTGCCATGTCCAGCTATCATTGTGTAACGGCCGGTCTCCTGATATCTCCTCCATGCTCTTGAGACTATGCTGGGAGACACAACAAACCTTGCGACTGCACGTATGGCACATAACTTATGGATGTGCTACCAGTAGTGACCAGGACACTAGCAAAATAAAAAACTAAGGAAGAATCAGTCAGAAAACATAAAGAGAGGGCAATTGACTGTGGCCACCACATGCAAAACTATTCACTTTTGGGGGGTTGTCTTGCTTTTGCCTCTCCATTGCACCTATTGTCACTTTCATTTGAAATTAATTCACAATCACTTATGCTTCCTAAATGGACATATTTATACTACTGGAGTTTTACTGAATTGGTTTTATACTGTGATGATTAAGTGTTCCCTTAGTTTTTTGAGCATATACATGTCTGTGGATGCGTGTGTTTGTGAAATATACTGTAAATTGCTTACACACCTGCTCTGTTTTCATGTTTGTATAGCCAAGCTCTACATCAGGCCATACATCCAGCCAGTCATGCAGGCGATGCTGCATGTGGTGAAAGAGACAGAGAATGACGACTTGACTAATGTCATTCAGAAGATGATCTGTGAGTACAACCAGGAGGTTGCGGCCATTGCTGTGGATATGACACAAAACCTGGTAGGAACACAACATGAACATTTCCAATGATTTCATGACCGACTGGGCCTTATACAGGACTGTCTCAGAAAATTAGAATATTGTGATAAAGTTCTTTATTTTCTGTAATGCAATTAAAAAAACAAAAATGTCATGCATTCTGGATTCATTACAAATCAACTGAAATATTGCAAGCCTTTTATTCTTTTAATATTGCTGATTATGGCTTACAGCTTAAGAAAACTCAAAAATCCTATCTCAAAAAATTAGAATATTTCCTCAGACCAAGTAAAAAAAAGATTTATAACAGCAAAACAAAATCAAACATTTGAAAATGTCCATTAATGCACTCAGTACTTGGTTGGGAATCCTTTTGCACGGATTACTGCATCAATGCGGCGGGGCATGGAGGCAATCAGCCTGTGGCATTGCTTAGGGTTCATGGATGCCCAGGATGCTTCAACAGCGGCCTGTAGCTCATTTGCATTGTTGGGTCTGGTGTCTTTCAGCTTCTTCTTCATAATACCCCACAAATTCTCTATGGGGTTCAGGTCAGGGGAATTGGCAGGCCAATCGAGGACAGTAATGCCATGGTCAGTACACCAGTTACTGGTGGTTTTGGCACTGTGGGCAGGTGCCAGATCATGCTGGAAAATGAAATCCTCATCTCCATAGAGCTTTTCAGCAGACGGAAGCATGTAGTGCTCTAAAATCTCTTGGTACACAGCTGCATTTACTCTGGACTTGATGAAACACAGTGGACCAACACCAGCAGCTGACATGGCTCCCCAAACCATCACTGACTGTGGGAACTTCACACTGGATTTCAAGCAACTTGGATTTTGCTCCTCTCCAGCCTTTCTCCAGACTCTGGCGCCTTGACTTCCAAATGAAATACAACACTTGCTTTCGTCTGAAAAGAGGACTTTGGACCACTCTGCAACTGCCCAGTGCTTCTTTTCCATAGCCCAAGTCAGACGCTTCTTCCGTTGTCTTGAGTTCAGAAGTGGCTTGACCATGGGAATACGGCTATTGTAGCCCATTTCCCGGACACGTCTGTGAACAGTGGCTTTTGATACCTGGACTCCAGCTTCAGTCCACTGTCTTTGAAGCTCCCCCAAATTCTGGAAGCGACCCTTCTTCACAATGCGGTTAAGGCTGCGGTCATCTCTCTTGGTTGTGCAGCGTTTCCTGCCACATTTCCCCCTTCCAACAGACTTTTTGTGGATGTGCTTTGAAACTGCACTCTGTGAACAGCTTGCTCTTTGAGAAATTTCTTTTTGTGTCTTACCCTCCTGATGGAGGGTGTCAATGATGGTCCTCTGGACAGCAGTCAGATCAGCAGTCTTCCCCATACTTGTGATTTAGTTTACTGAACCAAGCTGAGTGTTTTTCAAGGCTCAGGAAACCCTTGCAGGTGTTTCGAGTTAATTAGACGATTCAAGTGATTAGTTGAATACCCTACTAGTATACTTTTTCATGATATTCTAATATTTAGAGATAGGATATTTGAGTTTTCTTAAGCTGTAAGCCATAATCAGCAATATTAAAAGAATAAAAGGCTTGCAATATTTCAGTTGATTTGTAATGAATCCAGAATGCATGACATTTTTGTTTTTTTAATTGCATTACAGAAAATAAAGAACTTTATCACAATATTCTAATTTTCTGAGACAGTCCTGTATATGAAGCTATATGTAATTTTTTCTTCAGGTTAGTCAGTTATTACAGAATATTTAATGTAATGTTCTAAAGTAAGTGTCTGTCTGTCTGTCTGTCTGTCTTTCTTTCTTTCTTTCTTTCTTTCTTTCTTTCTTTCTTTCTTTCTTTCTTTCTTAGGCAGATATCTTCACCAGGGTTCTTCAGAGTGAGGAGTATGAGGAGAACGAAGACAAGACTGTCATGGCCCTTGGCCTCCTTAGCACCATCGACACCATACTCACTGTCATGGAGGACCACAAAGAGGTCTCAACACACATTCATATACACGCAGAATAACTGCTACATTATTTGTCTTGTAATATTTGATACTTAATTTCAGATCACTCAGCAGTTGGAAGGGATCTGTTTGCAGGTGATCGGCCTGGTCTTGCAGAAACCCATCATAGGTATGGCAGGTGTGTGAGAGCTGCTAATTACTTTATCATAGATTTACTTAATTAATTAATTTGCTCCCTGAAATGCTGCTATGATCCTGTCAGGCTGCTTCCATCACAAATACAAGGAATATTCCTGTTTCCTCACAGAGTAAATTTTACGTGGGTGAATTGAATTACTGGTATGTTCCTGCGATGTAACTTAAAGGTTGCGACAGTTCTTAAACTATAGATTTTACTTACTTGCTTGTTTGCAGACTAAAGACATTCACATTTTGTTACTGACGGGAGACGCTTGAAGAACTGCTACTGAGTGCAAAACAATGGTCATGTGACAGGAGGCAGCCAAAAGCTTATCAACCAGCTGTATTTCTCTACTCTATGGGCCTGATCTACTAAGATCCCAAATAAAGAGTGCTAAATGCATGTGCGTTATTACTGATTGTACGTTTGGTCGGTGGGCCTTTTGCAGGTGATCTATTAACAATAATTGCCTATATGATAACAGGTGCAAACATGGTAGAGGCAGTTGTATTTAAATGAGTGTTTTGTGTGCGTTACTGGTTTCTGCCATGGAGCATTACGAAGAGCAGTGTGACTGCAAGCACAAAGTGAAATTTAATGCCATTGAATTCGAGGTGTTAGTAGAAGATGCAAACAAAAAAATTGTTGACCTCCAGCAAAGGAATATTAACATAACTCAATGAAACGCCATATGGTAGAGTATCTGCGAGAATGCTGTGGGTAAAACTAAAAGAACAACTGTTGAAATGAAGAGAAGATGCTTCTGTCAATCCAAACATCCTAATACGAGCAGATACAACTGATCTCTCCGTCTTCTACCATGCCGTGTCGTCCTCACTACAATAACTGCAGCCATCTGTGCGCAACACTGTCCCGATTCGCACCTTCCTTTCAAATGTATTAAATATAGACACAATCACCGTAATTACTTTGATACTGTTTTCAGCATGTGCTAAATTAAAATATTTGCGTCTGCACCTCCCAATATTTTGAGCACTTGGGTAGAAATGCCCGACATTGCATAATCATTCAGGCAAACGTTCTAAATGGACAGTGCGTTATTCTGCGTGCAATCCTCAGTGTGCATTGATCCTCCATGTTGAGGATCAATCCTGGGATCTCTGATTGTGTGAGTACTTGTCAAGCTGAAGTTGACTCTACTTGCACTGTTTTGAGATCACTGGTCACTCGTCCAACGCACAAAAAGTGTCTGTGTATGTATGTGTGTGTAATCGTAGTAATTGGGTTGATTTTCCCTGGGGGGTTGGATCACTCTTACTCTGATAAGGTCAGGTCAAGTAAATTATTCTTTCAGAAATCTAGGCCACACGAAAATACACACAGTCACAGCTGTGATGTTTACCCCTTATTACATGGCAAGAGGAGTAGGAGCTGAACACATCAGTGAAGTTTCCAGGTAAAGTACCTCTAAAACTGCTACCAGTTTATGTACTACTTGAGATGGGTTTTCCTCCTGTGACGACGCATTGTAAAATCGAGACATATTTTGCAGTAAAATGTGGTGAATGAAGCCTCTCAAATGTCCAAATGGAGCACTTTTATACGTAGAATCCAAACAATCAATCAATCAAATTTTATTTTTATAGCCCATATTCACAAATCACAATTTGGGATTTAACACAAGGTGTGACATCCTCTGCCCTTAACCCTCAACAAGAGTAAGGGTAAAAAGAACATAGATGGGTAAGGGTAAGCCATATTTTAGGGATCCCTCTTCCAAGACGGACAGAAGTGCAATAGATGCCACCTGTGATGGAGAACATCAGAAAGATAAGGGTATTTGCAGCATTGACAAATAGAGTGGTTGAAGAAAAGTCCCTGAATTCTTCATGATTAACAAGAGGTGACCAACTTCCTATTTAACTATTTCACCTGTTACCCCTTGTAGCTCCATTGTTTTCAACCAGTTGATGGGAAATGTTTATATCTCAGCTCCTCTCTTAAAGCTAAAGTGGGGAACATCTATAAAAATAGCTCCTTGACATATGTACTGTAACTATACTGTCACAGCTTCTCTGGCTCCACCTACAGCTCATAAAGCAATTTTCAAGAATCGCTCACATTTCTAAGCCATCAATCTGAACCAGCAGAAGTGTCTGAGCACTTGTCAATCCCTGCTTGTGCACAGTGATGTGGACGTTGCGTCGCTCAGGGTGGGGGGGCGTGGCGGCTGGGCGGATACCAACAAGAAACCAACATAAAGGGGGGGTCCAACCCGTCTTGGAACGTGGACCTAGGAGTCTGACACACGCATTGAAAGTGAAAGGTGAGGGCCGGCCCGCGCTGGCTGAGGTTGGAATCCAGCCCCCCCGGGGCCTAGTGCACCCCATGAACCACTTCGTGAACCAATGGTCTACAGTCCCTGACAAAAGTCTTGTCACTTATCCATTTTGTAGAAACATCAGCCTCAAACCTGACTTTTAATTTATCCATTGGTTTTAGAAATGGCTCATATGAAAGCTAAAACCCTCCCAAATTATGTTTAATATACTAAAATAAATTTGCTTTTCTGAAGAAAGATTGATCATTTAATGATAATAATAATTTAACACAGAAAGGTTAGATTTTGGCAAGACACAAGTTTTGTCGCCTACTGAGAGTAATGTGAAAATTGAACAAATAATTTACTTCAAATACAAAAATATGTTGCATAACATCAGTGAATTAAGTAGTGGTGCTGTGAGATCCATATGTAATATCTTGTATGACTTCCATGAGCTTGAAGGACTGCATCCATGCGGTTCGACAATGATTCATACAATTTATTGATGAAGTCATCAGGAATAGCAAAGAAAGCAGTCTTACATGCCTCCCAGAGTTCATCAAGATTCTTTGGTTTTGTCTTCCATGCTTCCTCTTTCATTCTACCCCAGACATGCTCAATGATGTTTATGTCTGGTGACTGGGCTGGCCAGTCCTGGAGCACCTTGATCTTCTTCGCCTTGAGGAACTTTGATGTAGAGATGGAAGTATGCGATGGAGCACCAGCCTGTTGCAAAATTTGACCCCTTTAATGGTTGGGAATGTAAGAGGTAGCTAATACTTCTTGATATTTTAGGGTATTGATATTGCCTTCCACCCTGCAAATCTCTCACACACCCCCACACTGGATGTAACCCCAGACCATGATTTTTCCGCCACCAAACTTAACGGTTTTCTGGGTGAATCTCGGATCAATGCGGGCTCCAGTAGGTCTCCCGCAATATTTGCTGTGATGTAATTCCATCGAAGATTCATCTGAGAAATCCACCTTCTGCCACTTTTCCAGCGTCCATCCTTTTAGCAGGCTGTGGGCCTTGGCAAATGCCACATGTTTTTTAATTGCCTTTTGTTTAGTGCTGGTTTCTGGGCACTGATTCGACCATGGAGGCCATTTCCAGACAGAATTCTACCAACTGTCCTGGTTGACACGGAAACTTGAGGTGAACAGGCCTGGTGGAGCTCTGCTGCAGTGTAAATTGGGCTGGCCTTGGATTTTCGAGCCAACAAACGGTCCTCCCGAGCAGTTGTCTTGCGGGGTCTGCCGGACCTGGGCTTGTCAAAAACATCTCCAGTCTCTTCAAATCTTTTTCTTATTCTTTGTACTTGACGCTGAGACACATTGAAGCTGTCAGCCACCTCAGCAGTGGATCTGGTCTTCAGCCTCTTGATAATCAACGCTTTGGTCTCAGAGTGAATCTAAAGGCCGGAGCATGCTTCTGCGTTGTCAGGGGCCCGCAAGGACGCAGTTGTAACGCAGGACTCATTCTCATTCATGGTTGTCCAACCGCTGCGCGTGTTGCCATGCAATTCCCCGCCAGAACACAGGCGGAGTAATGTTTTTTGTCAAAGTCGGCGGGGCTTTGCCGTCTAGTTAGAAAAATTGGCCGACGCACGTAAACACGTAAGAAGGGCTACGATAGCACGTAAGGGGCCCGGAAGGGCTCTTGCGCTTCCAGGCCCGTGAAAACGCAGAAGCATGCTCCGGCCTTTAGGCATGTTGGCAGAGGTCAAGTTGCAGTTGATGTGAAGGTCTGGTGTGCTGGGGTTCTTTTTATACACACCCACTAATTGATTGATCAATAATTGATCAAAGGTGAGGCTGTAATCTAGGATTGGGTGCATCATATGACAAGGCGACAAGACTTTTGTCTTTGCAAAAACTGACTCAGTGGGCTTTACTAAGCGTTGAACGTTAGAATGCTTTTCAGCAGTTTCGTTTGGCACCAAAACATTATTTCAAAAGCTGTTGGAATTCTTGTAAAAAAAAATTGATTACAAATATATTTGAGGGGCACTTAAGGTCAATTTGTACCCAAGCGACAAGACTTTTGTCAGGGACTGTATGGCAGGGGTCACCAACCTTTTTGAAACTGAGAGCTACTTCAAAGGTACTGAGTAGTACGAAGGGCTACTTGTTTGATACAAACTTCCTGAAAAACAAAGTTGCAAAGATCACCTTTTAATAATAATAACAATATATGTGAAGAGACTGTCTGATCACATCAATGTTAATTATTTCTCACAATAATTATTAACAATGATGATAGGAAACAGATATATTAAAACATGCAACATTTATTTCTGTTAATCTCTTCAACTTTGCTTAAATTCAACTTAATTGAAGTACTTTTGGTGACATTTATCACTACATTCCTCCATCAGTCTGTACTTTTTTAAAAATAGAGAAAAAATAAATTAAATTCTAATCACTTTGTTACAACGATGATAAAGCTCAACCAAAAATAACTGATACGATGATGATTTAACAAATTAACGTGAACGTGAGTTCACTGTTCTCGAAAAATATGCGCGACATGCACAACACTGTACAGGGAGCCGCTGCAGAGCCGCAGGTGGCTGACCCCTGGCTACTGCGAAAGAACGATTTGTTTACTGTTCGACTGTTAAGGAGATGCTGACGTCAAAACATTAGATCCACCTCACATTTCCCCCTCCCGGTTGCGCGCCCCACCAGTTTGAGAATCACTGGCATAGAGTGAGATGGCGGTTTTTACCCTTTTTTATTTTAATTTCAAATTTCATTTTTTCTTTTTTTTTTTATTTTGTATATGTTTTTTTTTTTTTTTCTTTTTAATTTAGAGCATGCCTTGCATGGCGGGCCGAATGTTTGACACCCCTGCCTTAAAGGGTTAATGATCTTGGTTTCCATTGACCATTTTTATGTAATTTTGTTCTCAACAATTATACAATGTTAAACAATAAAGATTTTCAACCTGCATAATTCGTTCATCGAGATCTGATGTGGGATTTAAGTGTTCCCTTAATTTTTTTCAGCACTGACATTGTCAATGTGTGTGAACATTATATTAGCAGCCCTGTCTTCCCTCTTTGCAGAGTTCTATGAGGAGATCCTCTCTCTGGCATTTGGCCTTACCTGTCAGACCATTTCTCCCCAGATGTGGCAGCTACTTGGCATCTTGTACGACGTCTTCCAGCATGACTGCTTCGATTACTTTACAGGTGCCTCACACACCAAGTTATGTTACACACAGTGTATCAAGTATCACATACACTGAGCACAATCAGTTTAAACGGTGTACCTGTACAGTAAACTTTACTTTTTGCATGATGATACACCATCCCAGAAAAATGATAACACTGTTAATGATAATATGCATTTGTGTTTCAGATATGATGCCTCTTTTGCACAACTACATCACTGTGGATACAGACATGCTCTTGTCTAACCCAAAACACTTAGAGGTCATTTACAGCATGTGCAAAAAGGTCAGACTACAGACGTTTTCCCTGCTGTTTGCTGTTCCATAAAATCTGAACAAAGATTCACTGTCTCCAGCAGTGCTACTTAGCCATGACTGCTTAACTATTTTTTTAACTTTGACCTGTAGGTGCTGACCATAGATGCAGGTGAGGATGCAGAGTGTCATGCTGCCAAACTGTTGGAGGTCATCATACTGCAGTGCAGAGGCAGAGGCATCGACCAGGTCAGAAATGACCACAAACATTACAGACTTTCATATAATTAATCAACAGAGTGACTGACATTCAAATATTCTACAATTAACACAACAGTTCCCAATATTCTCTGTCTAATATACCCTCACAATTTACACTAAGCATCATGTTCCATCATGTATTCCATTGTCAACACAATACTTTTTTGAACAATTTGATATAAAGTTATGCATCTATTTTTTTAACTGTATCCACTATTTTTACTTTCTTTCAGCATGTATCAGTTTTATGAATTCATTCATTATTGGCTTAATCCTTGTATATATTTCTTTGTGTTTTCTGGGAACTGCAAGGCATCCTAGTGAAGTACAAGTTACAGTTCGGCGTCACTTAAGGCCGATTTATAGTTGGATTTTAGGCAAGCACGCAAGAGAAGCAACGTGCCCCTTGCGTGCTTGCATGCCCCCTCTTGCGGCTTGCGTGCATCCGCAGATTTTTCTAACTATACGACAAAGAGACGCGAGCCTCACGCAGCCCGCAAGGCTGTGATTGGTCTGCTTACTACATCCCGTCCGGAGTCTAGTTTCCGGTTTCATGCCCCATAATACCGGCAGAAATCACGGAAGATTTAGAAGAGCGAATATGGACCAAATAGAAGAGCATTTGGCAGAAGAGATTTGAAAGTATGACCACCTGTACTGTATAACCCGCCACTGACTGGCGGATTTGTCCGCAAGAAAAAGGCTATGAGGAGCCGCAGTGGCGATGTAAATAAACAGTCGACGAAGAAGAAGACGTCTCTTCTTTGTGTGTTTTGTCTTTGACAAAACACTACTCCGCCTAGTGTTCTGGTGGGGAATTAACACGCCCAACCCTTGGGGAACCATAAACCAAAACGAGTCTGTCGATGCAACTGCTTGGCCAGCCACAGTTGCAGTCGCAGTACTATAAATTGGCCTTTATTTAACATTTCTGAATTTTATTTCTGGAAAAAATATAGGTTGTGGAAGGATTTGTAGGTGAATGTAAAATTCTCCAGCCACTTCATAATTGGCTGACTTAATGCTTTCTATTAGCCAAAATATTTTTGCGTGTTAGAGTTTACAGCAATGGCGAAAAAGACAAGAAAATATATATCAATTTGTCTGAACATCTGTAAGTAACTTTTTGCTCTCTGTCTCTCAGTCAAAATACACTAGAAATACAGTTGATTACTATAAACAAATTGCTTAGCTTCTGTATGATACTCCTAGAACTTGAGGGAAAGGTAACATTGCATCACATTATTATTGATACTTTTCTTCAATGAGTTAAATCTTTCCTCATAGTTGCGTGGCCATTCATCACGCACTAACACAAAAGCACACCAACACACGCACTCACACACACAAACAGTGTCATCTGACACATGTGTTAACTCAGACTGGGTGAAAACAACAGAGTTTGTAAACTTAGTCAATGTATGGAAAGCCGGAGGAGATGGTAGGGTGTGCCCTGTTTGACTCGATTCATTTCCCAGTCCACAGCTCGAGTAATAGAGACATAGAGAGAAACAGTAAATTACTGGCAGAGCCAGTAAGAACTGCAAAAGAAATTGTGGGCCCTTTGTGGGCTAATAACTATGGTCCAAACGTATATGAAAAGACCCAAAATTAACACACTATAACCAAATTATTTAAAAAGCATTTGTATAGGAACGAGTCTGTCCTAGGCTTTTTGATCCATACAAACAGTTGATCACTATATTTGTGATCACTATATTCATCATTACAAGTGGTTTCCACTGTAATAACAACAGATGGAGTTTAGTGATGTCAAGAAGCAGCCTGGAATTAACAGGGGGGCAAGCTTCACTCTTTCACATACGCTTGACTATTTAACTATAACTGCAGTGACTGGAATCAAAATGTGAAATCTTTAACCTGGCAATGAGACACATAACATTGTTGGGAGGTCTGTTGGATGGGATTATTGCGCATATTGCTTGTAACTTGCAACATTGTGAACAGTGTATTACCAAACAAAAATGATTTATCTGTGTTTCCCCATTGCAGTGCATCCCTCTGTTTGTGGAGGCAGTGCTGGAGCGTTTGATGAGAGGGGTGAAATCCAGTGAACTGAGAACCATGTGCCTTCAGGTGGCCATCGCTGCTCTTTACTACAATCCAGTGCTGCTCATACACACTCTGGACAACATGCACTTCCCACACAACCCGCAGCCCATTACTTCACACTTCATCAACCAGTGGATGAATGACACAGAGTTCTTCCTGGGGTAAGGATGAGGCTCCTTCCGTTTTAACACATTATGGTAGATCATTAGATGGTACCTCAAACACTGAGGTACTTAGGTTATAGAGGGAGAGACGTGAGGGTAAAAGGAGGAGCATGCTGGTATTGTATGCACAACTAAGGGTAATATATAATAGTATACCCCCTCAACACCTAGGAGGCAGTTGAGGTATTAACTCAAATTAAGCTTCTGACAAAAAGAAATGACTAGCATGTCATGGCACAAAATAGGTGGTGACATAGAAAGTAGTAGTTAGTTATATTAGTAGCTGAACTGTAGACCAATTGCATAGCTGAAAAAACTATGATCAAATACAATCTTCACAAGTTTTCTGGTGTCTTGTTTGAAAACCGTTGCCCATTCACAACTCCTGCAAAGACGTAGCAACGTTAGCAATCATTTGTCGATTTTCTGTCCAACAGACAGATGCAAGTCTGACACTCGCTCTCTTTTTGGTCAGTGTTTAGTCTCCACTTGTCTCTTTTGCTGCTAAATGCTCAACTATGTTCACCAGCTGGTTGCTGCTAAGCAGGTACTGATTTGTGGAGCTTGAAGCTACTGGTCATTAGGTGTTGCCTCAAAACAAAAAAAGTAATAGTTCCTAAATTGGAATCTGACCTAATGGTTTTGAACTTTTTTGTTTTCTGTTTTGTTCTGTTTTGTTCTGTTCTATTCTGTTCCTCTATTCTGTTGTGTTTGTTTTGTGTCTTTAGCAGCAATGAACAGGATAAGATTTAGCAAATGAGCTCAGGCTACAAATGCTGTCATACGTCATTGTTGATGCCATGTACTTTACAAATTTACAAGTAATGTTATTGTGTACTACAACAAGGTTGTAATCATAAGCTGCCTTCAGGCATGCACTGAACTCCGGGCATCACAGCAGGAAATCCTCCTCAGATTTCACTGTGGGAGTTGGGGTCTTCTGAAAATGAAAAAGACAAAATATAAACAAATACCTGCGGATGAAAAAGAGAAGCCATACACTCATAAGACACCAAAGAAGATGTTGAGAGAACTTTTTAAGATGAGAGCCTATGCCAGTGTCGATGTGCTGGAGACAAAAAACATGTGATCTCTGCAGCAAAATTGATACGTTACAGCCTGGCTCTGCATGTTACACCACCCCTCTCCTGTCAAAAGAGAATCTCCTGCTGCGTTGTGCATGTGTGTAAGGCAACATTTGCAGAAAGTTCAGGACCAATTCAGACCTCCTCTGGAGGTCATGTTTGAAAAAAGCAATAGTGGGCCACTCTGCTAACAATGCTGGATGATTCATTAATCTTTGTGTTTACCTTTGCACCTATTCTTACTTACTGTACTATTTAGCCAGACAATAGTCAGGGAAAGAAGCAAAGGGGGGAAATTAAATGGAAAACGCATCACAATTAGTCATTTAAACAGACAAGGACCTCTGGGATCCATAGGGGTAGATATTGTTCTTTAAGATACTGTAGATCAGGACTGCCCACACGTTATAGGCTTGTGAGCTACTCTTGAAATGACCAGCTCAACAAGATCTACCAACCAGATAATGTTGGCAGCCCCCCCGGCGCACGTACCCCCTCTTTTTTTTTGCCATTTCAGAGGTGTGTTGAGCAATCAACACAATCTTCAGACCCAAGTTCATAACTCTTCTTGAACTTCAGTTCAGTATAAGGCATTGGCTTCTTAGCGCCTCTAGATACCTAGAAACTAGATTGTCTATGTTCTGTGGATTCTTAAAAAAATCTTTGAGAACTTTTAGGAATACTGATAGTGTTACTTACCCTCAACCCCATTCTCTGTCTGCCTTCCTTTCCCTTATGCACACCTCAGGCTTCATGACCGGAAGATATGTATCATCGGCCTGAGTGTGCTGATGGAGCTGCCCAGCCGACCAGCAGTGCTTGATGGTGTTGCTGCCCAGATCATCCCCTCCATCCTGCTCCTTTTCCTGGGTCTCAAGCACCTTCACACCTCTCGCCTCATCAACAAACCAGATGTGCTGGCCCAAGCAGGGCCCCAAGATGAAGACCAGAGTGGTGAGAAAAGATCAGGAAAGATGAAATAGAGGAAGAGAGGGAAAAAAATTACTAAAAGGAAGAAAAAGGTGCAGAAACAAAGCAGATTCATCAGGGCAGACGGAAAACAGAGAGGCGGATTGGCTTTGGTATAATATTGATATTCGATTTTCTGATTTGATCAGTGGATCGGACCCTCAACTTGTCAGATCTTGATTCAGTTCCAACCGCAAATTATATTCAGCATATCTACTTTCCTAACCCGGAAGTCTCTACTTCACTTCAAGTCAAGTGTAAAAGAATTGGATTTCCAAAACCATGTCTACTGCTCATATAGCAGCCTGATATATTAACTTAGATCTACAGTGATGTCTAAGGGTTCCTCCTGTGGCTTGTTTTTTAATGTTCATTAATTTCACTGCATTAAATGCTTCAGAATGTATATGGTTACCGTACTCTACTTCTCTCATTTCAAATTTTCTATCATCTTATATCTGTATTGTCAATATCTACATTAGCACATTCTTCTTTCCAGTGATATCTATCTATCCATCCAAACTCATGCACAATTTTCACAATTTATAAAAAACTCCTGGTCTTGGCATAGCTTGCAACACTGTTCTGATGTTACCATCATTATGTCCAAAGATGAGGCATGGTCAAGATAAGAACTCATTACACTTGACACATTTTTTATTACTTCCTTGCATATTAAATCAACAATTTGTATTTTTTTCTATTTTACTTTCAATGTCTACATATTTGTAAAAATGTTTATAGTTAAACTGCATAATGACAAGTCAGAATTACATCTCTGTCAGTTTATTTATCCTCTATAGAGGAAATTTACAAACGACACAGCAGCACAAGAAATTAGCAGCACAACGGGAAAAATAAGAATCAAATTAGAAACACTATACACTAATAAGTTGAATTAATGTCATAGATACATAAGACAGTTTTTTTCAATAATGTGCGATATAGAGGTAAGAATCGAAGTTTAGTTCTTGTACAATTTGTCAATTTGTTGTAAAATATAAAGACAAAATGTGCAGAAGTTTTTTCCTGAAATATAGATTGTCCGTGTTTGACTGTAGGCCATCAGTCTAATGGCTGATGGCCCAAAAGATGCTTTTAGTCATGTGTCACTGGATTAGTCTGGCTAAATGTGCTCATGAGCCCCCTCAGTTCAGCTGAGAGGGGTTGTCCATGATGGATTTTCAGTCACACAGTCCCATTCTATTCCCACCACGGAGCTGGTCTTCCTCACCAGCAAGTTTGCTGGTTGTAATGCCACCTCCCCAGCACACCAGAGCAAAGACACTGTCCTGTAGAGGGGCCTCAGTATTGTCTGTCTTAAGATGCGCCCCCAGCCCCATTGACCATCTCCAACCCTTGTCCATTAATCAAAACAGGAATTGGCGATCTCCTTCTACGTGGGAAGTCCACTCCCAGCTCCGTGAATAGAAATAGTGACAGGACAGTTATTTGGGGTGTTGCCGTGTTGCTTACTTCACGTCTCACAAGTAGTCCTACAGCCTGACATACTGCGGCCTGTCAGTGGTCCATGTCACAAGGTCTCAGTCCACCTGCATCACAGAGAGCCTCTGGACCAGCCTGTGTTGCTGAACAGTGTCAAATGTACTGGAGAAGTCAAATAAAAATCATCAAGGTGCTGTGTGGCTTCTCCAGGTGTGTGTATGCTCTTTGAGGCCAGTAAGATGATAAGATCATCGACCCCAATGTCAGCCAAAGTAACTTGGAGCTCTGGGACAGCCCTTCTTGGGTACATGGACTATGCATGATATCTTCCAGATCTTGGGCACCTTTTCCAGCCTTAGCAAGATGTTGAAAAGATGCGTCAACACAGCTAAATCACGCACACCTTGACCACGTGCGGGTTAATGTTGTCCTGTCCTCTGGCCTTGTTGATCCTGGTACTGGGGAGTTGTTGTCTCACCTGGCTGGTCCAAATTTTTGGGGTAGTTTGGGGTGTGGTGGCGGAAGGACTGGGGGTGGTGTGAGGAGATGAAAGGGGGGAGCTGAGGAGGGTGGTCAGGGTTGAGGAAGGTATGAGAGAACGGGAAAGTTAGAGAAGGGAGGTAGGGGTTTATGGTGTTGATGGGTTGTTTACCAGTGGCTCTGGAGTCCAGGTGTCTGCTGCGGGGAGCTGTGGAGTTGCTGTCCCAGGGAGGGGGGTAAGTGAGGTGAGAATGGGGACATGAGAGGAGGTGGAGGGAAGAGTGTCCCGTGTCGATGAGTCAAACCTGTTAAAAAGCAGGAATTTGCGAACGACATCCGGTGTTGCAGCTAATGGAGTAGGACGTGTTTCTCAGAGCTATTGCAACAACTTTTTAAAAAACTATTTTAGGTACACCTTTTCCGTCTTTCTTCGGTGTGGGTTTTCCCCACCTCCATAATCTAAATTTAACGCCGTCTTTTCGCCGACCAAAATGCCTCAAAAAGCCAAACCACATGTACAACCGCCGCGGCCTGCTTCGCACACTGCATCCCTGCCTCGTAGTGATCCCCCCCTCCTGCCTGGTCGAGGCCACAGGTGGGGCTCCATCACACGACTTCAAGGCCGAGCTCCTCTCGTCACTCCGTGTTGAAATGGCAGCTATTTTCAGAGCTGAACTTCAGGCTGCATCGACCGAGACCTTGTCAAGCATCAAGACTGATCTACAGGCAGTGGAGTTATCCAGCAGCATTGCAAACATCCAGTCTGAGGTGCGCACTCTGAAGAACACCGTAGGTGAAATGGAAACATCGCTCTCCTCCTGCACCGATGACATTGCTACCATACAGGCTAAAGTGGAGCACCTGACAACTGAGCTGGCAAGACTGGACAATAAATGTGAAGATCTGGAGGCGAGATCGCGGCGCAATAACATACGGTTAGTGGGAATTCCCGAAGATTTTTCCACTTTTTCTGCTGCTGCGGATGTTTCCTCTCTGCTCATGGAGGCTTTTGAGCTGGAGAAAGAGCCACTCGTGGACCGCGCACATCGTACCCTCCAGCCGAAGCCGAAGCCCGGAGAGCGCCCTCGCCCCATAATCGCTCGTCTTCACTATCATACAGACTGTGTGGACATATTGCGCCGAGCCAGAACCCAGCAGCGGATCAAGGTTGGAGAGCTGAGTTTCTCCGTTTTTCCCGATCACACTCCGAAGACGGCTCGTGCCCGAGCCGCCTTTAATGATGTTCGTCGCCGGCTCCGGGAGATACCACATGTGGCCCGCGAATGAATTATATGTGGCCCGCATGATAAAATCTATTTACTATTAGAGCTGGCCCGTTGGCAGTGTTTTGCAAGTTCTCAATACAAAATAAGTATTGAGAATTCCTGAGGGTCAGTGAACACGTCGGGATGGGGCACGTGACCGTTCTAGACCAATGGCAGGCTCTCATTGGCTGACGAGTGGGCGGGTCAATAATGAATGACAGATCCCACAATGCACTGCCCGTGTATCGGCATGTCAATCACGGTCCTGCGAACGCGCGCCTCGCAGTCTGTATCACATATCACTTGTGACAACTTTCAACTATCCCGCTCCCAAAAATGTCTAAACGAAGGTGGCATTTGAAAACAGGAGCTTTCAAGACAGGTGGGAGGAACAGTATACGTTCGCGGATGTAAAGGGTGGATCCGAGAAAAGATGAAGGAGGAAAAAAGTGAGGAAAAAGTGAGTTGACAGCTTATCACTGCATCATACACCAGGAGTCGTTGTGTGGCAAAGCCTTGAAAATGAACATGAGCGGTTAACTTTATAAGAGCCAAAGGTTTAAATCACTGCCAGTTCAAGTCTTTTCTGGAGGAGTTAAGTCCAGAATATGGTGACTTGCCCTATCACACACAATAAAACGTGTCTGTGTGACATCACGAGCCACCCGAATGCGCTCAACCTGCAGCTTCGGGGGGGGGGGGGGGCGTGTCATCACTGTCATGTACGCTACAGTGAGGGCTCTTAAAACCAAGCTGCGCCTGTGGGAGACGCAGATGCTGCAGGAAAACTTGTTTTTCTCTTGCTACTACAGGACATTTGATTTTTCTTTGAAGTCAATTATTTTTGGCTGTTGTCTGCCTGTAGAAAATGTTTTCACTGGAAATTACTCTGGAAATACTGCAGATAGAGCCAGAAAGCAATTAATGAAACTGATTTTATTACTTTTATATTTATTTATGTATTATTTATTATTTGTATTTCATTTATTTCATAATTAATGTTGTTTTATCGGCATACTCTATAGGCCTTGTTAGTTCCAGGTTCAATTTGCGCACTAAGTTTTCAATAAACGTTGAACCCATGTGGCCCTCGACTTGAAGCAATTTTTTGATTTCGGCCCACTGCGTATTTGAGTTGACACCCCTGCGCTATGGTCTGCTTTACCCGGCGCGGCTTCGGATCACACACAACGGTGCGGAGAAGAGGTTTGACTCGGCGGAGGAGGCCAGCACATTCATCAGGTCGCTCAACTTGTAAGAGAACCGTGAGGTGATACACACCGGTGAGGAAGCAGTGACAGTTCATATTGACATTTATTACTTTTTTCAGTTAATCTGTTTCCTCTTATTTTCATAAACACACAGTATGTGGTTTTCAGTTTAACTTGGTCTTGATTGGCTGTACCTTCTTGTCAAATGTTGCTAGACTTGCAGGAGCTTAACCCGAAGCTTTATAGTTATGCAAAAAGCCGAAAGTGTTCGCTTTAGGGATCTGACTCCTTGTGGAGTTGGCACTGGGTTCTCCATCGTTTGGGGATGGGGACGTTGTAAGTGCAGTTGGGGGGTGGGGGGGTGGTTCAATGTGTGTGTTTTGTTTTTTTTGTGTATTTTTTCTTTCTTTTTTCTTTCTCTTCTCCCTTTTTCTCCTTCTTCCTTCCTTGGGGATCCGCATTCAGTCTATTTCTATCTCTAGGGATTTAACATATGGCCACCAATACTAATACTTCTGATGTCCCACTCACTGGATCCTCTGTGAGACTCTTGAGCTGGAATATTAAAGGTATGGGGAGTCCAATTAAGAGATCAAAGATATTTGCTCATTTGAAACGTCTTAAAGCGGACTTAGTGTTCCTGCAGGAAACCCACATGCATACTAAAGATCAGGTCAGACTTAAATGTCCCTGGGTTTCTGAGGTGTTTCACTCTAATTTCAACTCTAAGGCCAGAGGGGTCGCTATTTTAATTGGTAAGTCAATTCAGTTTTCAGCTTCTAAGGTGATATCAGACAAAAACGGCAGATACTTAATTGTTGCAGGTACGTTATTCCATATTCCCATTTTATTAGTTAACATATATGCCCCCAATTTCGATGATCCACACTTTATGAATAAGCTATTTGAACGTCTTCCCTCATTGAACAACAGCCTCCTCATAATTGGCGGGGACATGAACTGTGTAATTGATCCAAACTTAGACCGCTTTAACCCACGTACTCTGACTCCTTCTTCAATGGCGAGGTCTCTTTCAGATTTTGTGTCCAGGAACAGTTGCACTGATCCTTGGAGATTTAATAACCCTCATAACAAGGAATATTCCTTCTTTTCTCAGATGCATCAATCTTTCTCTCGGATTGATTATTATTTTATTGATGCTAAACTAATTCCCAAAGTACTGTCTGTTAATTATCATCCTATTGTTATTTCTGACCATGCCCCTCTTTCTTTAGATATCCAGTTCTCTTCACAACCCCGGTACTCAACACCTTGGAGGTATAATACATTACTTCTCTCAGATGATAAGTTCACCAAATTTATTACAACTAAAATAGATGATTATATCTCTCTAAATCAAAATGATATGGAACCAGTTTCATGTTCACTGCTGTGGGAATCATTAAAAGCATACTTGAGGGGACAAATTATTTCTTACTCTGCCCACTTAAATAAGTAAAATTGCAAGAAATCTCTATCAATATCACCAAATTGGACCAACAACTCGCTACTTGCCCCTCTCCCATCAACAGCGTGTCGATTTACAGACTGAATTTGATCTCATCACCACTAGTGATGCAGAGCGACTTCTTTTACGATCACGCTCCACATATTATGAACATGGTGACAAGGCAAGTCGTCTTCTGGCTCCTCAGCTACGCCGCTAAGCTGCTTCACGTATGATCCCTCAAAAAAAAATAAAAGATTCATCTGGCTCATTGCCTAAGGACCCCACCACCATTAATTCGGTCTTTCACTCATTCTAATCAAATCACTTTCGCTGCGAGAGGTATGCAAAATAACAAGACTCCTGGCCCTGATGGATTTCCAGTGGAATTTTTTAAGAGATTTCAGGATAAATTGTCCCCTTTGCTACATGCTGTTTATAAGGAATCACTTGAACAATGCACTCTCCCTCCCACTTTAAGGCAAGCCTCCATAAGTCTCCTCTTAAAAAAAGATAAGGATCCGAATCTCTGCGGCTCATACAGACCTCTTTCATTGATAAATGTAGATGCTAAGATTCTTGCTAAAGCTTTGGCCTATCGCCTGGAGAACATTGTACCAACTATTGTCTCACATGAGCAAACCGGATTTGTTAAGGGGCGACAGTTATTCTTTAACGTCCGAACACTCCTAAATATTATTTATTCTAAAACTGCCACAACAACACCTGAGGTAGTGATCTCGGTCGATGCTGAAAAAGCATTCGATAGGGTTGAATGGGACTATTTATTTACTGTACTAAAGAAGTTTGGACTGGGTAATGGGTTCATTTCGTGGATACGTCTCCTTTACACATCACCACAAGCAAACATTTCCACTAATGGCATTCAGTCCAATTTTTTTACTCTAACCCGTGGCACCAGACAGGGGTGTCCCCTATCTCCTCTATTGTTTGCGCTAGCTATAGAGCCCCTGTCGATCTTTCTGAGGTCCTCCTCCACTTTTACTGGGATCTCACGATTGGGCACAGAATTTAAATTGTCACTTTATGCTGATGACTTATTGTTGTATGTCTCAGATCCTGTCCTTTCGATTCCCACAATCATATCTGCTTTCCAGAGATTTGGTTCTTTCTCAGGCTATAAAATGAATACTTCTAAAAGCGAATGCTATCCTGTCAATGCTTCAGCATCACAGCTCACACAATCAGATGTCCCTTTCAAAATGAGCCTTTCTGGCTTTAAGTATCTCGGGATCAACGTAACCAGAACGTTAAACTCTCTTTTTTCTGCTAATTTCTCACTTTTAATGTCTAAAATTAAGTCTGACCTCCAAAGATGGAAGAGCTTGCCTCTCTCGTTAATTGGAAGAATTAACGCGGTTAAAATGAACATTCTGCCCAAATTTCTTTTTTTGTTCCATTGTCTCCCACTTTTCCTGCCAAAGCAGTTTTTTAAAACAATCGATCAGACTATTTCTGACTTCTTGTGGTGTGGAAAAGCTCCTAGGATCCGCAAATCCACACTTCAGAGATGTAAATTCAATGGCGGATTAGCACTTCCGAATTTTCAACTGTATTATTGGGCGACACACATTCAAAAAATGTCATTTTGGTTCAAGTCAGTGAATCTGCCATGGTGCCACCTAGAGGCACAGTCATGTGTTTCATCCTCCTTACCTGCTCTACTTACCTCTTCTATTCCATCCAACCTCTCAAGCTTCACAAATAATCAAGTGGTTCACTCCACCCTTAAAATTTGGCATCAGTTTAGGAAACACTTCAAATTTAAATCAACATCTACTTTAGCTCCTTTACTGAACAATCATTTATTTCAACCTCCACTTACAGATTCAACCTTTCTCACTTGGCATAATAGAGGCCTGAAATGTTTTAAAGATCTTTACAAAGATGGCAGCTTTACAAATCTCTCAGGAGAATTTCATCTCCCAACTTCTCATCTTTTTAGTTACTTTCAAATTAGACACTGCGCTAAAGCTTTGTTTCCATTTTTTCCCTCCTCGCCGCCGACCCTACAATGGGAGGTGCTTTTAAATCACGATCCACTTCAAAAATCACTCATCTCTAAAGTTTATAATGAACTTCTGTCTTTTGATTGCTCTCCAGTTACAAAAGTTAGGGCTGCCTGGGAAGATGAACTGGATCTAAATTTGGAGGATGACTGGTGGGACACTGCTCTTAAGAAAATTCATACAAGTTCATCCTGCGCTCGTCTCACACTTATACAATTTAAAGTTCTGTTTAGAGTCCACTTTTCTAAAGCGCGACTGTCGCAAATCTACCCCAGTATCACTGACAAATGCGACAAATGTCATGCCTCATCCTGCAATTTAACCCATATGTTCTACTCTTGTCCGCTACTCTCTTGTTTTTGGCTGAACTATTTTGATACCATGTCAAAAATACTTTCAGTGATTATAAAAGTCTCCCCCCATGTTGCCATATTCGGGCTCCCAGAGAACCATAACCGGTTTACCTCTAATCAATTAGACATTTTAGCTTTCACTTCTTTACTGGCAAGACGCCACCTTCTTCTCAACTGGAAGTCAACTAAAGCTCCCTCTAGCACTCAGTGGCTCAACGACACCATGTCTTTCCTAAAGCTGGAAAAGATTAGATATTCGGTGAAAGGTAGCTCTAACAAATTTTATAGTAAGTGGCTTCCCTTTCTTACATTCTTTCACTCTCTCCAGTCTCTGCCCCCTGATTGACGGACCCCCCCTCTCTCTCTCTCTTTTCTCTCTTTCTTCTTCCTTTTTATTCACTCATTTACTTATTCTTTTTTTTCTGTGTTTTCTTTTGTTTTTTGTTTTTTTGTTTTCCTTTTAATTTATTTATACTGTGCAGCTTTAATACTTAATTATTACTTAATAGAATTTACAGTTATCTATCTTTCATTATTATTATTATTTTCATTAAGTTGTGTTATGTATTGTTCGTATGACCACGTTCATGTGGTCCATAAAATAAGAAAAACATCCTAGGAGGAAGACTGTATACCTTACTCTTAATCCATTGTGATGCACAGTGTTTTTATGGTGTCAATGTCTCTATATATTGTTAATTGTCTGACTGTGATTTTGAGATACCCAATGTAAATTTGACATTGCTTCCTGTTCTACTGTGCCATACCTTCTAATAAAAATATTAAAAAAAAAAAAAAAAAAGCAGGAATTTGCCCCCATAACCAGTGGCGGACTGAAACATTAATTCAGGCCGGGAATTTGACTCTATCACAGGCACCTGCCCCCATGTTCACTTAACCCACCAGACAACTAATCCTGTAGTAGGCTTAACCTATTTGTTGATGTAACCGGTACCAGATTAGTTGTGAATTTGGCCTTTATGTTCATCTGGGAGGAAATTTCAAATTTGGGACTAGAAAAATATTGTATCTCCATATCTAAATGATTGTGTTAGGTTGTCATAAAATTTAGATTTTTTTTTAAACTTCAAACGTTATTTTTTAAATATTTTTTGGATTCCTATTAACTTCTACAAAGTGGACTTTATTTAATGATAGCTACATAGCCATACTGATTATGTTGTGTGTATCTGTTTTATTAAACGTTCTTGGTCCACACAACTGCCGCTCAGTGGATATTTTTCTCTTTTTCGGACCATTCTCAGGAAACCCTAGAGATGGTTGTGCGTGAAAATCCCAGTAGCAGTTTTTGAAATACAAGCCCGTCTGGCAAACATCCATGCTAGATCAAAGTCACTTAAATCCCCCGTTTTCCCCATTCTGATGCTTTGTTTGAACTTCAGCAAGCCATCTTCACCACAATTTGGGAGGTTGAGTCTGTGGGTGTGGTGGGATCTGATCGGATGTGGGGATATACAGTGGTCATCGTAAAATGTTACGATATATCCTCTTTTTTTTTTTCTCTCTTTTGGAGAAGTAACTGATTTCTACTGTAATTGAATTTCATGTTGACTCTAAATGCTTTCATCTAAATGGGTATGCTATGTTTTATGTTGGCAGAGGAGATTCCCAGTGATGAAGATGAGGTGAATGAGAACTGGAATGCCATGCAGCAGCAGTCCAGCACAGTGACAGGCCATGGCAGTGAGGAAGATGATGAAGATGAATACTGGGATGATGACTGCTTTGAGGGTACGCCCCTAGAAGAATACAGCACACCGCTCGACTACGACAATGGAGAGGACGAGTATCAGTTCTTTACCTCCGCACTGCTTGGTAGGTAATCATTCAAGCCATAAAAGTAGTAAAAGTACGAATGGAATTTCCAGTTATGGCGACCTGCTAGGAAGACGATTACACTAGGTGCTCCACCACTTTCTGTTCTAAATCTTATTAGAGCAATCATTAATCAACAAATTGCTGTGTTGTCTTTACGTTAACGAGCTAGGATGTTGACCGCAGCCTGAAAATCTGCTAAAAGCCATACAAAAACGCTGCAATCAAAACTACCGAACTTCGGATCATCGAACCTAAACTCTGAAGCTAGCGAGAATGATGCTAACACTAGCTTAGCTCAAGCAATGCTGACTGATGAAAGCAGGAGGAAGCTAGATTGGAAAAAGTTCTGTCTGCCACAGCCAATAAAGCAAATGTTTCGAACGTGTGACAGAAGCTGAAATAAGAATTTTGACTAACAAGGCCGACATGAGCTCTATGCAGAACTCCTGAAGCTAGAAACAAGAATTTGGAAGATAAAGTTGGGGAGGAGGCGAGGTCCAGACTAAACAATCTAAGACTGGTGAACCTGCCCGAAGACACTGAAGCAGTTCTCTAGAAGTGCTTTTACACTTCTAGAGAACTGGCTCCCTGAAGTGCTGGATTTAGCACCGTTAAGTCTTAAACTTATACTGGAGAGAGCTCACAGAATAGAGGGAGCCCACCGCCATGGGGTTGCACAAACGACAGAAGGTGATGATGTAGTGCGGAAGAAACTATGGAACATGGGAATCCGGCTCGTCTCTTGGTGACTTATAAAGATACACATTTGAGAACAGATTGCAAAAGAAAAAGGGGCAGACAAAGACTTATTAACTGGTAACTTGAAGACATACTTATTTATTTTCTTTTTCTTTCTTCTCTCTTTCGTTTAACAGTTGTGTTACACATTGGCTCATGTTGTGCAACAAGAAACAAGGAAGGCCACAAAGTTATAGTATTTATTCTACAAAAAAAACTAGACTTGAAGCTAAACGTGGTAACCCGTTCTGTGGGTGGGTGTATAGAAGAAAGACTCACGCAAATGCCAATCTGGGATGTGCATGTGGAGGTAGACCCGGTGACAGAGAGAGAGAGAGCCAGAGCCCAGTCTGCAGGCCTCTTAAATTTAGGTCAGCCCAGGTGTGCCACATCCCTGCTGATCACTAGGGTCTGACTCCACCTACAGGACCCTGAAACACAAGCACAACCCCACAGCAGGACAACTCCAGGGTTGTCACAGTTGTATTAGTTATATTAGTAGTAAGTCCTGCAACGCTTGGGTAGCACACCAACACTAAAGAGGGTTAAATTCAGTCTTTTAATAAATGCAAAGAATTGTATTCTCTATAATGGGCTGTAAGCCCGTAAAAAATACTTTAAAAGTGAGCTCCTGTTTCGTACTTTGCAGCAGAGATATGCTCTCATTCGTTTGTACTCTGTGTCTGCATTTCACCGGAGTTCATTCCATCTTAATTTTGAATGAAGAGGTCTCACTCCCTATATTTTTTATTTAATTTATATAACTTTTTTCAACACTACATACATTTCCGGTATGTTGGTCTAACCAGGGCTTAATGTACATTTTGTTAAGGTGGCTTATACAATATAATTGGGCCATGTTGTTGTTGAATGGCGGAGAGCACTAAAACACCTAGATTTGGAAGACCTGGGCTGTTGTGGGTGGAGTGGTCATTAGCTGTAGGGGAATGTCTCACAATTTGGGGGGGGCTACCCTTCGGGGTGGAATCAAGCAGGTCAGGGGATTGTTAGAGGTCCTCAATGTTTCGTGTTTATTGGAACATCAGTGTTTAGAATATTTATGTTTCTCAAATGAAATCAAGTTTCCCCTTTTACCCTTCGTTTTTATCCTTCTCCTTTTTTTGTTGTCGTTGTTTTCATCTATTTGTCTAATATAATCACTGTCAAAGGTCATATCGCTGGGTGTGGAGGTTCAATATCTATTCTGGAATTGCAGTGGTTTGCATAAACTTTAAAAAATCTGGTTATGAACAGACTTAAAAGTTTGTTATCAAAACTTAGATTTCTTTAAGAAACACACTTATTGGCAAGGGATGATATTAAAGTACAGAGGAACACATTTCAGGGTGATTCTAATTCATAGGTCAATACTGTTTCAGGTAAAACATCTAATTGAGGTTTAGAATGGTAGATACTTGATTGTACAAGGTACCCTTCTAACAGAAAAAATTAGTTTAGTTAATATTTATGGTCCTAATAATGATGATTCAAGATTTTTCAAGGGCTTGAATTGCATATTGGAACCAAAAAAGGACCAGTCATCAGGCATAGATAAATCACATATTAAGAGCAGGGAAGTAATACTTAACTTTATTAATGATCCTTTATCGTGTTGGCATCTGATAATGGTAGTGGACCACAACCGAGGTGGCAGCTGATGATGGATCCTAATTGGCGGCAGTGGACAATGACTGTGGACTGTAGTGGCATCCGATCTTGAAGGTGGATCATGATCTTGCTGGCTGCTGAGTGCTGACCATAGACTATGATTGCAACAGGACTGCTTAATGTATAGTACACTTGACATCTATTGCACTTCTGTCCGTCCTGGGAGAGGGATCCCTCACATGTGTTTCTCTGAGGTTTCCATGTTCTTTTTACCCTGTAAAAGGATTTTTAGTAGTTTTTCCTTACTCTTGTTGAGGGTTAAGGACAGAGGATGTCACAACATGTTAAAGCCCTATGAGAGAAATTGTGATTTGTGAATATTGGCTATACAAATAAAATTTGATTGATTGATCATGAATGAGCTAAACCTAAAAGATGTATGGAGGGAATTACAACCATGTACAACTGCCTCCGAAACATCAGCATGTTTTAGATTGGAAGCTTTCAAAGCATTTGTTAGAGGCCAGGTTATTCATTTTGAAACCTCGAAATCTAGAAAATCATCAAAAATAAAAGCCCTGGATAATGAAGCTTTTCAGAAAAATTACCCTAAAACCCTAACCCTAACCCAACAAAAACTGTTATAACTGGGGTGACAGTATAATGAACTGACAGCATCTAAAGATGTGGCAAGTTTATTAAGTCTTAAACAGTTTTTTGTTTTTTTTTTCAGAATCAGAATTCTTTTAATTGCCAAGTATATTTGAACATACAGGAAATTGCCTTGGTGTGGTTGGTGCACATAAATAACAATCAGACATTAAACAACAATATATATATATATAAATATATATAAAACAATATAAAACTAAACAATATATACAATGAGAGAGTTTTGGGCATGTACAGTGCTAAGGTGAACTGTAAAGCTGATGTGACTTGACAAAAAGCTCCAGTTTTATTTCATCTGTCCAAAGGACATTCTCCCAGAAGCTTTGTGGCTTGTCAATTTGCATTTTGACAAATTCCAGTCTCGTTTTTTATTATTTGCTTTCAACAATGATATCATCCTCGGTCGTCTTCTAGGGCATCTAGATTATGGAAAAAATCATAATCACGATTATTTTGGACAATATCGAAATCATGATTATTCAAACGATTATTAATATGTGCCCTTATTCTGAAGTCTATGCTTTATTCTTTAAATGACTGTAACCGGAAGTACCAGTCACTTCCGGTTCCGGTAAATGTCCCCATCTGCCCCCCCACTACAAGCACACAGACAGAGAGAGAAGAGAGGGGTGGGGGATGGCTATGAGGACCATCATCATTTATCCCTGAACCACAACAAGCGGAGACATGCGGGTCCGGTGTGAACAGCCGGGCGGCTGTGCACTGGAGAATGGGCACTGCGCGGCAGCTACATTGTGTGGTGCACAATGTCGAATCCGAAGTGTTCCCATACAAGAGAACTTTTTCTACACTTTTTGTCGATCAAACGGGGCTGCCCTCCCTCTGCCATTTTCAACTCGCGCTGTTTTTTAAATACCGCCGGTCACCACACACACAACTTGCCTCCTTCACTTTAAATGGTAAATGGTTTTGTATTTATATAGCGCTTTTCTAGACTTGATGACCACTCAAAGCGCTAAATTTACAGTACAGTTTTACATTCACCCATTCACACACACATTCATACAGTGCATCTATTCGCAGCACTTTGTTATTCTATGGGGGGAGCCATTCAGGGTTCAGCATCTTGCCCAAGGACACTTCGGCATGCAGATGGGTCAGACTGGGGATCGAACTGCCAACCTTCAGGTTGGAGGACGGCCACTCTTCCCCTCACTCACAGCCACCCTAAAACTTTACAGCTGCTTGAGAGTGAGTGCCAGTCAGCGGGGCCGCGTTGAATGCTTTGGGGAAGGACTGAATTGCGCATTCGCGTCTCTTTCGAAAAAATGCCAAATAATCGTTTCAACTCAATTATAGTAGTTTGGAGATCGTTTGACCACATAATCGAAATCACGATTAAATTTCGATTAATCGAGCAGCCCTTTCGTCTTCCATGAAGTCCACTTTGGCTCAAGCAGCGACGGATGGTGCGATCTGACACTGATGGACCTTGACCTTGGAGTTCACTTCTAATCTCTATGGAAGTTGTTTTGGGCTCTTTGGTTACCATTGATATTATCCGTCTCTTCATTTTGTCAAACATTTACCTCATGCGGCCACGTCCAGGGACGTTGGCTACAGTCCTGTGGACCTTAAACTTCTGAATAATATGTGTAACTGTAGTCACATGAACATCAAGCTGCTTGGAGATGGTCTTATAGCCTTTACCTTCAACATGCTGGTCTATAATTTTCTTTCTAATCTCCTGAGACAACTCTCTCATTAGCTTTCTGTGGTCCATGTTTAGTGAGGGACACACCATGATACCAAACAGCACAGTGACTACTTTTCACCCTTTAAATAGGCAGACTGACTGATTACAAATTCGAACCTGCAATGCTAATTAGAGGACACACCTTAGTTTAACATGTCCTATGGTCAAATTATTTTCAATCTTTTCCAGAGGTACCATCATTTTTGTCCAGGCCATTTTCATTAGTTGTTTTTTTTAAATGATTATGTTGAACCACAATTCATGAGCAATATCTAAATTTCATTAGTTCATTTTAAGTACATTTGTATTTATTATTACTTTTGTTAGTTACAAGTTATTTCAGTGACCATCGTGGGTTTTTCTTTCTTTAACCGAAGGGTACCAACAATTTTGTCCATGTCTGTACTTCTGACATGTAACATATTTTTAGATAATCTTGATTCAGTCCTATGTCGTTACTACAGCTTTATCAGTTGACGAATCCTCACTTCCATCCCGGCAAGTAAACTACATTTATTACAAGTACCGGTATAAATATTGCTATATAAACCTAGACTCAGTGGGTAAGATAGTCAATACACAAACACCAGAGATACTGGAAGTGAGAACTCACTGCAGCACATCAACTTTCTTTTATGTTTACACAAATATTAAATACAGAAAACCTTGGTGATCATTGGACTTAGTAGAAATGCACAAACACAAGTGTTTGCTTCTGATCAGATTTCTATAATTTGTTATTCATATAGGGGGCAGTTTGTCTCATGAAACAGGTTGAGTTTCGTTGGTCTGCAGTTACCATGGAAACTGAGGATGCTTGAGGTCAGGAAAGGTCAATTGGCCTCGTTCACTAACAGTGCGTACGCACAAATCTGTGCTTAAATGGTGCATACGAACGTTTGCCGTACGAATCTGGGATTCATTAATATGTTAGTACCCATTTTGTTCGTACCGTGTGACCAAGTTTAGAACTTCCTCAGACCATGCCTACGCACAAATGATTTAGGCCAGACGGTCTTGGAAAATGTGAACACACCCTCTTTTGCCTAAATGCATAGTATATTAAAACTCCATTTATTTAAAAAGAATTTACTAATTCATTTACCCAATATATTAAAAAACTATGAAATTGACACCCTTTCATCCTCATTATCTCTCTAAAGCCTGCTGACTTCATATTTATGTTTCTGGATAAACGGGGCGACACTTCTTCTGAAACAATGAAGTTAAAACATTGTCTTAATCTGTGGGAGGACTCTTCTGTCTGCAGGAGTGTGTGTTAATTTCTGTCCCTCTTCACACACAAACTGATAATCATATGTATTCATTTATTAATCAATGATGTTGGATCATGACTCCGGGTCGTTCCGGTCCCTTTAGACCTGATGTCCTGATTGTGCGCGTCACATTACTTGTGTAGCAGTATGTGTGTCATAAACTCTAGAGAGAATCAAACAAACACAAAGTAAATGTCAGTCCTGTACTTGTCCTAATAACTGGTTATCAGTGTTTATTGTTAAGTGTAAAGTGAGCGCAGGTCAGAGGGGGAGTGATGAGGGAACAGTCTCCAACAGAGACTCAGACACAGGACGACCGGACCTTTGATGAGTGTCTGATCCTGAAGCAGCAGTACTATAATTAATCAGATGGAGTCCACGTCGCGATGCATCTAAGATAAATGTCCACAGCTCCAGTGCTCAGCTCTGTGCAGGACACAGCATTCAGCGCTTCAGATATTGCAGCCCAGGCTTCATTTTTTTTTTAAAACATCGTCACTCTGGAGGACATGTCACAGAAAAGTGTGTGTTTCGTGTCTTCCACCTCCGACGCCTTCAATTTCTGGTGTTGTGAGATTCTTGTGTTTTTTACATCAACAACACTTCACTTCCTCATTGGCCCCCGCTCCCCAAACCACCCCATCCTATTGGTCCACAGTCACATGTCCCACCCCGACCCCTTCACTGACACTCAGGATATCAGAACGCTCCTTCAACACAGTGTTTTACTGAACATACGTCAAAACCAAACATAAACCCAGTCCGTTACACTATTAAGCTGCAGCAGCTATATGGTTTTATTTATTTCAAAATAGGGTACTTCTTATTTCATACATTTCCCACAAATATGGGGAGGACTCAAATAGCCCTTCAAAGTTCTGTGTTTAATTTATTTCAAATTAGGCCGACACTTGCCTGTGTATTTTGTGTGTTTGTTATTTTGTTGCTTGTCTGTTTGAGTAGCTGGCTGAAAGCAAAGAAGTAGTAGGCTTACCTTTTATTGGTAACCTAATATGGTATAACTACTATGGTTCATTGTTTCTGAAATAAGAGGCCTGACTGCTATGTTCACAGCAAACTTGAAATTTTTTAAATATTAAGCCATGCTTTAAAGGGACTCTTACCTTTGTTGCATTTGAGAATTACAGCACATTCGAATCATCCCGCCTTCCTCCAATGCCCCACCCCCTCGTTCCCATCCGCAGTGTTTTTTCTTTTGTTTTTCCCCCTGGGAGCGGCTATTTCAGTACGCCGTGGACAACTTTGGTCTGCCATCGTCAGTCGCTACGGTCGATACGGTCGCTACTCGCTACTGTCTGCCGTGGAATCAAAACAAACCCTATAGTTGAGGACGCGCCTTGATGACGCGGGCCCGAATGCGCCAGAAGAAGCAGACGGGCTTCCTGTCTGTTTCCATGCAGCAAACAGACAGGTCTGTCGGCCAATAAGGTCCTTCGGTCCGAAGAATTTTATTGGTTGAAGTTTTCACTAAATATTACGAGAGTGAAATAATTGTTTGCTTTAACTCCTGGTGGGTCTGTCTTGCATTTTAGAGTGTCATTACCTTATTAATACCAATTTAACCTTATCCACAAAAAGTGTAAAAATGCAACAAAGGTAAGAGTCCCTTTAACTGCACTATAGGCTGAGTCCTAATTTACCTGAAATGTGCACTTTATAATTTTATTTTGTACCGCCCTGTTTGGCAATGTTGTTTTACAATCAAATAAAACATTTGCATAAAGCAAGCCAATCCACTTTTCCATGTTGATAAGAGCATTAAAACGGAAAAAAAATGATGGAGAAAAAATAAATGAAGGGACATTTAGAATAGATTAAAATTTGCGATTAATCGCGAGTTAACTATGACATTAATGCGATTAATCGCGATTCAATATTTTTATCGTTTGACAGCACTAGTTTTTTTTATTGTCAGCTGTCAAATCTTTTTGCACCAAAACACTTAACATTATAAAATGTATCTTTGTCCCTGTATGTTTTAGGGGTGCAGAACAGTGATGCAATCTGGTACCAGAGTCTGACTGGTCCACTCAGTGATGACCAGAAGAAACAGCTGCAGGAGATATACAGCATCTCGCAGCAGCGTAGGAGCACTGCCACAAAGAGCCAATGGTGAGTGGAAATACACACGAATGAGGAGGAAAGGATTTAGTTTGGAACAGAGGGAAAGGGAGAAATAGAGACAGGCAGAACATTTCTTAGAGATATTTCTTAACTAGAACCCTGGCCTGACGGGTTGAGAGCAAAATATGTATTTTCCCAAAGCTATTCCTTCAGTTTTTTCAGACATTTTTTAATGTTTTCAGTTAGTGGGTAAGACGTCTAAATAAATTACCTTACCTTGAACACAACGATTTAAAAACATTGGATTTGGGCGTTTTTTTATCCACAGTTTGTGAGCACTTTGTCAGATCATGCAGAGCTATTTCGGACAACTCACTTTGTTTCCTCCCATCTTTTGTCCCTTTTGGAGTTCTGTATTAGACATTTAGAATGACTACCAGTTATAGAGTGAGTAGAGAAGTATTACAAAATATACTGTATCGTATCTTGATGTGTTTTCAGAGTGCTGATGAGACAGATGAACTGCAGAATCAGTGAAGGGGGCCGAAGAAAGAGAGCAGCTGGTCTGACCGAACTTGAATTTAATTTCAGTCTTTTGTGAATGATATCAGTCCAGATAAGATAATGGATCCAACCAAAACCAGGTTCCAGATTGCAATCAGAATTGGATGAGTACCAGGGGCTGGATTAGCATTATAGCAGTTTGAGTCCGAGTGCACTGTATAAAACCACATCTACTACTGGAATATTTCAATGACCAGAACAGGACGGCTAGTGTGTGTGTGTGTGTGTGTGTGTGTGTGTGTGTGTGTGTGTGTGTGTGTGTGTGTGTGTGTGTGTGTGTGTGTGTGTGTGTGTGTGTGTGTGTGTGTGTGTGTGTGTGTGTGTGTGTGTGTGTGTGTGTGTGTGTGTGTGTGTGTGTGTGTGTGTGTACACACGCAGATTTCGGTCAAAGATTTGCATTATAATTTTAAATTTCTTTGACCAGCATTTATGTTCACGTAGAGTGCAGTCCTTTGATCCAAGTAATTTTTGTGTGCCTGTGTGGGTCCGAGAAACTGTAAAAACTAAAACCTCAACGATGTGCATTTGTATGTACCTGTATCTGAAAACTTTTCATCATCTCATGAGGATAGCTCCTATCCAAAAAAAAAAGAGCCTGATTTCTGCTGGGGGAGGCCTTGTGTTCAGATTGCAGACAATTGAGAAGAATGAGGTCCAAGACTTGTGGCCAACGACTATGACCACAGACAAATTAAATGTAAAATGGGAGGGATGGCTAAAAAGAAGTGGTTTTTAGTTTTTCTTCGACCGTGGTTTTTGTTTTGTAACACTTTTCAGAGCTTATATAAGAAACAAAAGAATAATGTATCATTTCCTGTGATATTCTTGATATTCCATGCTTCTTTTCCTACTTTAATTAAATATCTTTGATGTTTCCCCAAGAAGCATTGTGTCTAAATAAAGTCTCACAAAGCCACTAATATGGCTGTTCAAATAAGTCTTGTTTGATAAAAACTAAACACAAAGAACAGCTGAGCCTGATGTCACAGTTTTGCAGGGAAACAAAAACTACAACTATTCACTATTTGTCATGAACATGTTTATAGACAAAGAATATATTAAGAAATTCTAGCAACAATGTTATTATTGCTATCTGTAATTTGCTACATTTCAGAGACTCAAGCTGTGTGTTTACTGGGCTGCAATTGCAGCTGATATATTGCAGAGCAAATGTCTGTTTTTTCTGGTCTAATATTGAAACACTTTTGTTAATGTACAGCTCTTTAAAAATCTCAAACATCATACATGTGTTTTTTGTCCATCTCTCCGTTCAAGTAGTAGTCAATAATGATTGGCTGGACCAATCAGCGAATGATAGTTTTCACATATTTCACAATCAAGCTAAACATATCTTTAGCAGTAAACTTTCACAAAACTTACTTAAAGTGCATAGAACACCTTCAGTTAACAGTGCAAAATATCACAACACTCACACAGGTGAATTTAGCAGACACAAGACGGCAGCTGCACTTGGAATTACATTCCTTTTACTCCAATACAAAACAGCAAGTAGTTACGTGAGTTGAAACTGAAACTATATATCCCAGATCACCCAATTAAGTCTAAATAACCAGTTAACTCTTTTCATACTTAAATTTATCACCAAAGAATAATTTAAACAATGTAAAATAGACATTTTAATCTTTTTAACCTCAGATCTTCCAACATTACAGACCATGAATATATATATATATATGTATATATATATATATACAGTTGCAATCAGAGTTATTCAACCCCCTTGATGGCCCTTGATGAAACGTTGGGCTTTCTTCCATGGCCAGACAGGTTTGCAGTTTTAAACTTCCTTATAATGCTCCCAATGATGTCTCTTGGAATATAACATTTTTGGGAAATGGCTATTGCAAATGAATGCATATAAATTGAAATGCAGGGTATTCAATCCAGAGGTACAAAATGCTTAACTAGCATTATGATTCAGTGTAATGTATAGACCTATTCAAATATTACATGTAAACAATGTCTGTGTCTAGATAACTGCCGAATCAAAGGAAGAATAATTTAATAATATTTTACAATATTTGTTGTCAGTTTTTATATAAAACAGGAGGATTTATTAAGTACTCTAGTAAAAAAGAGATGTCGGATTTCTCTTTTTGAGTTAGCTCTCTAAGGCTAGCACGCTAGCAGAGGTGTATAAAGTACTTGAAAGCCATACTTGAGTAAAAGTACAGATATCTTACCTGAAAGTGATTCCGGTAAAAGTTAAATAGTTTTTTTTATAGTAGGCCCAACATTTTTCTCTTCAGACTTATTATTTAAGTATTTAAGTATTTCAACTGACTGACAAATTATAACAAAAATATACATAGACTGTATTATTTTACAAATGTTTTACCCCAGATGCTGAGGTTCAAATATAAATGGACTAGTGCATCTGAACTTCTAGGGACAACAAAGAACCAACACAACAGAATAAAAAAGTGCCTCTTGTGTCTGCCTAAGAACACTTATAGACCACAGTATAACCACTAAAAAATTCTGTAAATATCTCTACTACCCATTGGATGGTTTAGTGAGGTCCTCAGATCGGCCCTGCCAGAGTTGGTCACGGCCCTGGTGGAGCGGCCGAGAAGACGATCAAACTTCACTATCTAGAGGAAGTAAAACTCTTAACAAGTTTCTGAAGGTGAACATGCGGAGGGATCATTACCGGTACAGCCTGCTTGACCCCGGTGGACCATGCCAGCCCGACCAACTTCCGGACGCTTAGGGTCTCGGGCTGCCTCCCCGAAGGCAAACACGCTGCGGGGCCTGCGCATCTCCCGAGGCAGGGGGCACGTGAGACAATTTTGAGAATATAAGAGTAGAAAGTACAGAAATGTGCAATCAAATGTACGAGTAAAAGTAAAAAATCGTAAGGAAAATAAATACTCAAGTAAAGTACAGATATGTAACAATTCTACTTAAGTACAGTAACAAATGATTTGTACTTCGTTACTTCCCACCTCTGCAAGCTAGTCTATTAGAGATGGCTGCTGTCTTTTGCTCTTTGTGTCAGATGTTTTTACTCTGCCTCCTTTTAAAGGTTCACAGTATAGCGTAGGGTTTACATTGTAAAAAACTGAATGCCCTTCCCAAGCGTACAGAGAACTTCCTTCATCAAAATGTTGATGCCCATATTGTGCTCTCTTTTCTCTCAAAGGATAAATTATCTTTAGACTGATATATTTAGAATTTTAGTCTATAAACTGCCCAGCTAGCAAAGTTCTATCGGCCTTCATGTGGCCTGAATCATGCGTGGGGGGAATGCATAGTCTCGTCGAGCCAAGTCGTCTGAGTGCAGACTGATATTTCTGGCATTAGTCCGGCTGGCACACACAGACATCGAAGGAGGCATGGCCCCCTGCCCCTTTTTCTTACTCGATAGAAATATAGTTAACATGTGTCTTGGTAATGTACACACATGAGCTACTAACTATTGTAATGAGTTAGGGCATAAGGGCTAATGTCATCACCTTGATATACAAAAGAGGTTTACCTGTAAATTTGTTTGTGTGTCCCCTGCCTTGCCTTTTTTCAGCTCAATGGATCACAGTCTCAGCCAGCACCCAGCTTGTTACCTGCCTGGCTCTGCGCTTCATTAAATTCTTTGTTCACTCACTAACCCTAGGCTGAGAGGATCAAGGGCATAGCTTGGGGCTCATCTCCCCAGAGGATGGAGTCTGATAAAGTCGGGCCACATTAAGGATACAAGGAGAAGCTGGATGTTTTGAGGAGACTCTAAACAACTTTGCCCTGCCAAATGTTTAGGCAAAATTGTAGGATATACGGGTTTTCACTGGCAGGTGAACACAAAATAGCGATGTTCACGGATGACCTCTTGGTTTTTTCACACTCCCGGCCCATTCTCCCCCTGCCTTAATGCAAAAGCTTTAAGAGTTAGGAAGAAAGCTACTGGAAGAACATCAGAGACAGCATGGAAAAGGTTCTAAATATTAAGATGATATTTGTCTTCAGGTCATGTACCTCGCTAGGTTGCCAACACAGCTCCGTGGATTCACAAGGATATATAGGTTTAGAATAATGCTGGTCATCAGTAAAAAAAAAGCTATCACAAAAACATGTCAAGGTTGTGGTGGACCACCCTTTCTTTATCATCCTCCGTTGCTCGCACCAGGTTGACAGGTGAACCAGGTTGTTTCTTTACAACAATGTATAGATGTGACTCCCATCATTAAATCAGACATGTCAAACTCAAGGCCCGCAGGCCACTTCCGGCATTTGGTACAATATATCTGGCTCATACAAAAATTAAAATCATCCAAAACTGCAGGATTATTAAATTCAGAGACAACTGTGATGTCCTCAATCTATAAATGTAACAGACATATTATTATATGCTTGTGTTTCTAATGGGATGGTTCTGTTCCATCAGTTCACTTGACTCAGTTCAGCACAAAGATCACAGATTCGGATCTACAGTATAGAATCTATATCAGGGGATCATTCATCTTCATGGGACAAAAAACCTTTGTGATCGCTGAACCATCGTTACCTCCTCAGCCTTCCATTCGCGTGAATCTATCATGCAGCATTACGCATGAGTGTCACACCAGCATTTACTTATGTAGAGCAATCTGACCGATTACCTTACATCAGTGAATCCTTTCTTCCACTTTTGAGGCTTTCCACAGCACAGAACATAACACCAAACATTAATGAACTGGCAGCCAAGAAAAAATGCCAAACATCTGGCTCTTGCACATGCACATAAAAGAAGAATGTACCTCAATGTGTTTTATTTCTGCACTTTATCCAAAATCCTGTCTATGCTGTTTAATAAATGTCAACCATATTTGGCCCTCAACTTAGTCCCAGTTTGGAGTTTTAGCCCGCTCTGTGATTGAGTTTGACACCACTGTTTCAAATGAACGCTATCTATTAGTGTTACAGACTGGCAGGACAGATAAAGTTCGCTGCCTAGCTCCTACATTTTTTCATTTAATTTTGTTTAGCTGACGCTTTTATCAAAAATGACTTACAATAAGTGCACTCAACCATGAGGGTACAAACCCAGAACAACAAGAATCAACACAGTACTATTTCTTCAAGAAAGCCAAACTACAAAGTGTTTGCGGCGGGGCATGTATAGACTTTCTGCTGTCCTGATGTAATTGGGTAGCTCATTCCACCATTTAGGAGGCAGGACAGAAAACAGGCATGATTTTGTTGAGTGTTTCGCTGGCAGTGATGGAGCAACAAGCTGATTGGCAGATGCAAAGCGGAGTACGGGCTAGGGTGTAACGACCAGACGAACTTCTGCATTGTGGATGAGCTGCAGAGGTCGGATGGCTCTGGCAGGTAGACCAGCCAGGAGGGAGTTAGAATAGTCTAGGCGTGAGATGACCAGAGCCTTGACCAGAACCTGCGCCACCTTCTGAGTGAGAAGGGGGCATATTCTCCTGATGTTGTGCAGCATGTATCTACAGAAACGTTCTGTTGCAGTATTGTTGGCAGTAAGGGGAGAGTTGACTGTCGAGTGTCAAACCAAGGTTCCTAGCAGTCTGGGTGGGGGCTAACACAGAGTAGTCAAATGTAATAGTCAGGTCGTGGGTGGGAGAGCCTTTCCCTGGAAGGAAAAGTAATTCAGTCTTGTCAAGGTTAATTTTCAGATGTTGTGCTGACAACCACTGAGAGATGTCAGTCAGACAGGCAGAGATTCTTGCTGCTACCTGTGTTTCAGATTGGGGAAAAGAGAGGATAAGTTGGGTGTCATCCGCATAGCTGTGGTAGGAAAAGCCATGTGAGTGAATGAGAGAGCAGAGAGACTTGGTGTACAGAGAGAAGAAGAGGGGACCCAGGACGGAACCTTGAGGGACCCCAGTAGTGAGAGGACAAGGTTCAGACACAGATCCTCTACAAGTTATCCGGTAAGTGTGGCCGTTGAGGTAGGATGAGAGCAGGGAGAGTGCAAAGCGTGAGACACCCAGGTCCTGAAGGGAGGAAATAAGGATCTGGTGGTTTACTGTGTCAAATGCAGCAGAAAGGTCTAGAACAGGGATCGTCAACCCGCGGCTCTGGAGCCGCATGCGTCCTCTGCAGTGGCTCCCTGTACAGTATGCCCAAAGCTGCTCATTGATCAGTGTCCCAGCTTCTTGGTCAGAGCAGAAGCTACAGTTGGTATTTACCGAGCTTCAGTTTCTGTGTCCGCCTCCAGTCTGTCCTGCTCTCACTTTTTGATTTAATATTTCTTAAACTAAAATATGCGTCACATCCGATTACGTCTACGGCCCGGCGCTCTTCCCTGCAGGTGGCTGATCTAGAGTTTCCAACCCCCGGCCTCAAGAAACTAACTATGGATAAATCCCCAAAAAGAAAAGTCTGGGTTGAAAATAGAGAGTTTAATTCTGCGTGGACAGATTCATTTGCTTTCACTCCCCAACGATGCTGGCTTACCTGTACGTTTGATTTGTGGCGAGGAATTAGCAAACAACCAAAATGTAATGTTGAAAGACATATCCAGAGCAAGTACACAGCATTTGCTGAAAAGTAGCAAGCTGGAGATGAACAAAAAAAAGCAAGTTCTGTGTTTAATTTATTTCAAAGTAGGCCTACACATGCCAATGTATTTTGTACTTTGTTTTAACAGGTTTTATTGTCGTTCTATAATTTAATAAATGCAACAAACTATAGTTTTTATATATATTGTATAACTTTATACATAACTTTATCAGCTTTGTTATCAAATATGTTTTGCGGCTCCAGACAGTTTGAAATTTTGGGGAAGAGGGGGCAAAATGGCTCTTTCGATGGTAAAGGTTGCCTATCCCTGGTCTAGAAGGATAAGGACAGAGGAGAGAGAGGCTGCTCTAGCAGTGTGAAGTTGCTTAGAGACAGCAGGGGAGACAGTCTCAGTTGAGTGGCCTGCCTTGAAACCAGACTGGTGAGGCTCAAGAAAGTTGTTAAGGTGGAGATAAGAGGAGAGTTGATTATAGATCGCTCGCCGGAGAGTTTTGGAAAGAAAGGGAAGAAGAAAGACAGGTCTGTAGTTCATTACGGTTGAGGGTGGGTTTCTTCAGAAAAAGGTTTACTCTTGCCTCCTTCAGAGAGTTAGGGAAACACCCAGTTGACAGGGAAGTGTTGATAAGATGGGTGAGAAAAGGAAGAAGGTCAGGAGCAATAGACTGGAGAATGTGAGATGGGATGGGGTCAAGGGGGCAGATGGTTGGGGGGCGGTAAGAACTTGATTGGAAGACGAGGGTGAAAGAGGAAAGCGAAGGGGTTGAATTTGAAGTTGATGGAAATGTATTTACTGAAGGAGGATTAAAAAATGAGGAGCGTTTGTCATCTATATTTTTTGTAAAATAGTTCACAAAGTGGCTTGGTAGAAAGAGGAGGGGGACTGGGGGGTCAAGAAGGTTGGAAAAGATGGACGAGTTTTTTTGGGTTCGAATATGAGGATTAAATTCTAATTTTGTAAAAATAGCTTTTGGCTGCAGAAATAGAGGCAGAGAAGAGGAAAAAAGAGATCGATAAGTGAGCAGGTCATCAGGGTGTTTTCGATTTTCGCCATTTCCTTTCTAATGCTCCCATAGTTGCTCTGTCAGCACGCAAAGAGTCAGACAACCACGGAGCTGGGGGGGACTTGCTGACATGTCGTGACGTAAGAGGTCAGAGGGAATCAAGAGAGGAAGAAAGGGTAGAATGGAGAGTGTCTGTGGGAGAGTTACGCCGGACGCAGAAAAAAATAGACTTGATGCCGAAACCATCAGTGCAGGGCGCGAGGCGCTGCGAAGCGCCCTCTGTGCTGCGTCTTGCATCGCAGCCGATGTGAACAGCACAATTGTGTAACGGGGCCAAAAGGAAGCGCCTGATTTTTCTTGGCACTGCGTAGCGCGGCGCTTCCGCATCCGTTGTAAACCCGGCTTGAACCCGGCTTAGGAGATGAAGAAGTGGTCAGGGAATGAAATGGGGTTACAGTGAGGTTAGATGTAGAGCAGTTTCTGGTTAAATTATGGTCAAGCTTTGTGAGTAGGAGGGGAAGGACTGAGTGAGCAAATAAAAATAATAGGTCAGATGACTTCTATGTCTGGATGTCAAAGTTCCCCAGCAGGATAAGTGGAGGACTATTTTCTGGGAGGTTTTACAGGAGGATGTCTAATTCTTCCAAGAAATCTCCCAGAGAACCTGGTGGATGTTAGAGAACAACAATGGTTAATTGTACCGGATGAGTAACTGTCACTGCATGGAATTCAAAAGACAGTGGGATCCAAATAAGAGAGAAAAACTCCATGTGGGGGAGATGAATCAACCTGTACCACCAACCCTACCAGTGGGTCTGGGTGAAAGAGAAGGCAGAGGAGAGAGCAACTGGGGTGGATGTTAATCAATCAATCAAATTCTATTTGTATAGTCCATGTTCACGAATCACAATTTGTTTCATAGGTCTTTAACAAGGTGTGACATCCTCTGCCCTCAACTCTCAACAAGAGTAAGGAAAAACTACTAAGAAAACCTTTTAACAGTGTACAACGAATGTAGAATTTCAGAAAGAGAGACACATGTGAGGGTGTATAGTCCACGGTCATTGTCCACTGCCGCTCTCAGGATCCATCGTCAGCTGCCACCTCGATCGTGGTCCACCACCATTATCAGATGCCAGCACGATACAGGATGTGTCATTATTATCACGATGTAGAACCGCCATACAGGATCCACCATTACGATCACGATCTCTGATTCACGATCCACAGATCGTGAATCCCTCCCGGCCTATCTGAATTATGTTGGGTTGATACAGTGCTACATAGAAGTTTTGGCAAACTTCATTTAATTTTGCAATCTCAAACTCAATTGTGTCGTTGATGTAACCGGTTACAGCTCCTAGTGGCGCTGGGGTCTTGAAAAATATTAAAAGGGTCTTAAAAAAGGTCTTGAAAAGTATTGAATTTAATCTCAGGATTGCTGCATATACCCTGGGCTAGCTGACTGGCAGTTCCAGAGGCCGCCTGTGAAAGGTGTTTGGTATGTGTGGAATGGGTGGGATAGATAAGAGAGGAAAGCTTACGATAATGGTGTGAACAAGTGCAAGGCCTATACTATCTACGGGTAGATATGTGAACAGGGACGGAAAGAAAACACATATTCAAATAAAAGCACAGATCAGCGTTATACTCCGAAAACTACAAAAAAGACTCCTTTGTCTTTATCAGGCAATAGAAACTCAGCAGAGTTCAACCACAAGTGACACTTGTCACGTTAATCAGTAAAATGGGGAGTTTAACTAAATCTCCTAGTTTGCCAAAAACCAATAATAGACATTATTTACCCACAGGTAGAAGGTAAAATAGAACTTAATTCTTAACAGACTTGGAATAGAACTCAAGCACATTAACTCTTACTGGTTATCTTTAACCCTCAACACTTGAGTGAAACAAAGCTCATACAATTCAAGGTAAGACAAAACAGTACAAACTAGCAATCTAGTTAGCCTAAGACAGCAGATACAATAGTATTCTAGCAGGGAAACTTATTTCAAGATATACTTTGTCAAAATCCAAGTAGTCCAGTAGTATGAAACCCCAGAAGCCAATGCACACTAAAGTTTTGCTTAAACACAAGTCATTTTATTATTAGCTATAGCTATTATCCATTAGTTAAATGATAACTTATCAGACGCCTAAGCTGACTATCGGCTAATTTCTTATAGTTAAACGTCCAATGTTAACATGTGCCGCTGGCCAGGTAAAAATATTTGATAACTGTTTAATACTCCAATGTTGCTGAATCAGGAGCTTTAGGTTTGCCAAGTTTGTCTTGCTACTCGACTTCGTCACAACCACTTTGTCGCATTGTTTGCTTATTGACATCCTTCACCTTTCCATGGTTGCTTGCCACGTATGCAAAATACTTCCAAATTGTCATGGCTACATTCACACTTACTCACAGCATTTCCTGTTTTACTTTGATACTGCCACCCCCCCGTGTAATAACCTTCCCCTCTCTATTTTTTTCAGCTGTGTCTAGTTATCTTCACTTCAGTAAGTATATATGGTCGGCGTTTCCCACTGTCATGTCCCAGTTCGTCTCGTCCTGCAGGTAAATTACCAGTGGCATTCCCAAGTCTTGTTTTGTGTTTTTGATCAAGTTTTCGGATTTAGCGACTTTGTCTTAGCCTCAGGTTTTTGGAAACCTTTGCCCTGTCTTTTGCCTTTTTGTATATCGAACCCGGACTGGAATAAATCGACTCCTGCTTTTAGGAAACTGGAATTTGTCTCTGAGTTGTGCTTTTGGGTCTTCAGTCCTCATTGCACAAAAGGCACATTAGCTTTTTTAATTTCCGACTAAAACTGGTCGCCAAGCCCCTTCAGCAGCAGCATTAGCACTTGTTATGTTAAATTAGAATTATGCTGTCAACCCCAGCTCAGTGTTTTAAGCGTCAACTTGCGTTCATGTGTTCAGCTGCTAATGAGTGGAGGGGCTGTGTGTCTGCCTGTCTACAGCGGTGCTGTGTCGATTTTGGTATTAAATTAGTATCTAATACGATTCTAATTTTTTGTATCGATTAGTATCTGAGTATGCATTTTTTTGACAACCCTAGGGTGGAGAAGTAGCCTGACGTTGTCATACTCATTATTCTAGTCAGAATATGAGTCTGAGACCGCTCCATTGGGCTGTGATTATGGGGCGTGTTTCAACAGAACCAGGAAACAAAATGCCTCTTCGCTCAATTGGATAGACCTACAACCAATCAGAGCAACGTAGTATGTGACGTATGTCAAGCGACGCATAGTTGTTGTGAGTTGTCTGTTTCACGAGTTTATTTACTCTCTAAATAAATCAATGGAAATGCTGCTAATGCCGCTCGTATATCCACCGGAGGCAAAGCCCCCAGGAAGCAGCTGGTGACCAGGGCTGCTTGTGAGAGCCCCGGCCGGCGGCGGCGTGAAGAAGCCCGCTACGGATCTCTCTCAGAGCCTGGCGACCGGCCCGCGACCGGCCCGGGACCGCGACCGCCCGGGACCGGCCCGGGACCGGGACCGCGACCGGCCCGGGACCGGGGCTCTGAGAGAGATCCGTCTGTCATGGTTCTGCAGGAGCCAGCGAGGAGGAGAAACGGCAGCTAATCATTTTACACTTCCTTGTTGCTACAACATTAACTACAACAGCGTCCCAACTTGTGTCTTTTTTGTCTCATATGTGCTGAGGAGCTCTCTTTTTATTTATATGACTGCTTGTGTGGCTGCAGCATCGGGGCCAGCTTATAAATTAAACTTTTTATGAATCACGTAGGAGGACGGCAAAAACATCTTTTCGATCTACAAATGCCTTGATCACGTTCCTCTGTTCCTCTTTCAAAATGAATGCGCTGTCGATGTCTGCTGAAACAGACTCGATGGCAGCATTGACACATCTCAGCTCTGCAGGCAGCGCTCTCTGGTGACGTGGTTGATTACGTCACTGTAGATAATCTGTCAATCATCGTATAAAGCCCGCCCTGACGATTTGATTGGTCCGATCAGCTCCTGATCGGCCAACGGAGCGACTCCAGACCGAACTTCCCGAACAACAAATGTTGTGGGCGGGGCTAAGTTCGTCTGGCACCCAGGCTAGTGGAGAAGTCCTTTGCCTGTCCCAGAGCGCAATGCCCTCTCTGTGTTGTGTTTAGCTTTAAGCCCTGACTGAATGTCTTCATATACATTGCTTCACTTGAGAAATTCACACAGTTGATCGGCTACAACCGTCTCAAGGATTTTAGACAGGAAGGGGATATCGGTCTGTAGCTGCCTACAACCTCCGGTTCCAGGGTGGGCGTTTTGAGAAGGTTTAATGGTAAATGGATTTGTATTTATATAGCGCTTTTCTAGTCTGATAATGACCACTCGAAGCGCTTTACAGTACAGTTTCACATTCACCCATTCACACACACATTCATACAGTGCATCTACTTGCAGCACTTTGTTATTCTATGAGGGGCCATTCAGGGTTCAGCATCTTGCCCAAGGACACTTAGGCATACAGATGGTTCAGACTGGGGATCGAACCGCCGACCTTAAGGTTGGAGGACGACCACTCTACCCGGGGCGGCTGTGGCTGAGGGTCATTTCAAGCTAGTTTAAATGACTGTGGTACATATCCTGATGATAAGGATAGATTGGTTGTATTCAATAAAGTAATATTTATTAAGGGCAGAATTTCGTTAAGCAACTTTGTAGGAATTGGATCTAAGATACCTTGCGGGTTTAGACAATGAGATTATTGAGGTCAGCTGATCAAGGGTGATCAGGGAGAAGCTGTTTCAATAGTTAGTAGGATTCTCAGCTGCTCCTGCGATTTCTTTGATGATGATCAATAGTATCAATTGAGGGAAGGAGATGGTAGATTTAGAAGTTTATCTTTAAAGAAGTTCATAAAAACATTGCTATTCAGGGATGTGGAAATACTGGATTGAATGTAGCTGTGACTCTCTGTCAGCCTGGCTACAGTGCTGAAGAGAAACCCTAGAGTAGTAGGCAACTCTTGCTTTGTGGAGGGCCTTCTTTTATACTTCAACTCTATCTTTCCAGGATGTGATTGTTTGGGGGTTAGGGTTAGGGGGACCAATTCCTTTCTAGTTTTCTTGACGCTGTTTTAATTCACATGTGTTGGAATTATACCAGGGAGCTAATTTACTTTGTTTCACATGCTTCTTTATTAGAGGTGCTATGGAGTCTAATGTTAATCATAGTAGGTCTACAGTGCTATCAACAAGATGGTCAATCTCAGTAGAACCAGGGTTTTCAAATAATTCCTCAGTTATATTCAGGGATGATACTGAGTTAAATGTATCTGGAAGTATTTCCTTAAATTTTGCTACAGCACTATTGGGTAGATATCGGAAAATTCGTTTTTCATTAATGGCATGTAGTCTGATTATATTATTATAATATAATTATAGTCTGACAGAATTGGATCATGTGGAAGTACTATTAGATGCTCAATATTGACACCATATGATAGTACAAGGTCAAGTATGTGGTTACAACAATGCATGGTGTACACACTGACAAACAAATTAAATCTAATATTGAAATTAATGCAACATAATTATTATTATTTTTATTATTATTATCAACATGAATATTAACGTTGTCGTTGAGTGGTCGTTTATCCTAATTTGAGAAGATGAGCCAAACTCGGTTTTGTTCAATCAAGTATTTATTTAGAAAGCAATGAAAGGTATGAACGGCATCAGAATCAGAATCAGAATTCTTTTATTTGCCAGGTATGTTTGCACATACAGGAAATTGCCTTGGTGGCATTGGTGCACTACTTTTGTACATAAAACAACAATATAAAAAACAACAATATATAAGAAATAGAATAAAATAAAATAGAATAAAATAAAATAAAATAAAATAAAATAAAGTATATACATATATACAGTAACAGAGTAACAGAGTTATGGGCACTTGCTGTGCGAAGGTGCAGAGATTGGTGATAGTGCCAGTAGTATATAAGTTATAAATTATGTGCAAGGGGGGGGCTGGTGGGGTAGAGTCAATGTGGTGCAGAGTCAGTGTGGTGCAGGGGGCTTGTTTGTGAGCCCCACTGCCACGGGGAAAAAACTGTTCAGATGGCGAGAGGTTTCATAAGGGGCGGCTGTGGCTGAGGGGTAGAGTGGTCATCCTCCAACCTGAAGGTCGGGGGTTCGACCCCCAGTCTGAACCATCTGCATGCCGAAGTGTCCTTGGGCAAGATACTGAACCCTAAATAGCCCCCCATAGAATAACAAAGTGCTGCAAGTAGATGCACTGTATGAATGTGTGTGTGAATGGGTGAATGTGAAACTGTACTGTAAAGCGCTTTGAGTGGTCTTCATCAGACTAGAAAAGAGCTATATAAATACAAATCCATTTACCATTTACCATTTTAGTCCTGATGGCCCGGAACCTTTTTCCGGAGGGAAGTCTCTGGAACAGGTGGTGACCGGGATGTGAAGGATCAGCAATGATCTTGCCTGCTCTCCTACTGGTCCTGGAGTGGAACAGGTCTAGGAGAGCCGGCAGGTCGCAGCCGATGACCTTCTCAGCTGACCTTATGATCCGCTGCAGTCTGCCCTTGTCCTTGGCAGTGGAGGCAGCGAACCAGACGGTGATTGATGAGGTGAGGATGGACTCAATGATGGCTGTGTAGAACTCAACCATCACTTTCTGCGGCATGTTGAATTTCCTCAGTTGCCGCAGGAAGAACATCCTCTGCTGGGCCTTCTTGGTGATGGAGGTGATGTTCTCCGCCCACCTCAAGTCCTGTGCAATGATGGTCCCCAGGAATCTGAAGGACTCCACTGTTTTAACTGGGGAGTTGCACAGACTGAGGCGGGCAGTTTGGGCTGGGCTCCTCCTGAAGTCTGCCACCATCTCTACAGTTTTTAAAGCGTTCAGCTCCAGGTGGTTCTGGCTGCACCAGGAAGCCAGGCTGTTAACTTCCTCTCTGTAGGCGGCTTCGTCCCCATTGGTGATTAATCCGATGAGGGTCGTGTCGTCTGCAAACTTCAGGAGTTTGACAGAGGGATGGCTGGAGGTGCAGTTGTTGGTGTAGAGGGAGAACAGTAGAGGGGAGAGCACACAACCTTGTGGGGCTCCAGTGCTGATGGTCCGGGACTCAGAGACAAGCTTGCCCAGCCTCACGCGCTGCTTCCTGTCAGTCAGGAAGTTAGAGATCCACCTGCAGGTGGGCTCAGGCATGCTCAGCTGTGTCAGCTTGTCACGGAGAAGAGCTGGGTCGATGGTGTTGAATGCGGAGCTGAAGTCCACAAACAGGATCCTGGCGTAGGTGCTGGGGGAGTCGAGGTGCTGGAGGATGAAGTGGAGTCCCATGTTGACTGCGTTGTCTACGGACCTGTTGGCTCTGTAGGCAAACTGCAGTGGGTCGAGGAGGTGGTTGGTTATGGTCTTGAGGTGGGTCAGCACGAGGCGCTCAAAGGTCTTCATTACTACAAAGGTCAGGGCGACAGGTCTGTAGTCATTAAGGCCTGTGATCCTCTGCTTCTTGGGAACGGGGATGATGGTGGATGTTTTGAGGCAGGCGGGTACAACACATTCAGCCAGTGAGGTGTTAAAGATGTTCGTGAACACTGGAGAAAGCTGGTCTGCACAGTGCCTCAGTGTGGAGGGGGAGACAGCGTCGGAGACAGCGTCGGGTCCAGGTGCCTTGCGGGGGTTCAGTTTCTTTAGAAGCTTGTTTACATCTCTCTCCTGAATTGAGAGAGGTGTGATGGGGGGGAGGGGGGTTGAGTCTTTGTCCAGGCTGGGGTGAAGAGGTGTAATAGCTATGTGAGGGGGCTGGGAGTCTGGGTTAGAACTGGTCCATTGTCTTTGAAATCTACAGTAAAAGTCATTCAGTTCGTTGGCAAGTTTCAGGTCTTCCACAGAGTGGGGGGATTTGGTTTTGCAGCCGGTGATCACTCGCAGCCCCTTCCAGACTGACGAGGAGTCGTTGGCTGCAAACTGTTGTTCCAGCTTCTTTGAGTACTGTCGTTTGGCCTCCTTAATCTCCTTGCCAAACGAGTATTTTGCCAGTCTGAAACTATCCATGTCCCCACTCTTGAAGGCCGCCTCCTTCTCCAAACGAAGCTGTTTGAGTTTTGCAGTGAACCAGGGCTTGTCGTTGTTATAGCTCACCCTGGTGCGTGTTGGAATACATCTGTCTTCACAGAAGCTGATGTATGACCTCACTGCATCTGTGTATTCATCAAGGCTGTTGGAAGCAGTTCTAAAAATGTCCCAGTCAGTGTTATCCAGGCAGTCACGCAGCTCCTCCACAGCTTCTCTGTTGCTCCAGTTCTTGGATCTCAGCACAGCAGGTTTAGAAAGTTTGAGTTTCTGCCTGTAAGCTGGGATCAGATGAATAAGAGCGTGGTCGGACAGGCCCAGAGCAGCGCGGGTAACTGCATGATATGCCTTGTTGATGGTGCTGTAACAGTGATCGAGAGTGTTCTCCCCCCTGGTCGAGCATTTGATCAACTGTTTGTATTTGAGGAGTTCCTGAGATAAGTTCCCCTTATTAAAGTCCCCGAGGACAATAACAGGGGAATAAGTGTTCTCTCTCCTCCTCTCCACCCCCAGTACCTGCTCGGCGAGTTGTCGTTGTGCCTCGCGCACGTCCGCTTGCGGGGGGATGTACACGCCGGCCAGGATGAAAGAGGTGAACTCACGGGGAGAGTAGAACGGTCTGCAGGTGATGAAAAAAGTTTCCAGGTCCGGAGAACAGGACTGTAAAATGACTTTCACGTCGCTGCACCAGCCCTGGTTTATATAAAAACAAATCCCTCTGCCTTTTGCCTTGTGTGAGAGGATCGGGTCGCGGTCCGCGCGTAACAGCTGGAAGCCGGTCAGCTGTGCTGCGGAGTCCGGTGTGGCTTCAGTCAGCCACGATTCCGTGAAACACAAGACAGAAGGGAAAAGTCTCTATTTGTCCGGATGAGGAGGCGCAGTTCGTCCATCTTATTGCACAGCGAGCGGACATTGGAGAGGAGGATGCTCGGGAGAGGTGAGCGTAACCCCCGCTCCCTGAAGCGCACCAGGGCCCCAGCGTGCTTCCCTCGTCGTCTCCGCCGGAGTCTCACTGCGTGTCCGAGGACCACCGCACCTTTGATGAGTAAAGGCCAATTTATGCCTCTCCGTTTTTTCTATTACGGACAGATAAGACCGCCTTATCCGTCGTGAAACGCCCTCTCCGAGTGCTTCGGACAGCTTTTCGTACACGTCTGATTTTTCTAACTATCCGTCTTCATGTTGGAGACCCGACGGACCGCTCTTGGCTGTGATTGGTCAGCGAACGACATCATTTCCGTATGACGTCATTTCCGTATTTCCGGACCTCAAACTTCCTGTTTACTTGTAGCAACAAACACGAACACAACTATGATTCTACGATTAATGTGACGTGTGTGTTAAGACAGCGGAGTTGTCCGGCTGACGGTGGCTCGTTAGAGCACTGAGGGCATGTGTGCACGGTCACATACGGTTATAACGAGCTTTCAAAACGACGCTAGCAGGCTAGGCTAGCGGGCTAGCCACCATGCTAACTGCGGTGGTAACAGTGCAAGAACCCGCCGTCACGACTTTAATTCCACTTCTATCATGACACTGTTTCTATAATACCGTCAGGTTAGAAGCAAACACTGGATAGTAGTTGTTAGTGCCGGGAGTCCCTGCTGACTGTGTGTGGAAGCTGGGGGGGAGCTAGGTCCGTGTAGCTTCTAGCTACATGTAGCCTCAAGCAGATTCAAGCTGTGGAATCAGCAACACAGTTCGGAAACAAGACCGGGGAACCGCTGCGCTAAGAAACGATTACATCAGCATCTTGACACGCTGGGTGTCACTTTATTTAGTTCTGTTAGTTGCCATGGTTCAGTGTGTGGGAGGCAGGCTAACATGTAAACAGAGACACGTGGACTTCTTCTTCCCAAATTGGGTAGGCTTCTCTGAGCTCGTCTTCCGTTGCGCCACCTATGGGTTTGGCGATGAATTTTTCCCGACGGACTGTGTTGGAGAAGTAAATATCAAAAAGACTCTTTGCCCCCCGCTGAGACCTCTCCGAGAAACGGACACGTAGTAGTATATAAGAGCCTTTAGTCCACTAAATCCACGGAAGAGGCGATAAAGTTGGGACATAAATCGGATGGTGTTGTGTCCCTGATGGAAAGAAGCTCGTCCATCGTGAAAGTAGTCCGAGTAGGGTTGCAGTAAACAGAATTAAATACTAAAAACAAACACAAAAGTGCGCACCAACACACCGAGGCGACCGTTCGTGGCGCCATCTTGCATCTTGTTTTTTCATACAACGGGCATCCAACACACTGCCCGGCACTCTTGCAGCAATGGACAGTCTCGATTCGCATCAGAACGCCTCAAACAGCCGGCGTCTGTTATATTTTGTAACAGTCCTTGGTTCTTCCTCAATAGTGCGCAAGCGTAGTCCATCCTCTTGGTATTGTAATAAGGAGCCACTCCCAATCTGACGCCTCCTCTGATAGTTGCTAGGCAAACTGTTCACTTCTTGAAAGGCCTTTACACAGCTGATGCCATGAGGGCCAGTGGTTGTTTATTGGAGAAAACAATATTGTTCCTGCTTTATCAAAACAACGTTCTGTTTGTGTAACAACGAAACCAAAACAATGTCAACAATGTCACTCTGTCCGACCTCCAGATGGGACAGCTCCTTGAACTCTGTATGATGTCAAATGCAGCTCAGGGAATTATGCTTTAATATCAAAATTAAGTATGAGAACAGGTTAAAGATTCATGATTAACACTAAGCAGCAACGGTTATTAAAATCATTTGTATGAAGGCATAATATCTGGCACAAACTGTTCATGCCCCCCCTCCTGCCTTTATTGCAAAGAGTTGAGTCAGAGACACACAGACCAGCTCAATTTTGAAACCCTAACAACGTCACCTCAGTTGTGCCAATCATCTGTTCCTGGTTCACCTGAAGGTGCTCTGGGGAGTTACCTCCACATACCCCTATTGCCAAACTTAGCCAGACGACCTTGATCCGTGGACACTGGGGGAACAAACTGGTAAAATTCCTGGCGATGATGCATTCTACACATTAACCTTGCATCATAAGATATTTTTGGGTCTACCTGTTTGTTGTTAGTTTGTTCTCAGAGCCTTTGATGTGACGAATTACCAAACAGTATGATTGCAGAAATAGTACCCAATGCATCAATCTGTGATGGGGGCAAAACAAAGAGTGAAGTAATATGATTGGATTTTGGTCCGTGTAAACCAAAATGGGAAATCAAGAGTCAACATAAACTTTGAAATGTTGCAATGCCAACACCAGAACAAGAGTTTATTTTTCAATGACAGACAAAATTTACGTGGCACAAATTAAACTTCCTGGATAAAAAACTCACAGGTTGCTCAACACCATCACTGAAACAACACAGCACCTGCGTCACCCGCATCCACCTGCAAGCCAAAAGGAATCATTTATGCTGGGTGCCATGAGGACTGGAGGTGAGCAGAGAACAGTTTTAATATTATCAAAAGCTTGCTGGCAGGCAGCTGACCGGATATACCTGGCTCTACCCTTCAACAGATCTGTCAAGGAAGCAACAACAGAAGAAAGGTTCCTGCAAAAATTGTGGTAGTACTCCAACAAACTTAAAAAAACTAGCTGAACCTACCTGATCTACAGAGTCTTCCATGCATGGCAGTGCATGAGAACCTGAGGCTGATGTCCACCACCTAAGCTGAAGTGATGTCATCTAATGAACTTTGAAGTTATAAACTTTTATTTTGATCATGTAGAAGTCTGTGAATGTGTTCACTGGGTCTTGACATATCTGTGTATTTGTGTAAAACTTTCCTCTAGGTGACTCAGACAGCCTGCACCAGTGGATGTCCAACATGAGGAGACAGAACTGAACTCTAACAAGACTGAACACTAAGAGTCATCACTTCAGCACTGACTCCAGGTTTCTTAACTTACAAAAAAATCTAAGCAAAGTATTGCACATCATACATTCAATTATATATGTGACAATTTGAATGTGGAAGAACTCAATACTGCATATTCATTGTCTTGGTAGTACACTTTATTTAATCATAAACCATATTCAAATACATAGTTGAATATCCACAGAATATAAGGACACAACTTGTTAATAAGTATCACTTCTTCTGCAATAATGCAGTGCTGAAGTGCTTCATATTAATGTATTAAAATTACATTCAAGTGACAACGAATCTCGTGATTAATGTGAATAACCGTCATACTTCAATAACCCCTGCAGCTTTAATCTGTCTTGTGTTAGTTTGTAACTTGTGTTCCTCAGCAGAACAATGATGCACCGAAGAATACATCACTATACTGGTTGTACTTTTAAAGTGATCGTATTCATGATGTAGTGCAATATTCATGTGTTCTATGATATGAGTGTGGTGTGTAGTGTTGTACATTATTCATGTAGTGACTACTCCTACTTCTGTGTCAGCCAAAACTTCTGCTGTAACCATAACAACTCTATCTTGGACAATAACAAGACATTCGCTGACAGTAGGACTTCTACTGTGCCGGTAAACAACCCAACTTTGAATAATAACAGTTCCTAATCCTGGGTCAACTGGACCCTGCAAGTTAAAAGCTTTCATATCTTCCCCCGCGAAATAAATTTCTCTTGGGAAGGATTTGCACATTCCTAAAACTTTCCTGCCACAACCACTTATCCATGGAATGATAACCGTTTGTGTGATCAGACTCACTGTGACCTTTTAATAAAATGATACATACTTATACATTAGTGTACATTTATATAACCATATGAATATGTGTAGATTATTGTCATCCTTCCACAACAATATGCTTGTTGTTAGCTGTGACTCCTGATAGAAAGTAGGTGACAGAGAAGAAATCAGGAGGTCAGACAATAATGCAAGGATTTACATCAGTTCTCGGTCATGTCATGAAAATTGAACAGCTGCTTTGTTTTTTTCATATATACGTGGATTGTTCCAGGTGCAACTACAAGGCCACTATCATCTGAATCGATTACTTAGCTCCTCAAATACAGGTTAACTTGTGGTTCACAGAGTCTGTATAAGTAGAATGGTAGGTAGAGTCGTCAGTTAACAGGCTCGTCTACTGTAGAACCATCTCGCACTCTGGGTTCGGGAGGTAGACACCATCTCAACATTTAAGGTTTGACTGAAAATATTCCTTTATGATGAAGCTTATTTTTAGGACTGGATCAGGTGAGCCCGGAATCATCACTAAATTATGTTGCTATGAGCCTAGACAGCTGGGGGAACTCCACTAACCCTAACCTGTAATGCACTGAACATTTATCTGTCTCTCTCACAATGTGTGCCCCCTCATGTCACTAACCTTGTGTTTTTTGCTCCCATACTTTGTCTCTGTCTGTAGTGCAGGCTGAAGAGTTAACAGGTGGGCAGTCAGGCAGAAAAGCAAGCTACTAGTTACAAAAACACATAGACTTACCCCAAAAAAGTGAAAATTGACTTGGAGTTTGATGGTCTGAACTGAAATTAACTCATTGTTGCCGGAACGATATGGGACGCTAAAGCTTATGTAGAGACTAGTGGTTGATGATGGTGAATGAGGATCTGAGGCATATGACGATAACTCTGGCGTATCACCACAACCGCCAGAGACTTACCACTTGCTTTTCAGCATTATTTAATTCTCTTTTAACACACGTGAGAAAAAATAAAATCAAAACTAAACATAAATTGTGTCTCTTCCCCTGTGTGTCTTTGTCTCACTCTCACCCCTCTGGCAGCTGGGCTGCTGCCTTTCGAATCCATGGAGAGTTGATTGGCTATCGGCAGTGTTGTGCAAGTTCACACCTCTCATGAACTAGTTCAAAGTTCAGTTCATACAAGTAAACATGAATAGTTCACGTTCATAGTTCACCATTTAAATTCTGAACTAGTTCATAGTGCAGTTAATTTCATAGTTTTAAGGTGGAAAGTGAGAATGAAAGATTAAAATTGTTTTTTAAAGAAAACTTTATCCATCACTACCCCTTGCCTTAAACTGTACTTCATATGTATCAATTCTTGAAATATGTTTTTTTTATTTAGCTAATTTTGCCTGATTATTTATTCATACCCTGCAATCAAAAGGCAGAACAAATCAAAGTTTTGATACATTTATTTTGAAATGGTTTCTTTTATTTTGAAAAGGCACTTCCTGAAATACGGAAAAGATAGCTACTGGCAGGTGTGCCTCGCGATTGCATGAAAAGGCATGTATGGAACGGCATGTATGGAAATTAAAAAAAAGATTGTGAACCATCATTCAGCCGGGGACGCCACAATATGAACGTGTCCACCGTTCAAATTTATTATTTGTCATTACGTTGCGTTCAGTTCATCGTTCTCATAAAATTGAACGTGTTCATGCACAACTCTGTCTATCGGTTAATGCTGTGGTCGATCATGGATAACCCTTACCACCCTCTCTGCCTCCTACTGGCTGAACACCTCCAAGTGGCATTTAACTTGATGTGGTAAAGTTCATGATGGGAGAGAACACAATAAAGTGATGAAATCTTGCAATGAAGTAAAGAAAGATACACTGATAGTGGGAAAAAAAATAATTTGTCCTGTTTATGGTAGAGGTGATAAATTGCTCATCACAGACAGATTAAAAAAGTAAGAAAATCAAGATAATTGTAAAGTCAGCCGAGAAATAACTTGGGATCAAAGAATTTAGTTGGAAAACAGTCAAAGGAAAGCTAAGCGGAGGAAACTCTAACTCTCAGACATGGATTGGTGGCTCATAATGAAGTGATCATTGCAATTAGACAAGAATTTAAACTGTTTCTGTCAAAACTGCCAGATAAACCAAACATAATATGCATACAAGAGACATGGTTGAAGCCAAAATGGGATTTTGTTATACATGGATATACAACAATCAGAAATGACAGGAAAACTGGAAAATGTGGGGGGGATGCAATTTTTGTGAGGAGTGGGATGAGGTACAATGCAAATAAGATAGGCAAAGAACAAGAATCAATAGTAATAAAAGTATGGACAGAAACAGACAATTTAGAGATAGTGAATTATTAGAATCAATGTAACAGACTGACACCTGAGATATCAGTTATAGTTCCAATAATTAAACCTGTAAAAGATCCATCAAATCCATCAATTTATAGACCGATAGCACTAACATCACAGTTATGGAAAACCATGGAACAGATGGGTGGAGAGGTTAACACATCATCTAGAGAGCAAAAACTTAATCTCCGGATATCAAAGTGGATTTAGGAAAGGACGAGGAACAATGTATGTGTAGAGTCAGTAATAAAAAAAAAAAGCAATAAAGAAATGGTTATTGCTGTGTTCTTAGATATTAAAAAAAGCATATGATATACTCTGGAAAGAGGGACACCTTATCAAAATTCATGAATTAGGCATAAAGGGTCAATGTTTCAACTGGGTATCAAATTTCTAATTAGACACCCAGTATTCTTTGATATAATGATTAATGAAATTTTTTTTTTCTGTTCCAGATCTTCCATCAGACATTCCACTTTAAATAGTCCTTTGTTTTGTTAGCAAGGGGGCTTTTTGGGTTGAGCTGTGGCAGAGCTTTGGTGGAGCTCTGGCTGAGCTCTTAATGTTTTTGCTTGGTCTTGCTTGGTTGTTTGCTGGTGTATTTATTTATCTTTAGTTTGACCACATTTTTTAAACTGTATTATTTGAGTTGTTTGCCTACATTTTTTTTGTGCGCACAGGGACAATGAGGACAGGTAAGATACTCCGGAGTCTATATATATAACACACACGTAGGTTTACTTCTTGTTAATACCCCAGGTTAGAGTGAGCACCACCTGCTGTACTTTTGGGTGCTAAGCACCTGTATGGCGGGGTGGGGGGTTATTTATGCTCTTTTCTTTGGTGCCACTGACATTCCTTGTTGATCCCTGTGTTGCTTACTGTAAATAAATACTTTGTTTGCTTAATATGGGGTCCTGGCTTTTGTGTGACCTCACCCTGACTTCCCCAAGCCTGTTGCCTTTATGTTATTGCCAACTCCGAGCCACCAGAGGGCGTAACAATAGGAAATTTGCAGATGATGGGTTAGGGGGCGGAATTTGGAGTACTTCAAAAATAAAATGCAACTGCAGTAAATATAGTGGAGGAATGGTCCAATAAATGGGGTTTAAGAATGTCAATAGAAAAATCATATTTTACTAAATGCCACAAACCAGTACAAATTCAATTTAATGGACAGCTATTGGAACAGGTTGATATTGTAAGATTTCTTGGAGTTCACTTTGATAAAAAACTTACCTGGTGCTTACATAAAGATAAAGTAAAGAATAAATACAAGTAGATATATAATATACTTCGATTGTATGTCAGGGTGAGATTGGGGAGCTAGCAGAACAGTACTGTTGAATATTTATCAGGCTCTTATGAGAGCAGCTCTAGATTATGGAAGCATAGCCTACATGTCTGCTGCAGAAACCAACCTAAAAAAGATAGATGTGGAACAAGCTCAGGCCCTCTGGATGGTAAATGGTAAATGGATTTGTATTTATATAGCGCTTTTCTAGTCTGATGAAGACCACTCAAAGCGCTTTACAGTACAGTTTCACATTCACCCATTCATACACACATTCATACAGTGCATCTACTTGCAGCACTTAGTTATTCTATGGTGGGCCGTTCAGGGTTCAGCATCTTGCCCAAGGACACTTCGGCATGCAGATGGTTCAGACTGGGAATCGAACCGCCGACCTTCAGGTTGGAGGACGACCACTCTACCCCTCAGCCACAGCCGCAGTGCAGCATTTAAAACATCACCAGTTGCAGCAATACAAGTTGAGATGGGTGAGCTGCCATTAAGGATGATAAGATTGAAACATAATTTGAAATATTGGGACATAAATCACATCCGCCAATTTGCATTGCAGTGGGCAGAGGAGAGAAGCCAGGCCAAAAGAAAGAAGCCAGGCCACTTAGATTATCATATCATCAATTAAATCATCATGCAGACAAGATATTACCAATTAAATTTTCCATATGATGGTCAAACTATATCAGAGAGGGTGCAATACCTCCTTCATATGGGTTCCAGCTCATGGAAGGTAACGCAAAGGCAGACATATTGGCAAAACAGTCATTAAAATGAACGACAATCGACAATCAGGTACCACTAAGCAAAGGAGAAATAACAACAATCATTAACAAATAAACTCACAAAACATGGCAAGAATACTGAGATTTAAACGAAACAGGAAGATATTTTCTATCAAATTCAAAAAATAATTAGGCACTGGTGAGAGGAACAGAAGAGAGAAAGTCATTTCCTGTCTGAGAATTGGTCATACAGTATTGAATGATACACTTTATAAAATAGGTAAGCACCCAACTGGACTATGGGTTAGGGTTAATACTGCAAAAAAACGGAAACTGTCACCCAGGACTTAAGGAAATAATTTGATTGTAGGTTATTTTTGTTTGTTTTTATTTATTTATTAATTATTTATTTTTGTTCGTTTTTTTGTTTACTGCCAATCTACTGATCCACTGTTCAGAAGGGCGGTAATGCATCTATAAGCTGGTTTGCCAACCGCCAATAAACACTACAAGAAGAAGAACAGGAGAGGGCAGCAATGCGCCATTGAAGCGTCTACTCTACCTAATTCAAAGAAGAAGAAGAATTAAATGGTGGTGAGGGGAGGGCTTGCGTCCAGGGATCGATCGAGTAGGCAGTGGTTGCTTAATACAAGGACCAGTTGACTACCCTTCCTTCTCTATAGCGTCCGTTGTACGGCAAGCGCGCTTCTACGGACAGATACAAAAGATGGCAGACCTCCAGGTGGGTATGGATCTGGGCAACGTGTTGATTCATAACGGTTTGTCCATATTTCATAGCGTCCAGCTTTGTTCTAGAGATCTTGGCTTTGCCAAATAAACTGAGAGCAAGTTTCAGTTTGCCTCTGTTAATAATGTTGCCGTATTCACACTTTTTTTTGAGGACTATTGTATATTATCTGAACGTTATCGGTGTTTGTGGCGGTGTTGGTAGTTGGAATTTATCCAGCGTTGTCCGCCGCGGGTCACGTGTGTACGAAGTGTATGCTATGTTTTTGTCTTTAGATAGTAATTTCTATCCAATGTGTTCCCCCTCAGTTTTGGTAGAATGGTGGACTGTGAATAACAGTTGGCCGGGACGAGATCAGCGATGGGAAGATTAATATCAAATATCCATGTTTGGCGTCGCATCAAACATGTTTTCGTTTTAATGCTTGTTTCCACAGAGTGCACTGGTCAGACACACTGCCATATCTTACAGCTGACCAGCACAAGGTTTTTTGTAAATGATTTGGTCTTCAGACTTTCAGCGGGGACCTCTCACCTACTTACTGTAAATAATGGATACCGGATATTTGCTCCTCCTATAATCTGATTGCACGTTGTATTCTTTTTTTTACGTTTGGATACTAACACCAACACAATTTTTGTAGTGTGGGGGGTTTTAGAGTAAACATTGTTTTATGTCATTGTGTGTTATCAATGCACATTTTTCACATAAATATCTGTCTTGCGTTTCTGGTAATAAGAAAGCAAAATAAATACTTGAAGCATGAATCAAAATACGTGAACCTGTTCCACAACATTTTACTGGGACCTTACAGTTTCTAATGTGGTCCTGACTAACTTGGCACAACTAATGGGGTTTGGTGTGAAGGAGTCAGAATTAATCTATGAGCTTATTGTATATGTAGTATTTTGCAGTTTCACTGCATTAATCCGCAGATTCTCTCTCACTGGAAAGATTTGAGGGTGAGACTCGTCATGTAATCAACAAATTGACAATCAGAATTAATATGTCATGAAACTCTTTGTAAGGGTCACTATTGCCAGTAAGCTAGCCATACTCATTACATATGAAGCCTTTCCCATGTATTCCATTTACAAAACTGGGCACTGCATAGTTGCCGATCCTGACCTCCATTGGGATTAGATGCTACTGTTGACGCTTTCATTGATCAGCTGGGCCTCTCCCTTTTTACGTTGCACCTTGCATAAAGACTTTCACAGTGATGACAGTATTGTACAATCCATGTCATGATGATTTTGACATCTGTGTATTACTTCCCCCCCTGCTTCTATGAATCTCATTCTCACAATTCCAGCACTGGCACTGCTGGCTATATTTGGGTTCGGTAGCTTGCCCAAGGACACTTTGGCTTATGCACTGTAGGTCCTGCGGTATCAACCCTCTGATAAATAAAGAACACTCTTCCATCTGTGCCACTGCCATTAATTGTTGATCAAAATTATTGTCCTTTCCTCTTTAGGCTAAATTTGATACAGCAACAGCTGAGGTGAAGCTGCTGACGGGGAAGCCAACAGATGATGAGATGCTGCAGGTCTACTCCCTGTTCAAACAGGCCACTTTGGGTGATGTCAACACAGGTGAGACAGCAGATAATGTGTATTAGATAAACGTCTACAAAATATTTCACCTTTTGATTATCATATTTTCTACTTAATTTAGTATTATTTATTATCTTACAAATTAAGACTGCAAAACTTTAAGTCACTACTGAATGTAAGCTAGTGCTGGTTTGTGATTTTGTATCTCTTTTGAGTATTTTCTAAATTATATAATATGAATATTTTTTCCACCATAGATGTATTGTTGGATCCAGGGCATGAAAGAAATTCATGTAAAGACTCATGATTTAGGTCTTCCTCTCCAATAATAGACAACATCAAAGAAATGCCCGTATGTCTCTTGCAGTGATGCAAAAGCTACTTCACAGAAGGCTCTGCTAGGTGTGGGGAAATAACCTCAAATTAATATCCTGGTAATTTTCACTTTTTGGAAGTGATGATATTACATAACTTTATTACTTAATTTATGAGTATTGGTAGGTGAAGCCTTTCCTGTCTAGTGATATCTTTCCATTTATAACTAGTCTTGCTGTATATGATAAACGATACCTGGATGCTCCGCTGGCACTGGTTGTCAGCAAGTTGGTTTTGGCTGTGTTGCAGGGTGCCTCCTCGTATTCATGGGTTCTCTCATGTTGGCTGGCCTGTCTACTTGATCATTTTACACAACACGTCTGTCATCAGTGAAAACAAGCAATTACCATGCATGTCAGGAAGAGTAACACAATCTCAGTGCAGGTTATATTTAATTGATTAGGCTTGATTCGGGTAAAGAAAAAAACTGAAAAGCCTACCATTGAGAAAGGTAAGTAGTTTTCCCTAAGGATTAGACTGTTCCATGTTATCATAGAGAAGTGGCATAACAGTGATTGCAGCATAAAGCATCCTTTTATAGTCAGTTTTTTCTTTTCAGTAAATGATGCACTTATCACACACATTCATTAATTCTTCTCCTGCAGTCACAGTATGGATTGCAGTGATGATGTCTGCACTGGTGCCCAGAGAGTTGTAGAGACCCTGGCGTGCTGGACATTTGAGTCTGTTGCTTTGACTGAGGTGTATTGTAGTGGAAAGGTTTTCTACCCGTCTTATCCTGCTCCCTGCAAGGAAGAGCAGCACCTGATGTCCACAGCATGCACTGTAGCAACATGGTGGAGATCGGCAACTTCAGTCTGGTCAACATGAGGATGACCTTCACCAGCTTCATCTGCACAAGATCTCATGTTTTCCTCTCAATTTAAGATGACCTGCAACTGCTTATAGTTGGCAGTCGTCATCATGATACTGTTGAGATAATTTCTATATTCATGAGGGTTGGTAAAAAAAATTTAACATCTTTAGCCACAACACGGTTATTACCTAAGTTTTTCCTCATCTAAACAATCCCATATAAACAACACAAATTAAATACTGCATCCTTATTACCACCGAAACATGAACACAGATGCTTGAGTAGTTTTATGACGCAGGGAGAGAATTCCAGAGGTTGAGGGCTGTTTCCAAAGGTTTGCAGTTTGGTGTTGGCGATGGAGAGCATGAGTTAAATAACCGCAACCTTCTGAGCGAAGTGTCGGTGTGGAGGATGTCAGTAAAATATGGTGGGGCTAGGCCGTGGGGGGGATTTATAGGTGAGTATGAGGAGTTTGTACTTGATGCAGGCCTTGATTGGGAATGGAGTTGAATGAAGGTCGGGGTGAGCTGCCCAAAGTTGCTGGTGGATGGAGTCCACTTTAACCTGGAAAATTGGTTTGGTGGTGAATGGTTGTGAGTAAGTTTCTGGGGTGGTTTTGCTGGTTGACAATGAGGGAGGAGTAGTACTGAGTCTTGGTGTGTGAGAAAGCTTCCTTGTATGAACGCACATGGTCTCTGTAGACAGATCTTTTATAGAGCTGATCCAGTTGACAGCCGGAGGACTTCATGACGCGAAGTTGAGCTGTGAACAAGAGGGCTGGACCGGTGTAGGAGACAGGATGGGTTTTGAGGGGGGGGCCAGAGAGTTGAGACTGAGGGATAGAGCACTTTTGTAGTGGACGACCAGGCCATCAACCATGGTGCTGGGGTGATCTAAGGCCAGGTGTGTGGCCTGTAGGTTTGCCAGGGCTGGTGAACTAACTGTCGTGGTTCCTAGGTCGCGCCAGGGGGAAGGCGATGCATTCAAATTAGGTGGTAAAGTGCAAAGCGAGCGCAGGCAGGTAGGGAAGGAGGGCACTATGACAGGATATTGTGGCACGGTAAAAAGCGAGCATCGCAAATTGATTCTGCCCTGGTCCTGAAGCAGTGGTAATCAAATTTTGCAGCACGGAACGGACGGAAAGAAGTGCAATAGATGTCAAGTGTAGGAAAACATCATCGGGATTAAAGTTTTTAGCAGCATTGATGAGGGTAATCATTTTGAAGGATAACTTCAATACTATATGTCAAGCCGTCCTGCTGCAATCATAGTCTATTGTCAGCATTGTCAGCAGCCAAGATCACGATCCAGCGTCAAGATGGGATCCACTATAGTCCGCAGTCATTGTCCAATGTCCACTGCCACCAGTTAGGATCCATCATCAGCCGCCACCTCGGCCGTGGTCCACCACCATCCGATGCCAACAGGACAAAGGATCCTCCATTACCACTACGATCAGCCCGCACAATATAGAATCCGCCATACTGGATCCACTATTGCGACCACTGATGCTTTATCCACAAATCGTAATACATGGTGCGGCCACAGCTGTGGCCCTGCATCTGCGGGCGATAACCCACAGAAACTCCGGGGAAGAGGTCAAGTTAGTAACATGTACTGATGAGATATGAATTACTTTGAGGTGATAAGGATGAAGAAGAGGAAGGGGAAGCTGGAAAGAGAAGCTCCGTGTGTCATGTGTCATAAATTCCCTTTGCGCCTTAGCGTCATCAGGGTTTTTTGCCATGTAATCAATGATACAATGATACAGGCCAAACTTGAGGGTACACTGAGGCTCAAGGTAAATCTGACTGGCTACTGGTTTGTATGGTAACCATGTGGCCCACTCAGCAGATCAGACATCAATACCTCTATGCCTTTAACTTTTAACTTTTAAACTAAACGCTTCCTATTGTGGAACATAGGACAAGTTACTTTCTGCCGCTCTAATTAGCTCTAACTATAAGCTTTATCAAAAAGGAAGGTTTTAAGCCTACTCTTAAACAAACCGATCGTGTCTGCTTCCCGAACTGAAAGTGAGAGATTATTCCACAGGAGTGGGGCTTGATGGCTGAAAGCTCTGGCTCCTACTCTACTTTTAGAGACTATAGGGACTACATCCCGACATTCCTAGAGAGGAGATGGCTGTCATGTGAGCTAATGGCTTACACTTTAGCCAGATGCTTTGAATGCATTACACCTGCTAACATGTTTCATTTAATTAATTTACATCTGTCTTTATCTTTCCTTTGTGAAGGTCGTCCTGGGATGTTTGATTTCACTGGTAAAGCAAAATGGGATGCCTGGGAGAAGCAGAAAGGTATACTTTTATTACTGTGGATACAATTTTCAGCACTTTGTGTATACTTTTTCCACTAGCAGCATTGGCTTTAGGGGCAACACAACTAAATTAGACGCACCACTTACAATGACATACAACACAACACATTCATATTTAAAATCTTAACTGTTTTACCGATTTGGTAATAAATAGAACATTTACAAAATAACAACTACAACAAAACAAGTAAAGACACCCTAAAGAATAAATCTCCTTCCCCTCGCTATAGAGCACATCCCCCTGAGGACCACTAGGGCCTGGCACCTCTGAAGGTTCTCTTTCAACATTCGTTCGGTATCTCACTATGGGACACGCCCTTGCGCTGTCCCCCAGAAGCAATTCTGCCAGCCCTGACTGGCAGGCAGACGTGACGTCTGTCACTAGAGGAGGGACCTCCTACTCTATATAAGACTTTTCAAGTCATCAACTGTTAGAGTATAATCAAATTTTATTGAACAAACCTCCCAATGATAACAGTATTTTTTTCAAAAATAAAAAACTCAAAATGCAATGTTCCAAATTATTATGCAGAGTTTCTGAGTTTCTTAGTTTCAAGATATTTTTTAGGTTGTAAAGAACTAAAAATTGTCATTTGTTGAATTTGCAGCATTAAGAGGTCATATTTACTGAAATCAAAAAAAGTTTTAATCAAAAACATCTTAACAGGTCAAGTTACATGTCAACATAGGACCCCTTCTTTGATATCACCTTCACAATTCTTGCATCCATTGAACTTGTGAGTTCTTTGATAGTTTCTGCTTTAATGTCTTTGCAGGATGCCATAATAGCCTCCCAGAGCACCTGCATGGATGTGAACTGCCTTCCACCCACATAGATATTTTGCTTGATGATGCTCCAAAGGTTCTCAATAGGGTTAAGGTCAGGGGAAGATGGGGGCCACACCATGAGTTTCTCTCCTTTTATGCCCATAGCAGCCAATGCCCCAGAGGTATTCTTTGTAGCATGAGATGGTGCATTGTCATGCATGAATATGATTTTGCTTCGGAAGGCACGGTTCTTCTTTTTGTACCACGGAAGAAAGTGGTCAGTCAGAAACTCTACGTACTTTGCCGGGGTCATTTTCACACCGTCAGGGACCCTAAAGGGGCCGACCAGCTCTCTCCTCATGATTGCTCCAAAACATGACTCTGCCACCTCCTTGTTGACGTCTCAGCCTTGTTGGGACATGGTGGCCATTCACCAACCATCCTCTACTCCATCCATCAGGACCATCAAGGGTTGCTCGGCACTCATCCGTAAAAAAAACAGTTTGGAACTTAGTCTTCATGTAGTCCTGAGTAGGGATGCACCGAATAGAGAATTTGTGGCCGAAGCCGAATAATAATCAAACGCTTGGCCGAATACCGAATACCGAATGTGGTTGTTAAGTTTTTCATTTTTTTTTTTTTTTAATTTGCAAAAATAAAATACATAGACATGATTTTCAAAGAAAGTAAATGTTTATTTAACATTTCTGACATGTAGTGCAAAAAAGTGCAAAAGTTGGCACAAGTCTACTAAGTAACAGTAGGCTATAATGTAAACAATAATGTAATGGCTGAGGTAAATCGCAAGTGTGCTTGTAACATCAAACACTTACAGGTACATAACATATCCCTGACCAGAACAGATTTGTCATCAGAAAGAAACTGACATCTGAGACAAGACAACCCAAATTGCTTTACAGACAAAAACATTAAAACAAAACAACTGTGCCTGTATCAAGCCATAGGTCTACTTAGCCTACTCCTACAGGAACAGTGGCAGGTTCTTCTTTATGAAGAGAAGCTTCTCTGCTTTATCACATGTCAGTCTGTTCCTCTTCTCATCAAGGACATGTGATGCAGCACTAAACAGCCTCTCACTATCAGTGCTTGTGCATGGAGCAGCCAGGTACCTTGGAATGGAAACAACATTGTAGGTTCAGTTCATTGTTATCAAGCAATAAAAAAATAGTAATAAAGAGAAAAAGAAAACCAATCCTTTCCCATACTTTTAGCTTATTGTTTTAAATGTTACTGTACATCACCATTACTCTTGTGCACTTGCATTGTAGTATTCCTATATTGTTTTCTGTTGCATTAATTACATTATACATTTTGTTTTACCACTGTAAACCACTTTGTAAGTATGTTTTGAAAGGTGCTGTAAAAATTATTGACTGTTATTACCTGCGTGCCATCTGTGCTAAGTCAGGAAAGCGGCCTTGATTGGTCCTCCAATATGTTAGAGGATTGTCACTCCTGGGGATGGGGACTTCTGACAAGTAAGAGTCCAGCTGTTGAGCAGTGGCACTCGTTGTCTGCCTGGCATCTGGGTTGTTTTCCTGGAGGATCTCTTCAACCATGTCAGAGAGTGAGGGCACACGTACTGCCTCCGTGGTGCGGATTCTTTTTTTCTCTGCACCCTCTCCCCCCTCTCTGTGCGTCACTTCACTGTCTCCAAGTGGCTTTAATAAGTCCAATTCAGCATGGACCATTTCCCTAACCCTCTGTTTTTTCTCCACATCAATCCTGTGCGATGTGCTTTGCGAACTTTTTTGTCTTTTCAAAGACCGCGGCCACGGACGGAGTGTGGGTGCTGCTCGGAGCTTTCCTCTTTGATGCTACTGCAGCCGTCGCTCGCTCAAACTGAGCATGCTGCTCGGGGTGTTTGGCTTTAAGGTGGTTAATTAAGGCAGTAGTGCCAAAGGTCTAGATATTTCGGCTAAACACTGCTTTCAAACTGCAATTCTTGTGTCGCTCTCCGACACTTTAAAACATGACCACACCGCGAACTTTGTTTACGTTTACCGCGTCACTAGACGCTGTTTGCTTGCGTCATTAAAACGCGCCGCTAATATTCGGCCTTGTTTTTCACTCATTTTACCGGATACCGAATGTGGCCGAATATATTCGGTGGCCGAATATATTCGGTGGCCGAATATTCGGTGCATCCCTAGTCCTGAGCCCACTGCAACCTTTTTTGCTTGTGAGCTTGGTTTAGAGGAACGAATATCAGGTTTAAGGACACTTGCAAACCTCTTGAGCATCCTACATATTGAAGTTCGCGAGACTCCAGAGGCACCAGCGGCTTCAAACACCTGTTTGCTGTTATTCAATGGCATTTTAGTGGCTGCTCTCTTAACCCTACGCAATTGTTTGGCAGAAATCTTCCTTATTTTGCCTTTGTCTGAACGAACCCGCTTGTGCTGTGAATCGGTGACAAATTATTTCACCGTCTGATGATCACGCGCAATTCTTTTGGAAATATCCAATGTTGTGATACCTTGACCAAGGAATTGCACTATTTGTTGCTTTTCAGCAGCAGAGAGATCCTTTTTCTTCCCCATTTTGCCTAAAACATGTAGCTTGCTTAATAATGTGGAACATCCTTCTTAAGTAGTTTTCCTTTGATTGGGCTCACCTGGCAAACTAATTATCACAGGTGTCTGAGATTGATTTCACTCATCCAAATAGCCCTGAGACACAATACCACCCATGAGTTTAATTCAAAAACTAAAAAATGAATGTTTTTGACCCTTAAATCCATTTGCATAATAATGTGGAACGCGGTGTAGAAGCATTATCTCAGACGGCAGGTGTAGCTAAAGGCTAACAAAACTGTTCACAGAGCGAGCTAACCACTCGGTCGACAAGCGTTACCTTAAAACTACATAGCTGGCTGGGGTTAGTAGGTAGCCACCATACTATCTACTCAGCCGCTTACAATTAATCAAGGTACTTTCTTATCCCGAAGAAGGCCGAGGGTGTATGCCCGATAGTGGACCTACGGTCACTGAACACACACTTGAGGCGGTACAAATTCAGAATGCTGACACATTCAGCGCTGATCCGTTTTGTGCGTCCAGGCGAATGGTTTACAGCCATAGACCTGAAATACCCATATTTTCACATCCCTATCTACCCTCCTCACAGGAAATATCTCAGGTTTGCCTTCCAGGGCATGACATACGAATACCTGGTGCTCCCGTTCGGTCTTTCGTTAAGCCCACGGGTGTTTGTGAAATGCACCGAGGCAGCGGTGGCACCCCTGAGAGAGGGGGGTATGCGTATAGCGATGTATATAGACGACTGGCTCATAGCGGCACAGTCGCCCCAGCAAACTCAGGCCCACACCAGTCAGCTCACATCGCATCTGGCAGCCCTGGGTTTTGCGATAAACTGGGAAAAGAGTTTTCTGATTCCAACTCAGAAAATCACATTCATAGGACTGTCCCTCGATTCAGTCACATTCAGAGCGCGTCTCTCCGCGGAAAGGATAAAAGCTTTCCAAGCTTGTCTGGCACTTTTTCGCAGGGGGGCGTTACTAAAGTTCAGGTCGTGCCTCAGACTGTTAGGGCTGATGGCCTCAGTTCTGGTGGTCACTTTACTGGGTTGTTTACACATGAGACCAGTTCAGCGCTGGGTAGCGTCGCTCAAACTGAGCCCGACGCACCACCGTCATCGCCAGGTCTTGGTCTCTATGGCCTGCGTCCATGCGCTGCGCCCATGGAGATGCACGGGTTTTCTGACCAAGGGCATTGCCATGGGAACGGTCATGACAGGGAGGGTTATTACAACAGATGCCTCTCTGGCGGGCTGGGGGGCCACGCACGAGGGGAGGTCGGTGAGCGGAACTTGGACTTTACTAATGCAGACCGCTCACATAAATTGTCTGGAACTGTTGGCTGTATCGTTGGCACTAAAACATTTTTTGCCCCTTCTCAGAGGGCAACATGTTATGGTCAGAACGGACAATTCCACCGTGGTGGCATATATCAACAGACAGGGGGGGCTGCGCACACGTCACCTTCACACATTGGCACACAGACTTATAGTGTAGAGCAGTTCTCACCTGTTATCCCTCAGGGCGACAGGCGCCGGGCACACGGAACTGGGGAGCGGATTTGCTCTCTAGGGGCAGCCCTCGCTACAAGGATTGGAAACTCCACGGCGAGGTGATAACGCAGATATGGAGAAAATTCGGCCGGGCTCAGGTGGATCTCTTCGCGTCAGAAGAAAACGCACAGTGCCCGATGTTTTACTCCCTGACCGGCCAGAACGCCCCGATGGGGGGGGATGCTATAGCGCACAAGTAACCATAGGTTCTAATGTCATCAAAACCATTCAGAGCGCCAGGGCCCCTTCTACACGCATTGCATATGATGGCAAATAGCGTGCGTTTGAGGATTGGTGCGCAAAAGCAGGTGTGGAGGCTTTTCAGAGCCCTTCAGCTGGCATTTTGACATTCCTACAGGAACGTTTGTACAAGGGTCTCGCGTTCTTCACGGTCAAAGTGTACTTAGCTGCTATTTCAGCATGTCACATAGGCTTTGGGGGCAAAACGGCAGGACAGCATCCTCTCGTTTGCCAGTTCATGAAGGGCGCAAGGCGGATGCGGCCGGTCTCAAGGAGCTTAACCCCACCGTTGGATTTAACTCTGGTGCTCAACGCGCTATCTGGCGCACCTTTCGAGCCACTGCAGCAGGTAGAGCTTAAGGCTCCATTATGCTTCTACGTATCTGTTTCGCGGAGAGTGACGCACGGAGACCAGAGAGTCTTTTTGATTTTTGCTTCTCCGACGACTATATTTTGAAAACAATTCACCGCCAAACCCATAGGTGGCGCAACGGAAGACGAGCTCAGAGAAGCCTACCCCATTTCTGGGAAGAAAAAGTCCACGTGTGTTTATTCACTTCTGTTGGCTTGCCTCCCACACACTGAACCATGGCAACTAACAGAACTAAATAAAGTGACACCCAGCGTGTCAAAATGCTGATGTTATCGTTTCTTAGCGCAGCGGTTCCCCGGTCTTGTTTCCCAACTGTGTTGCTGATTCCACAGCTTGAATCTGCTTGAGGCTACATGTGGCTTGAAGCTACATGGAGCTGGCTAGCTTCCCCCCCAGCTTCCACACACAGTCAGCAGGGACTCCCGACACTAACTACTACCCAGTGTTTGCTTCTTACCTGACGGTATTGTAGAAACAGTGTCATGATAGCAGTGGAATTAAAGTCGTGACAGCCGATTTTTGCACTGTTACCACCGCAGTTAGCATGGTTGCTAGCACGCTAGCCTAGCCCGCTAGCGCCGTTTTGAAAGCTCGTTATAACCGTATGTGACCGTGCACACATGCCGTCAGTGCTCTAACGAGCCACCGTCAGCCGGACAACTCCACTGGCTTAACACACACGTCACATTAATCGTAGAATCGTAGTTGTGTTTGTGTTTATTGTGAAGCAGGAAGTTTGAAGTCCGGAAATGTGAAATCCGGAAATGACTTCGTACGGAAATTATGTCGTACGGAAATTATGTCGTACGGAAATTATGTCGTTCGCGGACCAATCACAGCCAAGGGCTGTCTGTGGGGTCTCCGAAATAAACACGGATAGTTAGAAAAATCAGAGGTGCACGAAAAGCTGTCCGAGGCGCTCGGAGAGGGCGTTCCACGGCGGGTAGGGCGGTCTTATCTGTCCGTTTTAGAAAAGACGGAGAAGCATAAAGGAGTCTTTAAGATGCTCTCGTTTAAAACGTCTCTCTTACTGGCGCTGACATCTGCAAAGCGCGTAAGCGACATTCATGCACTGTCAGTGAATCCTTCATTAATGCGTTTTTTTAGGGGGGATTTTTCTCAATCCAAATCCCGCGTTTGTGCCTAAGGTTTTTAACTCGGCATTAGCATATCGCCCTATTGAACTGTCGGCGTTCCATCCTCCACCATTCTCCACGCCGGAGCAGGGACGGCTGAATGCGCTCTGCCCTGTGTGCGCATTGCGCATCTTTGTGGACCGGACATCTGGCTTCAGGAAATCAGAGCAGCTGTTTGTGTCGTGGGCTACGCCGCACTTGGGGAAGCCTCATACGAAGCAGCGTTTGTCAAGCTGGATCATGGAGGCAATTGCCACAGCCTATCATTGCAGGGGATTACAACCCCCAAAAGGCCTGCGCGCTCATTCCACTCGGGGGATCGCGGCGTCATGGGCACTGTTCCAAGGCGTGCCTGTTGAAGAGATATGTGAGGCAGCCAGCTGGGCAACGCCTCATACCTTCACCAGATTTTATAATCTGGATATCATTGTACCTACATGGTCTCATACAGTTCTGAGCGTGGGGTCAGTCACAAATGTCCCTGTCTGACTGACTGATTGAATCGTTACTTAGTGGTCTTTTGATAAACTTATCTGGAAATACGGGAGTCGCTATATTCCATAGTGAGATACCGAACGAATGTTGAAAGAGAGTTTAAGGTTAAGGAGTTAACCCCAGTTCTTTGAAACATGAGTGAGGTATCTCACCAGATCACCATCCTTGCCTGGAGCATGGAAGAGGTGTGCTTATTTTTTTAGACTAAAGGCGATGACGTGACATCCGGTCTTATATAGAGTAGGAGGTCCCTCTTCTAGTGACAGACGTCACATCTGCCAGTCGGGGCTGGGGGAGTGTAAAATTGCTTCTGGGGGACAGCGCAAGGGCGTGTCCCATAGTGAGATACCTCACTCATGTTTCAAGGAACTGGGGCAAACTCCTTAACCTTAAGTTCTTTAGCCCTGACTGAAACTAATCTGTTCAGCCTCTTTTGCATCAACCTCCAAGCTAGTTCCCTCAAGATTTATTCTAATGAGGTCCTCCACTGTCCCCATGCAGGGGACCCTCTTACATCATATTTAATCCTATTTTGTGCTGAGAATAGTCATAAATTATTCTGAAATTGGCTATTCTGCACTTTTACTTGAATTTAATGCTGATTAGGGCTGGTTATCACCACTGATTTCCCAAATCGATTTGATTACGATTAACAAGGTTTCGATTTAATTTAATATCGATTCAGTTATAGATATTTCAGTCTACAATTCCAAGTTTGCTTGGATATGAAAGAATGTCTCAGAGAACTAAGGCTGTAAACAGTGAAAGGAAACCTCTAACTTGGTGCATTATTACAAATATTAAGGTAGGCCTGTCATGATAACAAAATTTGTTGGATGATATATTGTCCAAGTTACTTGTCGATATTGTCGGGTCATGATCACATCACTTTGTGTGTGAGCATGTATGTGACTGTTTGCAGGCATTTCCCCCCAGTAGGAGATGGTAGACAATTGTAGTGAACCAAAATGCGTCTTTGTATTACAATATGGCCAATTATGCAAATTAGAATTAAAGGTAGACAAGCCTTGATAGAGTACCAGGCTGGACGTTTTGGGACCTGGTGGGGGCACCAATTGGCCTGACAGCCAGCCGGGCCAGTACTACTATTGGGGAAACAGTGTTAGTACAACAGTGTTAGAGTCAGGTTTCATAGATACTCTTTGAATGTAGAGTATGTCACTAGAACTGATACTTTGGAACCAAGTCAATGCCAAAATTAAAAAAAAATGATTACCATCCTCACTTCCCCACTGACCTTCGCTCCCTCTGCATGTTGACGGTGAACACCAGGACAGGCAGCAGTGTATAAAGTACTTGCCATACTAAAAGTACAGATATCTTACCTGAAAGTGACTCCGGTAAAAGTTAAAGTTACCCGTAAGAAAATGGCTTGAGTCAAAGTCTTAAAGTAGCTCATATTAAAAGTTTTAAAGTATCAAAAGTACAGGTACAACAATTAACAATGCAAAGTGCTTTTCATAGTAGGCCTACACACAGACAAAATATTAAAAAATTGTTCTCACTAGACTTTATTTCATGTGACTGAAAAACTATAACAAAAAATATAATTTAACAAATTTTGAACCCCAGATGCTGAGTGTTGGTGAGGGTTGGATGTAATGACTGCATACGAGGATCTTATTCTTTTTAACCAGTTCTAATAACAGCTCCGCTCCAGGTGTGTATGCTAAAACACGGCTCTGTCGATTTCTCTCTCTTAATGTCCTTTAATTTGGCAACAGCACATTACAACATATGTCTATAAAAGGCAGCGCAGAATATGGGTGGGAGTGCGTGGAGCTCTACAAAAATAAATGATACAAAATACAACGATGATAAGAATTATGGAAGGGATGAACTGAGCCAACTACACAATCAAAAGAACCTGTAGGCTGAACATACACACTACGTTAATGATCATTTATGCAGACTACACACATATCTGTGTGAACAATATATATCCTTATCTACCCGTATATACATATTAGCGAGGAACCAACCGATACACTGGAGCTTTGAGTGTGTGTGTGTGTGTGTTTGAGAAGAGCGAGTAAGGAGACTGATGAATGCACTGCTCTGAAGAAAGATTTAACTCATTAAGATATGTATTAATCATTATGTTATGATCAGTGTTGATACTGTGGCGTCAATTTAAACAAATCAACATTTAAATGAGAGACAGACAGTTTTTCTATAGAATTTTTCGATATATTGTAAATATAGATCATGCCCAGTATTGACCCATAAGATGCCAGTGGGTTAGGTTGATCCTGGCCATTGGCTTGCATCCTGGCACTGCAAGTCCAGTTCCAATATGAAGTGACTGAGATGACAAGTGGTAAATGTTTTTATGAAGCAGAGAAGAAGGTTCTCAACCTGTTATGCATTTGTTTTCATTCTACCAGCTCTACCAGTGGTGTCACTAAATTTGAAAAATCCCTCAACAGTAGATCGCATACACCACAGATGTCTACACAAAAAGCCTAAATTACATATACAGTTTGGTGACCAGTCTGGTTTTCTCATGGGGAAAAATAGTGTAGTGTGTGTGACCCCCTTTCACCAGGGCACAATCCAATTTTTCCACTCTTGTTTTTGAGTTATCTTGCCCCTTGAAAACGGAGTCACAAGCTCTTCACAAAGCTAGTAGTCGCCCTTGTAAACAGATGTTACAAAACAGGCAGTTTTGACAGGGATTTCATTGTAATAACATTGTTGAGATTGGATCCCTCACATGTGTCTCTCTCTGAGGTTTGTACGTTCTTTTTACCCTTTTAAAAGTTTTTGTTATTAGTTTTTCCTTACTCTTGTTGAGGTTTAAGGCCAGAAGATGTCACACCTTGTTAAAGCCCTATTAGACAAATTGTGATTTGTGAATATGGGCTATACAAATCAAATTTGATTGATTGATTGCGCTTCAAGTTGCTAGCAGTGGTCTGTATGCAACTCTGCCAGGATGCTTTGTTTTTAGAGGAGCGGTTCAATTCAGTTACATTCCTACTATACGCGGGTTCAGTCAAGTGCATTGTTTGTCTTTAAAGAGAGGGGGGGGAATTGTGTATATATATCTTTAGCATGCTTATGCTAGCATGTTAACGTTAGTGCGGTTGCAATCTTTTGTTTTGAAGTTGTTGATGAAAAAGTTACCATAACACATTGAAATTATATTAAACTATTACAATCACTATCGCAATTTTTAAATCGTTATTAATGGAGAAAATACTCCATTTGTTGGTCTCTCTTCCAGCTCCCCCTCGATTGGCTGTTATTGTTTTTGCAAGCTTAAAAACTGTTTAGCAATTCCTACTCTGTTTCAATTAAAGGTGATCGTGACTGGTCCATAACAGGCTTCACAGCCTTTACATCAAGGAATGTATCACTTTATGGATTCAGGGCAACAAGTGCACCAACCTTTATTGCGCTACGGACCGGTTGGATGTCAGACAATATTTTCCTGAACCGGCATTTAAGGTGTGGCTACGGAGTGTCACTACGGAGGCCCTCTGGTACGGCCTCTCGTGACATCGGTAGATTTTTTTATTTATTTAACGAAATTAACGAAATGTTAATACGCGGCCTCAAATTAATCATTGCGTGGTAAGTTACCAGCAAGACGGAGACGGACGGATACCAAAGCTCCATTACGCACACGCTGCGCTTCTGTGCGTTTTGGAGAGTTTTTTTGTTATTTAAAATAAAATGTATTCCACTGATGGTACAGATATGATGTCGGAAATGGCAACAGAGTTTTTAGTGCTGTTGTGGCGATCTCAGGTTAATCTGCCGTGACTTTAATCCACAACACCGGCAGAGTTGTTTTCTCGAACATACTTTTAAGGCCGCCGTCATTTGCGATCTCCAGCAGCTGATTTTCTTCTTGCACAGACATGCTGGATTCACCTGGTTTGTTGACAAATGGGTCCGACAAATACCGTGTGGGTCTGTGTTTAGCGAAAAAGTCACGTGACTGAGACAAGCGTCTTGACATGCGTAAAGCATGAGTTTTAACGGAGAGGATCTGGTAATTTTTAAAAATAAAATGCTGTTCAGAATCAGATAATAAATAAAACGGAAATAATGTAAGTTGTTTATTCTTTCTGTGGGGCCCGGTACCAAATGACCCACGGCCCGGTACCGGGGGTTGGGGACCACTACACCAGACAACAGTGAGTTGTGCTCGCTGAATCTGTAATCCAACTCTGCAAGCACTGAATCAATAGTGCTGTGGTACAGTCTCTGAAGCTCTGTTTTCTCGTCATCATCCCCCTGTCCTGTAGTTCCCACAACGAAATACTCATTCAAATTTGTGTTGGCTTTGCGTTCTTTGTTTGGGGATGTTGGGTCTCAGTGATGCACTGGCATCCGTGGACATGTCCTACACCTTATTAAACTCTACATCATAGCAGAGTATCCTCAATCAAGCTATTCCACTAGCCACGATACTTAAACCTGCCATCAAGTCAGAGTCCTCTCTCTGTAGAATCTTGTTTGGTGGATCCAGCAGGGCAAGAAGTGTGTGCAGTAATTTACCAATGAATGATAAACTGTGCTCGGTCAACTCTGCGCCATAGGTAGGTCACTGGGGGTCGCCAGGTGGGTACCCTCCTTCATTGATGTTCTGTTAATGAGTCCACGACATCTCCACAGGGCTCAATGGTGATACCTGGAGTCACAGTTACACCCCCCTCTGCTCCATACCCCACGCCATTTAGACTTGGTGCGAAAAGTAAGCTAGAGAAGTAGCTACTTTAGGGCCCAGCAACAGTCTTGCTTCTTTATCCAAAGCCACTGGCTGCTTCTCTCAGCTGCCTCCGACACAGCTTTGATGGTTTGGGCAGGCCTCTGACCCAAAGTCTCTTAGCAATCTGGTGTTAGATGTTGCAACGAACCCTCTGCATCTCAATTCCACTTTGCCGAGTTGAGTGTTCCAGCCGCAATGTTGCGCTTCAGCAGCAAACTTGGCATAGCGTAGATGTTTCCGCTCTTAAGCCTTGTCCACTGAGTCCTCCTAGGGTACCATGAGTTCAATTATGAAGACCTTCTTCAGAGAAGGGGACCAGAGAACAATATCAGGCCTTAGGGTAGTGGTTGCGATTTCTGTAAGAAAAACAAGCCTCAGGCCAACACCCACAAGCATCTTGCAGTCGCAGGCTACTCAAAGCTGATCATGCTTTAGTAGTGTTGGGCTGCCCCTGGTTTCTTTTGCCTCTTCACGGACAAAAGATTTCTGTTGGTGGTAAGGCCCTTGAGGACTTGGTTGTAATGCCAGGTGTTAAGTCCTTGGGTTAGGCTGATTTTGGTCTGGAACAGAGGGCACATCCTGGGTCTTCACCCAAACTGATGAAGATTGCTTGTGGTTGGAAGGATGTCATATGGAGTTCTGCTGATGAGGCTGAGCAGCTTCATCTCCATGCTCCACAAGTCCTTCCAGCTGATCTTCCTCCTCTCCACATTGTCCCAACGTGTCCACCGCCCCTGTTTACCAAGGTAGACCACCTTGGCCCAGCTTGCTGCCTCCTCCTGTTGGTGCATTACCTCCACCACCATCTTCCTCCGTTTTGGTGCTGTGGCTCTGTTCCAGGCTGGCCGCCAAGTTGTTAGACCAAGGCCTCTATACAATATGCCTACTCACATACTATACCATTACTCTTATTTTGCTGATGTTTTGTTATACGTGGCATCTATTGTACTTCTTTCTGTCCTGGGAGAGGGATCCCTCACATGTGGCTCTCTCTGAGGTTTCTAAATTGTTCCCCCTGTTAAATGTTTTTTTTGGTAGTTTTTCCTTACTCTTGTTGAGGGTTAAGGGATGTTGCACCTTGTTAAGCCCTATGAGACAAATTGTAATTTGTGAATATGGGCTATACAAATTAAATTTGATGGATTGATGATTTTTGACTTCATACAATCCTTGATACATCTGTCCATCTACCAGGCTACTTCAAAATATATGGCACATATATGGCACTGATTCATAAGGCATGTTAGACTTTATGATGTCTTATTCTCTCAAACTGGACCTCTTTGAAGTTTAATTGAGTGATCTAAAGTGTGGGAGTTTTGAGTCAGAGACCAGTTTTCATTTATTTTGTTGTTGGACAGCTTAATGCACATTGATATATTCCTCTTACTTGAATAGAACAAGCTCTTGCACAAACTTTACTTTGGAGAGATTTTTTTATGGAACTGTAAAAAGCTGATTATCAGTTCAGACTGGGCTATATTTTGTTCTGGAATAATGCCTTGCAGTTCATAGTTGTGCTTATGCTTGTCTTTTGTCATATTTGTTTGTATTTACGAGAAGATTATTAAATAAATATAAATGACAAGTTTTGAAATAAAAAGGGTCGCCTGGAATGGAGTTGAAGTCGTCACAGTGCACATGCATGCATGAGCATGACCGTGATACCAGCTTATGACCGGGGTAGCAGCATGACCGGGGTAGCAGCAATTGGTTAAACCAGTTGTGTCTGTTAACATAATATTGCTTTTCTTTCTTTTACCGCCATTGAATTTGCATCTCTTCAATAATGTTTTGCGGATTCTGGATGCTTTTTCTTACATAAGAATGAAAAAATATTCTGACCCATAGTTAGAAAGCATTTTGCCGGGATAAGAGGAGACAATTGAACAAAACAGAAATTTTGGCATGATGTTTATTTTCACTGCATTAATTCTTCCAATCAAAGAGAAAGGTAAACTTCTCCATATTTGATGGTCAGAAATATTGCGTGTCTGTATGATTGCCCCCATTGAAATTATATATCCCAATATATAATTAAATTCGTTTTATCTTTCTTGTGGGGCATTTTAAGTGCTCTTTGGGGCCCTCTGGTGGCCATGGGGGCCCTAAGCAGCCACGTAGTTTGCAAAATACAAAAAACAATGGCATCTTCAATCATGATGTTTGACTGCACACATGATCATATACCAGTTAAGTTGACATCGCCCAACCCTAGTCCAAAATTGTCAAACACCAGTAAGGCCCTGACTCTAAATTCCTATCTAAAATGTGGTCTCAGAAAAGACAGACCTCACTATCCCTTGCAAATATTTTTCACTTCTGCTTGTGTCCTTTTAGGCTGCATGGCTATCCATAATGCACATAATGCCTAATCTGTCCTAGTGTATATCGTATTAACAATGTAATAGAAATACAATTATTATAATACACTAACATTCTGCTGATTGGTTTGGAATGAGCTGAGCTAGATGTTTACAGTGGTTGATTGGAAAAATTATAAATCGTAAAAAGGAAACAGAAAAAGAGAGCACCTACTCCCCATCACCTGAAGTTATTTAGATTCACATTTAATATAATAACAGCCTTTCAATACAAAGATACAAAGTTGACAATGTGTCAGAAGCATTCTAGGTGATACAGAAATGGAACAGTGGACATTTTAGATTTTTCTGGAATTCCAAATGGACAGATGATAACCAAATGATATTCTGAGACTAAAGGTTTTTCTTTACATTTTGATATATATCATCTCTTGGAGCTAAAACACTCACACATTTCCAACTTTTAACTATTTTTACACAAACATAATCCAATCTGCATAACTGTAATAAAGTCCTTCAAGTTATATATTTGGTGGAGCAGATTTATTGTGGAAAAGTAGAAAAAAGAGAATAGGAGAATAATCAATTTGTCACTATGAAAGTGGCACAATAATAGTTATTCACTGAAAGATACAGTTTAAAGAAATGAGAATAGTTAATAATCACCATTTTGAATTTCAAAGCAAATCTGAAAACACAGGACAATACAAGGACAATACAGTAGATCACAATAATACACTGCTCAACAAAAATTAAAGGAACACTTAAATCACACATCAGAGCTTGATCAACAGATGATTCAAGTAGAAAATCTTTACTGATGTACATTATATAATTTGTTGAGAACAAAATTACATTACAACGGTCAGTGGAAACCATCGTCATCAACCCATTTGGGGCTTGATTCAAAACCACTCAAAAAAAATTGCCTGAATTTCATCACATCAACTCATGATGGCACTCTGTAGTGTGTAGGCCCTGTGTGTGTCTCTATGCACACCCTAAACATCTGGGCATGCTCCTGATTAGTTGTTGGATGGTGTCCTGGGAGATCTCGTCTCGAACCAAGAGGTGAACGTAAGGGCCAGTCAATGGCAGTCAGGGTACCGTTTGCTATGACACTAACTAAGCAAAACTTCTTGCGAGCACAGGTATTGATGTGCCATTCTGGAGTAGCTGGACTACGCAACCTGATTGGGCTGCATGTTCACCTCACGAAAACTAGAGAAGAATCCGTCAAGAAGGATAAGCAGAGAGAAATTGTCTGTGGCCACCACAGGCGAAGCCGTTCCCTTTTTGGGGTTGTCTTGCTTTTGCCTCTCTATTGCACCTGTTAAAGAGCCAGCAGATGAAATTGATTCACACTCCCTTGTGCTTCCTAAATTGACAGATTGATATCCTTGAAGTTGAACTAACTTGGTGTTATACTGTGTTCCCTTAATTTTTTTTGAGTGGCCTACATTGATGCTAAATACCAGCATCATAATAATCATCATCTTCTTGCTTTTCGTCTTCATTAAGACTGAGAAAAAGAACAAACCAATAAAAATAATCAATACTAATAACAACCAATAACCTGTGATAACGTCTCATATCTAGATTATTGCAACCACGTGTACGTCATCAAAAAGTGTTTTGAAAAAAACTAAACAATGCTACATTTAGGAAAATACAATGGAAATGATTCTAATTCAATTCAAAACAACTATTTGTCCCCAGATGGCAATTCTAAGGCACAGAGCATGTCAAAACACAAGTAAAACGAAAAAATAAAATATTCTGAGCATTGCTATAAGAGAGCCTTTGACCCAAGCATTTAATTTCCAGCAACTGCTAAATGTAATTGTTGTGCATATGACAATAAACTCTTGAATCTTAAATACCCTGGAAGTGCATATAATAGAGCAGTGGTTAACCTGAGAACAGAAAACACTGCACCACATTTCAAACAGCAGGACATCATTTGGTTTAGTGTTTCTGTTTACTATGAGGGCACAATGGCCTAACCTAAGCAAATGTATTTCAATTTAATATGATTTGTCCAGAAATGAATTCTCACGACACCAAAAAAATTCCCGATAGCTAGTGGACAAGACTAGAGTGAAGATTCAAACCCAGTAATTAAACTTAATTTGAGAGTCAACTGCAGGACTCTGAGGGCTACCCACTGCATGCAATGAGGAAGAAGTTATAATGTTATGTTGGAAGCACTGGATATTGATTAATTAATATTTTGTATTGTATTTACTTAAATCCATTTGCAGGTAAGAGCAAAGACGATGCCATGAACGAGTACATCAACCTAGTGGAGCAGTTGAAGCAAAAATATGGAATCTAACATCACGTTAACCCCAAACTGCCTGCTCCAATGGCTGGAGAAACTACACTCATTCCTCACCCTGATGCTGTGAAGCGCCCAAGATCTGTGTCCTAAAACAAGTCTAAATACAGTTGATGGTTCCAGTAAAATAAGTCAATCTGAATATCCGCTGACTCATGATCAAAAAGTCAGAATATCACCATGTTTTAGTAAATGTTCTCAAATATTATCTGCACAGTGTATCTTTTCAAAATAAAATCAGTTTTCTCTGCATTGTGTTATGTTTACAGATTTTGTGATGTGTTCTTGTTATTATATCATGTATATATAGCATGTCGTAACATAGACCTTGTTGCAATGCGGTTTTGAGCAGGCCCATTGACAACTATCTACTTTTTGTAGAGCTCTGTTCAGTTTGTGAGACTACAGACTGCTAAGGCAAAAAGCAGCATTTCATTGTTGCCAGTGCTTGTAAATGATAGATTGTGCAACTCTATGTACATCACTACAAAAGAACAGCACTGTTTTTTTGCAACACTTTTTGATCAACAAATAAGTTTATGTGTTACTTTATGTTGTTTTGCTACTCTCATAAACAAATACAAATAAACAGATACAATGCCAGGGGTTTTAAGCAACGTTTCACATAAATAGAGACAGCGATAAAGTAAACAGATATAGTTAAGAAATGTGTTAAACTGACTTCTGCAAATACACACTTAAATAAATTTCCCATATTATAACACTCATTCTTGCCAAAAGTGCCTTTTGAGTACTTAATGCTTTATGTACTAATATATTTAAGTCTCATGACTGCTTGACATATAGTATTGAAAAATGTTTACCCTCATCGATGCTGCTAAAAACTTTAATCCCGATGATGTTTTCCTACACTTGACATCTATTGCACTTCTGTCCGTCCTGGGAGAAGGATCCCTCACATGTGGCTATCTCTGAGGTTTCTACGTATTTTTAAACAATTTAGCAATAATTTTGTCCTGTTGCCTATTGTGATGGAAATCTGGAAATACAAGAGGCTGGAACACCATCATCTTTTTGATTTCTAAATTGTGTATCTAAAGCAAAGGTTTTAAAGTTTTGGAGTCCCCAATGAAAAACTGTGTGGTTTCTCCTGTCTTAGTTTATTTTTGGCTATAATGATAAGTTCCTACAAGTGTCCGAAGTATTGCAGATATACCAGACCACAAGTGTGGGACATTTTTCGGCATTTTGCCTCTATGATAAGTGCAAATCTTGAAATAAAAGAGGCAGGTGAACAATTCTAACATACAGCCCCGTCTGCAATGCACAATTCGGGCTTTATTTTCGCCTGAAATGCGTAAGATTTTCGTGAAAAAATGTCACTGGATCCTCCAACCGGAGACTGGCTGATTTCTACCCGGAAATAGTGCCTCATTTGTGGGTTACATTTCAGGCGCAGTGCCTGGATTATGGCGGGGGGGAAAAAAATCATAAAAATGAATAAAATGCCTGTGTGTCATGCCATGTCCTGGGTCATCTGAGCAGGATAGACTGTGTCTAATTTCATTGAAATACATGAATTTGATCCAAAAAAGACCAAAAGTCATTAAAATGAATCCCTTGTGTCCCTGTGTGTAATACGATGTCCTGGGTCATCTGAGTGGGATACACTGTGTCTAATTTCATTGAAAAGTCATGAAAATGAATAAAATGCCTGTGTCCATGTGTGTAATGCCATGTCCTGGGTCATCTGAGCGGGATACACTGTGTCTAATTTCATTGAAATACATGAATTGGATCCAAAAAAGTCATGAAAATGAATCAAATGCCTGTGTCCCTGTGTGTAATGCCATGTCCTGGGTCATCTGAGCGGGATACACTGTGTCTAATTTCATTGAAATCCATGAATTGGATCAAAAAAAGTCATGAAAATGAATCAAATGCCTTGGTCCCTGTGTCCCTTTGTGTAATGCCAGGTCATCTGAGCTGGATAAACTGTGTCTAATTTCATACAAATATATGAATTTGATCCAAAAAAGTCATGAAAATGAATCAAATGCCTGTGTCCCTGTGTGTAGTACGATGTCCTGGGTCATCTGAGCGGGATACACTGTGTCTAATTTCATTGAAATACATGAATTTGATCCAAAAAAGTACTGAAAATTAATCAAATGCCTGTGTCCCTGTGTGTAGTACCATGTCCTGGGTCATCTGAGCGGGATACACTGTGTCTAATTTCATTGACATACATACATTTGATCCAAAAAAGTCCAAAAGTCATGAAAATTAATCAAATGCCTATGTCCCTGTGTCCCTGTGTGTAATGCCATGTACTGGGTCATCTGAGCGGGATACACTGTCTAATTTCATTGAAATACATGAATTTGATCCAAAAAAGTAATGAAAATTTATCAAATGCCTGTGTCATTGTGTCCCTGTGTGTATTGTCATGTCCTGGGTCATTAAAATACATGAATTTGATCCAAAAAAGTCATGAAAATGAATCAAATGCCAGTGTCCCTGTGTTCCTGTGTCCCTGTGTGTAATGCCATGTCCTGGGTCATCTGAGCGGGATACACTGTGTCTAATTTCATGGAAATACATGAATTGGATCCAAAAAAATCATGAAAATGAATCAAATGCCTGTCCCTGTGTGTAATGCCATGTCTTGGGTCATCTGAGCGGGATACACTGTGTCTTATTTCATTAAAATACATGAATTTGATTCAAAAAAGTCATGAAAATGAATCAAATGCCAGTGTCCCTGTGTTCCTGTGTCCCTGTGTGTAATGCCATGTCCTGGGTCATCTGAGAGCGGCATACACTGTGTCTAATTTCATTGAAATACATGAATTTAATCCAAAAAAGTCATGCAAATGAATCAAATGCCTGTCCCTGTGTGTAATGCCATGTCCTGGGTCATCTGAGCGGGATACACTGTGTCTAATTTCATTGAAATACATGAGTTTGATCCAAAAAAGTCATGAAAATGAATAAAATGCCTGTGTCTCTATGTCCCTGTGTGTAATGCCATGTCCTGGGTCATCTGAGCGGGATACACTGTGTCTTATTTCATTGAAATACATGAATTGGATCAAAAAAACTCATGAAAATGAATCAAATGCCTGTGTCCCTGTGTCCCTGTGTGTAATGCTATGTCCTGGGTCATCTGAGCGGGATACATTGTGTCTAATTTCATTGAAATACATGAGTTTGATCCAAAAAAGTTATGAAAATGAATCAAATGCCTGTGTCTCTATGTCCCTGTGTGTAATGCCATGTCCTGGGTCATTTGAGCGGGATACACTGTGTCTTATTTCATTGAAATACATGAATTGGATAAAAAAAACTCATGAAAATGAATCAAATGCCTGTGTCCCTGTGTGTAATGCCATGTCCTGGGTCATCTGAGCGGGATACACTGTGTCTAATTTCATTGAAATACATGAATTGGATCCAAAAAAGTACTGAAAATTAATTAAATGCCTGTGTCCCCAGACAGAGTGCACAAAATACACTCATTAAGTTTAGTCACTAATGATACATAACTCTTTCGTTAACTGTGGGTTTAAATGCAATGTCAGGAATAAAGGGTAATTACCCTAAATATCAATGGTTTACACAATCAAATTAAGAGGGGTAAGGTAATTGCAAAGATGAAAAAGGCAAAACTGCAGGTAATGTTTTGGCAGGAGACCCATCTTACTACATGGAACATGAAAAGTTACAAAAACTAGGGTTTAAAAATACTTTTCATTCGTCTTATAAGAAAGGGAAAAGGAGAGGAGTCCGTTTTGTTGGGAAGCAATGGTTAAAATCTTGACTTTTTCATCACATATCAGCTCAAGTGTCAAAAAAGCGCTGGAAACAGGGAGATAAGCCTTTTTTTCGAAGAAATGGTTAAAATATTGACTTTTTCATCAGACATCATCCCAAATGTCACTAAACAGCTGGAAACGGGGAGATAAGCCTTTTTTGGAAGCAATGGTTAACATTTCTGACTTTTTCATCACATATCAGCTCAAGTGTCAGAAAAGCGCTGGAAACAGGGAGATAAGCCTTTTTTTGGAAGAAATGGTTAAATTCTTGAATTTTTCATCACACATCATCCCAAATGTCACTAAACAGCTGGAAACGGGGAGATAAGCCTTTTTTGGAAGCAATGGTTAACATTTCTGACTTTTCATCACATATCAGCTCCAGTGTCAGAAAAGCGCTGGAAACAGGGAGATAAGCCTTTTTTTGGAAGAAATGGTTAAATTCTTGAATTTTTCATCAAACATCATCCCAAATTTCACTAAACAGCTGGAAACGGGGAGATAGGCCTTTTTTGGAAGCAATGGTTAACATTTTGACTTTGTCACCACATATCTACGGAAGAGGATTAGGGCCAGTGTGGAAAAAAACAGTGAGTTCTGAGTTTAAACTCAGAATTCTGACTTTTTTCTCAGAATTCTGACTTTAAACTCAGAATTCTGACTTTAAACTCAGAATTCTGACTTTTTTCTCAGAATACTGACTTTAAACTCAGAATTCTGACTTTAATCTCAGAATTCTGACTTTAAACTCAGAATTCTGACTTTTTTCTCAGAATTCTGACTTTTTTCTCAGAATTCTGACTTTAAACTCAGAATTCTGACTTTAAACTCAGAATTCTGACTTTTTTCTCAGAATTCTGACTTGAATCTCAGAATTCTGAATTTAATCTCAGAATTCTGACTTGAATCTCAGAATTCTGAATTTAATCTCAGAATTCTGACTTTAAACTCAGAATTCTGACTTTAAACTACTTTCCCACTTTCCCTCGGACCGAAAATGTCGGACCTCAGTGAGTTTTTACGTGCTCGAAGGGTCCCCGAGGAAGCCATTTCATTCATGGAAGAGCAGAAGGTGAGTGAAGAAGATATGTGTTGGTTTGGTGCTTGGTGTTTGCAAAAACAAAGAAATGGCTGCAGATATGATGAATGTTACAAGCTCGTTAACTCGTCGCATGTTTGTTAGCTTAAATGATTGTGCTACTGCTACCGGACAATATCCACGAGTGCTCTGCCGCTGTGAGGAACACTGCTCGCTGTCTACACCGGGCACTGGTAGGTAGTGATGCCGGTAACGCGCTACTTAGTAACGCGTTACTCTAATCTGACCCCTTTTTTCAGTAACGAGTAATCTAACGCGTTACTATTTCCAAACCAGTAATCAGATTAAAGTTACTCCTCCATTACTCCTTATTATCATCTACACGAACATGTGCACTTCTCGCTCTTACTCCGTCACTCGCACAAATCAACAACACTTTACTTCCTCATTGCCCCCCCCCGATCTCCAACACAAGCAGCCAATGAGGGCCTGACATCGCCATCCTATTGGTCCAAACAGTCACATGTCCCACCCCGACCCCTTCACTGACCTTCAGGATATCGGAACGCTCCTTCAACACAGTGTTTTACTGAACATACGTCAAATCCAAACATAAACATAAACCCAGTCCGTATGCTGCTTTATACTATATACATAGTAGGGGAAACACTGGCAGATGCACCCAGCACTTTCAACTCAGCCGTATGGCGAACATTTTGGATTCCCAGTTTACACAAATGCAAACGCGCGAAATAGACAGACAAGACTAAAACAGAAGACATTACATGACTTCGTGTTTATGTAAATTCATGTGCAGGCATTGCACTCCCTAGGATCATTTAGCCTGTTGATTTATTGTTTGAACCATAAACAGGACAGTGCTTACAATGGTTAGATGTATATATAATGATTTAGCCAGCTCTATTCATCCGATTCTCTCAAGTCTGACAGATGTTTAGTAGCACTAGTTTCACTTAAGTCAACGCAAAGGCTTTTCCTACATGCATGAAAAGTGTCCAGAATACAGTAAACTAGATGATTGCAGGCAACATCTCTGGAATCTCGGGCGGCTGTGGCTGAGGGGTAGAGTGGTCGTCCTCCAACCTGAAGGTCGGCGGTTCGATCCCCAGTCTGAACCATCTGCATGCCGAAGTGTCCTTGGGCAAGATGCTGAACCCTCAATAGCCCCCCATAGAATAACAAAGTGCTGCAAGTAGATGCACTGTATGAATGTGTGTGTGAATGGGTGAATGTGAAACTGTACTGTAAAGCGCTTTGAGTGGTCTTCATCAGACTAGAAAAGCGCTATATAAATACAAATCCATTTACCAAATCCATTTATCTGTCTCACAGTGAGAGCATTTAATATCACTTGATCATTTTTGCATGTGCACATTGAAAAAAAATCATTGTCTCTTATTTTATGTCCTCCTCTGTGCAGATCGACCTAGATGTCATTGTACTCATGGATGATGCAGAACGATAGATCCCTTCAATTTCCTTTTCACAACAACGCCTGCAGTGCCTGATTTGGAGGACCTAATCAAATTGTACTTCAGACTTTCTTTCAGTAACAAGGAAATACTTGCAATTTTAGCACATTACAACCAGACAGTGATAAGTGTCAGAACTTTAAAGAGAGTTTGTAGAAGACTTGGTCTGTTCAGGAGGAAGAACCAGTCTGACATGGAAGAAGTGCTGGCTTTTGTCCAACATGAGGTGATGACCAATGGACAGATGCAAGGTTATCGCTGGCTACATCTTCGAGCAGTTCAGAGAGGATTTGTTGTGTCACAAGACACCATAAGACGCATCATCAAACTGGTTGATCCACAAGGTGTAGAATTGAGAAGAGCCCGGCGCTTGAGAAGACGTCAGTACAGCTGCAGAGGGCCAAATGCACTTTGGCACATGGATGGCTATGACAAGCTGAAACCCTATGGCATTGCCATCAATGGCTGCATAGATGGTTTCAGCCGCTATGTGTTATGGATGGAGGCCTTCACCACAAACAGTGATCCCAAAGTAGTTGCAAGTTACTTTACCAAAACGGTGACAAGCATAGGTGGATGTCCAGAGAGAATTCGTGCAGACAGGGGAACAGAAAATGTTTGTGTTGAAGAAATGCAGATGTTTTTGCAGAGAAACCATCCAGACAGTTTTGCAGGAGAGAAGAGTTTCCTTAATGGAAGAAGCACAGCAAACCAGCGCATTGAAGGATGGTGGTGTTAGGATTGTGTTGGTTGTGTCTCCTCCCCCCTTTCTGTATGCGCCCTGGGTAGGGTGTTGTGGTAGGGGGCGTGGCTGGCTCCGGCTGATGCGGACGAGGCACACCTGCACTCAATCTAACCCAATCATCGCCTCCATATATACCTGGTCTTCTCAACACTTTGGCGCCAGATTATTCCGTCTTCGATGGTATTTAGTATATAGCTTAGTCTCGCCATGTTCTTGCCTCCCTGATTTCCGCTAACCTTTGTGTCCTCTTCAACCCAGAACTCTGTTGTGCTTCATCACCTGGATTTGCGACTCGCCGTGTACTCTGTCTGCTACGTGCTTGCTGCCTGCTGCCTGCTACCTGCTACCTGCTGGAAACCTGCACGCTACCTACTTGCTACCTGCCTGCAACCTGCCTGCTACCTGCCAGCTGCCTGCCGCTCCTGTCTGCCAATAAACACCGTTACCTCCATACTATCCACTCTCCGTGTCTGCTTTGGGGTCCAACCTGTACTAAACCTTAACAGAATAATCTGGCCAAAACATGGACCCCGCAGACACGGAGAAACTCAGAAGGCTTTCTCCTCTCAGGAGAATCGAGTGGCACAGCACGAGAAAGCGTTGCTGGAAGTAATGGAGGCCCTCACTGCACTTACCTCCAAGGTGTCGCTGATCGGGACTCAGATGGAACGGATGTCGACACATCTCACCTCGCTGCCGGCTCCCTCATCTGCTCCGGTTCCGGATCCGGCTCCAGCATCTCCATCACTGGTTTCATCGGGCTCGGTTTCCACTCAGCTCCGGGAGCCCGTCCTCCCCATCCCCGCTAGGTTCACCGGTCAGTCGGGTTCCAGTAGGGAGTTTATTTTTCAGTGTAGTCTGGTCTTCGATCAACAGCCTTCCACTTATTCTACTGACAAATCGCGGATAGCATTCGTCATGAGTCTCCTCTCTGAGAAAGCCGCGGCTTGGGCTGTGGCTCTCTCACTTAACAACTCTCCGGTTTGCTTTTCGTTTTCCTCATTTTCGGAGGAATTCTTAAAAGTGTTTGATCATCCGTTGCGCAGCAAGGAGGCCAGTAGCCGGCTCCTGTCGCTTCGTCAGGGGGAAAACTCCGTGGCCAAACACTCAATTGATTTCCGCATCCTGGCTATCGAGAGCGGGTGGGACGAGAGAGCGCTTCAGGGGGTGTTTCTCCGGAGTTTGAGGGACGAGCTGAGGGACGAGTTAGCAGCTAGGGATGAAACCTCCTCCTTAGATGAGTTAATCTCGTTATCCATTCGATTGGATTTTCGGCTGCGCGAGCGGCGGAAGGAGAGGTCCGGGAGGGGGAGTCACATCCCTTCCATGATGCGGACACCGGGTCCTCTTCAGCGGGGGTTTCCGCCATCTCCACGACCATCATCCGGCTCCGACGTCATTCCTTTTGGACCGCAGCTTCTCCTTCTTACTTCGAGGAGCCTATGCAGCTGGGGAGTACGAGACTTACTCCGCGGGAGCGTCAACGGCGCCAGCTGCAGGGTCTTTGCCACTACTGCGGGCAGGATGGACATCTGCGGGTGCACTGCCCGCTCCGGCCAAAAGAGGGGGCTCATCAACCACTGGAGGAGCGTTGGTGAGCCAGTCCTCTGTCTGCTCGTCTCCTCCTCGCTTGATGATCAAAGGTACAATTTCGTGGGACCTGATCTCCCGCCCTCTGTCTATCCTAGTGGATTCAGGGGCGGATGATAACTTTATTGATTCCAGTTTGGCTACCCAGGTACGCATTCCTTGTCAGCTCCTTCCTCACCCGAAGGAAGTTTTTGCTTTAGATGGCAGACTCCTAGCTCAGGTCACCCATCGCACTGTGCCCATTAGTCTTTTGTTATCCGGTAATCATCATGAAACTATTTCCTTTTTTTTGATTCCATCTCCGGCCTCCCCAGTAGTTTTGGGGTTGCCATGGTTAAAACTTCATAACCCGCAGATTGACTGGGTCACCGTTTCTATCCAGAATTGGAGTCTATTTTGCCACTCGCATTGTTTACATTCTGCCATTCCATCCACATTATCTAAGTCACCTTCTCCTCCCAAACCAGTGGACCTTAGTTCCATCCCTCCTGCTTATCATCACCTCCAGGAGGTATTCAGTAAGGACCGGGCTTTATCTCTCCCTCCTCACAGACCATACGACTGTGGGATTGATCTTCTTCCTAACGTTTCATATCCCTCCAGCAAACTATATAACCTTTCCAAGCCGGAACAAGTCGCCATGGAGGTTTACATCACTGACTCGTTGGCCACTGGACTCATTCGTCCCTCTTCTTCGCCATTGGGGGCGGGCTTCTTTTTTGTTGAAAAGAAGGACAAGTCGCTTCGGCCCTGCATCGACTTCAGGGGACTGAATGACATTACAGTTAAAAACAAATACCCCCTCCCTCTCATTGACTCCGCTTTCGGCCCCTTGCATGAAGCAACTATTTTTACTAAATTGGACTTAAGGAACGCTTACCATTTAGTGAGAATAAGGGAGGGGGACGAGTGGAAGACGGGATTCAACACGCCACTGGGACATTTTGAATATCTTGTCATGCCCTTTGGTCTCACCAATGCCCCTGCTGTCTTTCAAAATCTAATCAATGATGTGTTAAGGGACATGTTGAACTGTTTTGTGTTTGTTTATCTGGATGACATTTTGATTTTTTCCCGCAACCTCCAGGAGCATGTTCAGCATGTGAGTTTAGTGTTAAAGAGACTCCTGGAGAATAGACTGTATGTGAAAGCGGAGAAATGTGAGTTCCATGTGGGTTCTGTTTGTTTCTTGGGATTTATTGTGGAGAAGGGTCAAATCAAGACCGACCCTGCCAAGGTTAAGGCAGTGGCCGAGTGGCCCACTCCTACATCAAGGAAGCAACTGCAGAGGTTTCTTGGGTTTGCCAATTTTTACCGCAGATTTATCCGGAACTATAGCAGAGTTGCCACACCCCTAACCCAACTCACGTCTGTGAAAGTGCCGTTTGTGTGGTCTCCGGCAGCCGAAGGTTCTTTTTCTAGACTAAAATGTTTGTTCTCTTCGGCACCTGTGTTAACCCATCCTGACCCTTCCTTACAGTTCATTGTGGAGGTGGATGCCTCCCACTCCGGGGTTGGAGCCATCCTCTTGCAACGCATCACATCGGACTGTAAGCAGCACCCCTGTGCTTTTTTCTCCCGGCAGCTCTCTCCTGTGGAGAGAAATTACGACGTGGGCAACCGGGAGCTGCTGGTAGTCGTGCTGGCTCTGCAGGAATGGAGGCACTGGCTTGAGGGTTCCACTCACCCGTTCATTGTTTGGTCTGATCACAAGAACCTTTCTTACCTCCGTTCTGCCTGCAGGCTCAATTCACGCCAGGCTCGGTGGGCGTTGTTCCTGGGGCGGTTTCAGTTCACACTCACGTTCCGACCGGGGTCGAAGAACGTTAAACCGGATGCGCTTTCACGTCAGTTTGCGGTCCCTGGGGAGGAGTCTTCGAGAAGCACCATTCTGCCATCGGCCTGTGTGGTTGGAGCAGCGGGCTGGGAGATCGAGGGTGTGGTCCAGGGGGCCCTGAGGGATCAGCCCGTCCCACAAGGTTGTCCTGCTGACAGGCTGTTTGTTCCCGAGGCTGTCAGGTCTCTAGTTCTGCAGTGGGGACACTCCTCCCGGATTGCCTGTCATCCTGGTGCCCGTCGGACCCTGGCTCTGCTGCAACAACGTATCTGGTGGCCCTCCATGGCGGCGGATACCAGAGAATTCGTCGCTGCCTGTTCTGTCTGCGCCCGAGGCAAGGCTTCACATCAGGCCCCTGCGGGACTGCTGCGCCCCTTACCCATCCCTCACCGCCCCTGGTCGCACATTGCGGTGGACTTCATCACGGGTCTTCCTCCCTCTGAAGGCAATACTGTTGTCCTTACCATCGTTGACCGCTTCTCTAAAGCGGCACACTTCATCCCGCTATCCAAACCTCCATCCGCCCTGGAGACAGCAAACCTGCTGGTCGTGCACGTTTTCCGGCTGCATGGGATCCCGGTGGACATCGTCTCAGACAGGGGTCCGCAGTTCTCCGCCAGGACATGGAAGGCGGTCTGCCTAGCGTTGGGGGCGTCGGCCAGTCTCTCTTCGGGATATCATCCACAGACCAACGGCCAGACAGAACGGGCTAACCAGGATCTGGGAGCGGCTCTTCGTTGCGTGTCTGCTCAACACCCGGCGTCCTGGGCCACACACCTCCCCTGGATCGAATACGCCCACAACTCCCTGGTCTGCTCCGCCACTGGTATGTCGCCCTTCATGGTTACTAATGGTTTCCAACCTCCGCTCTTCCCTTCCCAGGAGACTGGCGTGGCTGTGCCATCCGTGCAGGAACACCTTCGAAGGATTCGTCGGATCTGGCGAGAGGCCCGGGCAGCTCTCGTCCGCACGGCTGCCCGCAATCAGCGGGTGGCCGACCACCACCGTACCCCAGCTCCCGACTACCAGCCTGGACAGAAGGTCTGGTTGTCATCCCGGGACCTACCTCTCCGCCTCCATATATACCTGGTCTTCTCAACACTTCGGCGCCAGATTATTCCGTCTTCGATGGTATTTAGTATATAGCTTAGTCTCGCCATGTTCTTGCCTCCCTGATTTCCGCTAACCTTTGTGTCCTCTTCAACCCAGAACTCTGTTGTGCTTCACCACCTGGATTTGCGACTCGCCGTGTACTCTGTCTGCTACGTGCTTGCTGCCTGCTACCTGCTACCTGCTGGAAACCTGCACGCTACCTACTTGCTACCTGCCTGCAACCTTTCTATGCAGGATGAACTTGACAAAGTTGTCACCACCTGGAATTCACACAAAATCAGACCAAGATCAAGTGGTGACATGGCATCGGTTCGGCCAGTTGTGATGTATTCATTCCCAGAGCTGCACAGTGCTGAGGATAGACTCAAACCTATTTCCATGGAGGAGGTCACTGTGTGTATGGAAGAGTGCATTCGCAAAGGCGAGTTTCCTTGTGATGAAACCGTTTTTGAACTGTGTTGTCTCCTGATGGAGGAGAATGGGTGGGATACTCCTGCAGATCCACTTGCTGCGGCTGATCTGTACGTCATGTTAAGAGACGAAATGCTGCAAATAATTTGAGAAATGGAAGATATCTAAATATAAACATGAAGTTTTTCCAAGTCACATAATGTGAAAGTACTTGTCTTATCTAGATTATTATTTTCGTGTGTTTTATTCAAGATATACGATTTTAATAAACTTCATATGTGTAAACACAACCTTTTCTTGTCAAAAATGTACCAATAAAGGGCCACAAACCTTTGATTCGGCAGGGAAAACGAAGGGAAAATTTACTTGATGAGCGACTGTTTATCCATTGATTGTCTGTTTTTGGTGCATGTTATTGATGTAAAAACATTTTAAGTAAATTTTAGGTAAGATATTCACTTTGCTTGACACCCACTATTGAATTTGTGGGGATAGAGGGCAAACTGGAGAGACAGACTGCCCTCCGGGAGGAGATGGTGCATATCAAACGCCAGAAGTTGGAGCTGCACCGGAGACCTTCAGGTTAAGCACCCAAACAGCAATAACAGCAATAACAGTCACGTTACCAGGCGGCTACTGCCATCTATTGGCGAAAAGTAGCAACTATACTACTACAGCCAAAAATCTGGACAAACAATGAAATAATAAATCAGAAAAACTAAGGGGGTGGCCCAGTTAATAACATAAATAATACCAATGCATTATCCAGGGTGCCACATAATGTCACAGCCCTGTTATCTGGAAAAAAACAACAACTCTGGTATAAGAAGTAACATTTTATTCACTATAACTGCATGAAAATAAACATTTTTCTTTGTGATACCAATAACATGGTAAAATCCCAACCTATATGTCTGCAACAAGTTGGTCTCACAAGATACTGTAAGAAGTATTATTAAATTGGTTGGTTAACAAGATGTGTGTTATCAGGGCAACATGGCATCTGAGAAACATCAGAACAGCATCAGTATTTACTAAAAACACTTCATAACACTATACTCTCCAGACATTCTTTGAATGAGTTTGGAGGTGAAATATTAGCAATAACCAGAAAGTATCCAAACTTCCAAAGACCTGAACTCAATTAAATTAAGCAATGGCATACAATTGAACATTTTACTTATGCATAAGTAATGGATAACACAATACATATTACAGGGCAAAACTACAAGTTTTGGCTACCAAAAACTACAGGTTTCCTAGCCAAGACTGGGCTTCCTCCTTCACAGCTGGAGGATATATCTCTCTTTTAGGGACAGTGCAGAAGTGCATGTTGAAGTGCACGTATTAAAGGTCCAAAATAAAAAATTATAAAAAAAGAAAAATTGTATTGTCTCCATTCTTTGCAATTCGGTCCCTGCAATCCTGCCGTGAGGATTGTTCTGGTAATGGTTGTGGGAATCTAAACAATGTCCATTACCCAGACATTGCTTTCAAGAACTGCATTAAATTCTGAACTGAAATCCGGGAAGTTGTCATAGCTTTCAGCTATGTGCAGAATCTTTCCGCATGTGTGACCAATTGGTCTTCTGGTGAACTCACTCATTTCCTCAAATTCCACATAGATGCTGTCTGTTATTACAAGATCAGATCCGGTGCAGAACCGCAGAAATTTCTGCAGTTTAATTTCATCGAGCTCTCTGATGAATCTCTTCAGATGATTTCTCACTTCCTTTTGTTTTGGATTCAAATCATTTGCAAATTTCAGCAGCTGACAGACCTTTTTTGAGGTTGGTTGCAGGTCAGTTAACAACTCAATCAATGCCTGTGGAGTGAGGAAGAGATGATGATGGATAATCTCTCTCCAGCAGTCAATGACGAACATCGTTTTTTGGACAAGCTCTTTGTGTGCTATTTTGTCAAGAATTGTAGGAAGAGTCTTGGCTGTGATCCAGAGCTGTCAAGAATCTCAACAAGGTCATCACAGTCAACCGTGGAGAAATCACTCATTGCTTGCATGAAAATGTCACGTTCTTCCCTGCTTACAAACTGTAGAAAATGCACTTTCAGGTCACTATACACACAGTTAAAAAGCACTTGCTCAAGGAAGGGGAGTGCGAGTTTGTTTGGTAGATACTGACAGTCTTGGTAACCTTTTAAAAGGATTCTACCAATTGCCTTCCATGTTTCAGCAGGAAAATCATGCCGAATGAAGGGCACTTTAACTGCTGTACCATGTGTGCATCGCTCGTAGAATTCATGCCAGAAGCAGCTGAGAACACCTCTCATGACCCCGGATCCACTTCTTGCCTCTTCAGTGTTGTCTGGAAGTATGCGTTTCACATTCACTGCTTTGTTCAATATCTCTGCATCAGAGAAAGCGGTGATCATGTCATGTAAAGTGTTAGCATGATGTATAACGATTGTTATAACATCCTCTGGATTAGGTGGACTAGTGGGTATGAGAAAACCCTCATAAATCAACGTGTCATCTGTGTCTTCGTCAATATCATGAATGGGACCGAAGGTAATTTCAGCATCAACAGACATCTCTAAAGCAGACTGGACATCAAAATCAACTGTGGCATCTCCCACTTGTAGTTGTGCTGAACTGGTTTCATTGCTGCTGTGTGACGAGACAAGAACCACATCATCTTGGCATCATCTTCAACTTCTTTTGGCCTGGTTGCAATGTAAAAGCGTAACATACTCAGCTTTGCAGTCATGTACATAACGCCAATAGACTGGCGATTTTCATCGGTGAGGCAGTTCTGTTTGAAATCCCACACCTCAAACTGAAAATCAGACACTGGTCCTTTAGGAGAGATCCCACCAGGAAAGAAAAGTTCCTGTCCTTCTTCAACAATAGTTTTTAATCCAGCATCAGTTGGCAACTGTATCTTTCTAGAGCCACCGCCCTGTTTTGTCCTCACCTGTTTGGCTCCTTTACCATCATCATGAATCCATCCTATCTCTACATTTCGTGTAGTTTTTAGCTTCTTTGTGTCTGTTGTTCTTGTGTCTTCATGTAATGTCTTCTCTTTCGTGCTTTCCTTTCTGACTCTCATTTTCTCACAAAGTTTCTCCAAAAGCCCTTGCTTTCGTTTGGGGAGGGACTTTTTACTTCTGCAGAAATTGAAGACAGCAATTCGGTCACCATAGGAAGGAATGTAATTTTCCAGAGTTGCATCATCCATGAGTACAATGACATCATGGTCGATCTGCACAGAGGAGGACATAAAATAAGAGACAATGATTTTTTTTCAATGTGCACATGCAAGAATGTTCAAGTGATATTACATGCTCTCACTGTGAGACAGATTCCAGAGATGTTGCCTGCAATCATCTAGTTTACTGCCTTTGCGTTGACTTAAGTGAAACTAGTGCTACTGAAAAAATACATGTTTTTATAAAAATAAAATAAAGACAGTCTTTCTTGACTTCACTTAACATAAATACTTTTTTTTATAAAAAATAAAAGAATGACAGTCTTTCTTGACCTGACATATTTAACTGTTAACACTAATGGAAAAACGTACTGCTTATGATCTACATTGTTTATAAATGTAACTTTTCAACATGTTTTATGAACATTGTACCTGTTGTTCACAGCATTAGAGAAGCAAGGAGTGGTTTTACAAAAAGCTGTTCTGTGAGGCAGCCCGGCATTGACAGTAGTAGGGATCTTGTTTATTATGGCACAAAACAACGGCGATTCAACTTAATTGTCGCATAGGCTACATGACCTCACTCCGAGAGACGCAAACAGAAAATCAAATATATTGTAACGGACTGGGTTTATGTTTATGTGTATGATTTGACGTATGTTCAGTAAAACACTGTGTTGAAGGAGCGTTCCGATATCCTGAGGGTCAGTGAAGGTGGTCGGGTGGGACATGTGACTGTTTGGACCAATAGGATGGGTTTGTTGGGAATGTCAGGCCCTCATTGGCTGGTTGTGTTGGGGATCGGGGGGGCAATGAGGAAGTGAAGGGTTGTTGATTTGTGCGAGTGACGGAGTAAGAGCGAGAAGTGACTTGGAGGAGTAACTTTAATCTGATTACTGGTTTGGAAATAGTAACGCGTTAGATTACTCGTTACTGAAAAAATGGGTCAGATTAGAGGAACGCGTTACTAAGTAGCGCGTTACCAGCATCACTGCACATAAAAAACCACACGTGAACACACACCAACAGCCACACAGAGAGTGAACTGAGGGAGAGAGAGGGCTGCCTATAAAGCAGACGAAGATAACGTAAACGTTAGCCCCGCAGCCTAAACACCGCCGACCGCCCCACGTAGCCTACTCCTTAATGCGACGTGATTATTTTGTTATTTAACCGATGCATTCACGATCGTTACATCCCTACCAGTGCCCGGTGTAGACCGGTGTAGACAGCGAGCAGTGTTCCTCACAGCGGCAGATCACTCGTGGATATTGTCCGGTAGCAGTAGCACAATCATTTAAGCTAACAAGCATGCAACGAGTTAACGAGCTTGTAACATACATCATATGTGCAGCCATTTCTTCGTTTTTGCAAACACCAAGCACCAAACCAACACATATGTTCTTCACTCACCTTCTGCTCTTCCATGAATGAAATGGCTTCCTCGGGGACCCTTCGAGCACGCAAAAACTCACTGAGGTCCGACATTTTCGGTCCGAGGGAAAGTAGCCTATGTTGTGTTGCTCTGAGCCCTGAAGTTGGTTCGCCACAGGCACCTATACTTCTGACTTTAATACAAAACATAAAATGTCGATGTATCAACACTTTAAGGCATTCAGTATCTACAGGCTGCACAGATATTGTGTTTATAATGTTAAATTGAAACCCTGAATTTAATGTAAATGAGACACCTGACTAACTTGCAGATGCAGGCTGGATATCTGCCAGATTGGTTTTCATTGGAATGTTCGGGTTAAGGAGGATCACCTGATTAATTCATTGAATGATCAACAATCATGTTTGCAGACGACGGGATGGATTTCTGGCAGCTCAGAAAGTCTAGTCAGCTTTTTCCAGTTTGAACAATTTGACTGCCTGATTTCCCAGCAGTACTGTTTAGTATTTTGTGACTGAAAACTGGTCTTCACTGAGGCTGCTGCAGAACAGACTGTCTGTATTCTGTAGCTCTGGATCTCTGAGGACAGAGTGACCTCGTGGTGAAACTCATCACTGGCAGGCTAAAAGGAGTGTATGTCTCCAGCCCTCCCTAGGTCAATAGTAAAAAAGTGGCAGTTTGATCTGGAAAACTTCACAAATCCATACTTTTATTTATTCATTTGATTTAATTAAGTCCCATTAGAGAACTTAACCGACTGCAATACTATGCTAACTGTGCAATATTACCATGTGCAATAAAACTGAGTACATTTACTCATCAGCTTTAATAGCTTGCTAATTTCCTTTATACTATTCATTCTTGGTTTTTACATTAATTTATTAGATTGTAAATCTCCACTAGTCTGCGAGTTATTTTACTATTTGTACCACTGGGACACTTCATTTTTGTACACTGTTCATCGACAGTAGAAGACATTAAATTAAAATCCAAGTCATCTGTTCTGGTACAGGTCAAAATCCTAGGTACTAGTTTAAAAATAATAGAAATAAGAAAGAAAACTCTGTAGCAGTGGTGTACTGAGAAGAATTTGTAGAATTTGTACATGATGTCAAGTGTACCTTTGAGGTGACACTCAGTGGGTGTCTAAGATAGATGAGAATGTGTAATGGTTTGAGGGCTGAAGGAGTGGATAAAGAGGAAGAGGTGGGGAATAGATCTGTAAGAGTGATGAGGAGAGCTGGTGTGGTCTTATATAACCAGACCTCTCTCTGCTCCGTGGTCAACATTTGTATAATATGATGCCCTTCTTGCAAGAACACAGGCTGATTAAAACATGCAGGCAGCGATTGTATAGAAATTGGTGACTTCAAGTGTATCTTTAATTTGGTTTATTTATGAGAAAGTATATGCAGCAATGTTTCAATTCTGAAAGAAAAAACCTATAGCTTCTATAATGTGACGGTTTTATTCTTTTTTCTGTTTTATGTGATTGTTATCCACATATGTTTGGGTTTTACAACATTGGTCAAACAAAACAAACAAAGCGGTTTAAATACATTATTGATCATATTGGAATTATTAAAAACCATCTGATAGTGGTGGTGAGCCATGATCAAGGTGTCAGCTGATGGTTGATCCTGATGGCGGCAATGGATCATGATTGTGGACTATGGTGGCATCCGATCGTGATGGTGGATCCTGATCATGGTGGCTGCTGATCGTGGACTTGATATACAATTTTTCTACTCAGATACTTTACTATTACTGAAAAGAATCCATCAAGTCATTAAAATCAATCAACTCATCTTCCATTATGCAACAAATTATTTCTTCTAATCAGATTAGATAGATTTAAACATCAGGAACGTATGCTTGCTTTATGCTTTATATCTTTGTTAATATATTTAAAGTGTTTTCTCAATGCATTTAGAGCATGTGTCCCCTCTGAATCTAGATGATTTTTTTAAGTACAGAGATTCCTTTCATAAACAGTTTGCCTGCCCTGAGGGCTTTGTGCTTAGCAACAAAATGGAGGCTGGATGTTGATCAAGGGCACATCTTTCACAGGTCAGCCCAAGACTGGGCAACAAGTATGGGGAAGTCTGTGCCAGATGGGCCCTCACCCTGGAGCATTCTGGAACCACAATGCTTTAAAACCTCAGTGTGCTGATGTGTCTGTCTCTTTGTCTCAGTCTCCTTTCTTGAATTATACATCAGAGACAGACCATATACTCTTTGTCTCAGGGCTAATCACATCAGCTCAGTTCAGGCGGAGGAAGCTGTCTGTGGGCATGAGCTTGTCTGTCAGATCCCCTTGGCTTCAGCTCAGCCTATGAGGTAACACGGAGGACATGCACCCCAAAATGAAATCCCTGTATTTAAAGGGGGGGGGGGGGGCAGTGGCAGTGGAAGATAAAGCTCCAGAAGGTATGGAAGCTCTGTTTTGTTTTGTGGAGGCTGTGATGCTTCTAACTACATCTCGAGCAAGGTAGTAAGGAAAGGGATCATCTGAAATAGAGATTCCAAAGTGGTCAGCCAGATAAAATACCCCAGAATTAATCTTTGCTGAAGACAAAGTTTGCAAAGCTTCCAGAGGTTAAAGAATAACTCCAGTTTATCACTCCCACTGTGATCGAGTGAGGTTAGAAATGTTAGTTGCACCTGTAATTAAATTCATCAGTTATTTCATGGGGTTCTGGAATACACATATATGTCTGTTCTGTACATGCCCATATTCAACTACTAAATGGTTAATGCAAAGCAATTAATGACTATTAAATTTTCACAAATCCCAATTTATATCATACGGCTTAACAAGGTGCGACATTCGGAAAAAACGTAGAAACCTCAGAAAGAGCCACAGGTGACGGATCCCTTTCCCAGGACAGACAGAAATGCAATAGATGCCACGTGTAACAGAACATCAACTAAATAACAACATATACAACATGTATAAGAATAAACAATTTGTAACATAATGGAGATGTGTGTCAAAGTTTATTTAATGTTGGTCAAGTATTTATACGTTAGAAAATGTCTGATAGAGATGAAGGGAGCATCAATGACAAATGAATGAGTTGTTGTCAATAATGGTCAAAATATGTGAGGTGTATTTCAAGCAGTATTGATACCGATAAAGTCTACAATCAGATGCCACCACGATCCTCCACCACTATCAGGATCCACCAACACGATCCACTTTCAGCCGCCAAAATGATTATGATCCATGATCCGCCATCATGATCTCTGATTTGCGATCCACCATGTTGATCTATGGTCCATTATCACGATCTACAATCTAAAATGTGGCAGCAGCAGCAATTTTACTCAGACTCAGTTTACACATGTGTCCTGTTGTCAACCCTGTGTGTGTGTGTGTGTGTGAGAGAGAGTGAGAGAGAGAGAGAGAGAGAGAGAGGGAGAGAGAGAGAGAGAGAAAAAAAAAGAGAGCAGGGTGGCTGATGAATGCGCTGCTCTGAATAAAGATTTGACAAATTAATTAAAGTATTAATGATGATGTGATGATCAGTGTTGATATTGCGGAGACAAATAAATCAACTATTAAACTGTAGCGAGTCTTGAGACTTCAGCTGAGAGAGAGACACACACAGAGCGGCGGAGTCTGTGTGTATCTGAGCGCTGCCCCACCCTAACCCGCTATCTTTGAGTGAAAGGTTTGAGTCGAAGTGGTTAGGCCTCGTCCAGGTCCAGGCCATCGCAGGAATCCAAATTTGAAGGACTGGCTGGTGAATAGTAAAATAAAACCACTAACAGAGATTGCAAAGTTTCCATGTTTGGAGTACAAACATGTACATTTTGTGACCAATCTTCAATCCAAGAGAGTTATAAAACTCGGATCTCCGATTGATCCCAAAACAAATAATTGTATATATATGATTTATTGCACAAAGTGTAATATGAAATATGTTGGAGAGACCAAGAAATCAGTCAGAAAGAGACTGGCCCAACATAGATATAACATCACACGAGCAAAAAATTGACACACATTTAGTAAAACACTTTATTTTACATAAAATTGGTTCACTTAAAATCACAATATTAGAAACTGGACCCTTATGGACAGACTTCCTAAGGAGAAAACAAGAGAGACATTGGATTAGTACACTAGGATCCAAGCATCCATATGGTTTAAATACCCAGTGAGGAGCACCTTATGCCCCAGGATGGCCCGTGCACTACATTGGACCTGACATTGTCGATCCATGGATATTACCGTCTTCACCTAACCCTAACCCTAACCCTATGTGCGTTCATCCCTTATCCTAACCCTAACCCAATCCAAATCCTAACCCTAACCATGGTAAATGGAAAACCTTAACAAGGTCTTACAAACTCGAAAAACTAGAACCTATAGAACCAATACACACCTGTTGCCCACAACACTGAGCAGTCTCCAGGAAATATTTGTGGGAGAACACCGACCACAGAGGTCACACTGGCTGCTTGTGTGACTCAGACACGGTGCTTCTTCATCATCAGCTTCATCAAGAATTGGTTTATAATTTACAGAATCAATTTACAACCTTACAACAAATGAACAGGTAACAATATATATAAATGGCCTATTAATCTTTGAACATTAACTTAAATTATTGGTAATAAACTAAAATATCTTATACCTTATTATTTACACACATACACATACTGAACATTAACCACTCACATACGCATCAGCAACATCATACTTTCTGGTGTCTTGCTAAACTAAACATGTGAACAATGCACACAACATGTGGTGCACTCATGCTCACCACGTGATGCTACCTGCCTACCACTGGAAGAGCGGAGCTACATACAAGTGTGAACTAGCTGCACAAACAGCACACAATCATAAATCAGACAATCAAAATAAATCTTATCTTGTAACAAAACAAGTCAATAACATATTCACAGAACTTAAACATTCATTTCCTACCTGAAAAGGGGAGATGTGAATAACGTGACTCAGACAAGGTGCTTCTTCTTCAGCAGCTTCATGCAGAATGACACCGGTGCCCAGAGCTCTGTTACTAATCCATCAGCAGATCTTTCACCCAGGCTATACTAATCGAATGCAGATTAACTAACCTAGGTGGAAATCATTCATTCAACTATCTATCACACTTGTTTATATGATTAATGTCATTGCATTTGTTTCAGTTGAATGAAACCACTTTAATCCTAATGATGGAGTTGTACTTCTTCTTTGGTACATTATTCACTTTCAAAGCATCACCATCCACACAGCCTGCATCCTGCTTTGTTACGGCGACTGCACGCACCTCTTTTCTACCCTTATTAAAGTAAAAGTAAATCAATAAACACAGCATCAGTTTTCAACATTTATTTAAGTTCATTAAAGTCACATGATTGGAGCAGCACTAAGGTGACGAACACAAACACAACACTGGAAAACATCTGTTACATCAACATGCAGCTTCAGATCACTGATCAAGATGATTGAATAGTCAAATAATCATCATTGGTATAAATAATTCTTTTTACTTTTCACGTTTTAATTCCAACTCAGGTTTAAACTTTCACCTTCCCTGATCATGTGGAACCAATGATGATCAATGATATAGTATCATCAATTAACAAATTAAAAACAAACAGATCAGAAACACATGGACAAACATCAGTGTGATAAGAACGACCGGAAATGACAGAAACATCTTTGACAAACATTGACTTAAGGCAGGGGTCTCAAACTCGCGGCCCGCGGGCCAATTGCGGCCCGCGGGACGATATTTTGTGGCCCCCACCTTAATATGAAAGTTTAATGTTAGTGCGGCCCGCACAAACATTGTAGCAGCTCCGCTGTTAGCTGCTGTGTGGGACAATGTTATGATGTTCTGGTTTCCTACTGTGTGCCTGACCAGTGAACGCAGCATGTAAGTGAGTGACATGGGGGGCGGGGTCGTGTGTGTGTGTGTACGTGTGAGAGTGAGTGAGAGAGAGAGCCGGGAGAGAAAAGAGTGGCTTTGGATGTGCGGTGCAGGAGGGTGAAATTCATAGTTTTCTGCCCTCTTTCGCGCAGGTCATGATGTATCCAGTGCTTCATTTATAAATCACAAGGTGCCGGAACGCTAAGTACATATCACAGCGCAGGTACGATGAGCACAGGTCCCGGAACGCACATAAAACGCCGCTTAAAACAGCACACATGCCACTTACAATGCAGTGGGACTTATTTAGGCTATACTGCAGTGACGGTATCAGTCTTTATGTCAGTGATTAATAAAGTGGCGTCTTGAGCAAAGGCGACTTCTGTGTCCAGCGGAACGGAACACACACACATACACACACACACACACACAATTTGTTAAATTGAAGGCAAATTCAAGGGACACCACGGCTCCTTTACGCACACGCTGCGCTGTGAGGTTTTGGGAGCTTCTTTACGCAGACAGATTATTCTAAACCGCAGCAGTTTATAACACGTCATTGAGCTAATATCTACATTTTACAGTCTGGGCTGTTTTACATTATTATTATTAATATGTAATACACCTGATATGTGTGGATGAATTTTAATGATTTAAATTCCCTCATCCTCTGGTGGTGACATTTACGCACCGAGCCACGGACTGTACATGACGATGTGCTAGTTATTTTTGGTTCATCTTAGAAGTCTGCATTTGTTATTATTTTATGAAATTGTGATGCTGTTGTTAAGAAAGCTTTATATATAATTTATTAGATTATCTTGTTATTGCGTGGCCACAAATTAGTAATTCATCCACCGATGTCAACAGTGGCTCCGTAATTTTCTAGTGATTACATTATATTGTTATATTTTATTTTAATCATTTCTTAAAAAACTTTTTTTAATGTTCATATTTTTTTCGATACGAGAGGTACCGGATCTGCTCAAATAAGTCCCAGAACGCAGGCAAGCCAACACGCCGGCACAAAGTAAGCACAAAAATGTATAGAAAAATGTGAGGCTACAGGAGGAATTTGATCATAGATTTGCAGACTTCAAGACGCACAGCGCGACTTTTACAAAAATTTTGCGGATCCCTTCTCCTTTGATGTGCAAGATGCCCCTCCTGTGCTTCAAATGGAGCTCATTGGCCTGCAGTGCAACTCTGACCTCAAAGCCAAGTTCAGGGAGGTGAGTGGAGAGGAAGACAAGCTGGGGCAATTTTTGTGAGAATTGAACCCCAGCTTCCTTGAGCTTTCCCGAATGTTCAAGCAGACCATGTGCCTTTTTTGGAGCACATATTTGTGTGAAAAGCTCTTCTCCACCTTGAACTTCAATAAGTCCAGGTACAGGTCCAGGCTTACTGATGATCATCTTCAAGCCATACTGAGGGTCTCAACTGCTTCCTCCCTCAAGCCAAATGTGGCTCAGCTATGTGAGAGGAAGCGCTGCCAGGTCTCTGGCAGCAAGAAGTAGGCAAGAGAAGCCATGTTTACAAGAACTGTTCGTGTTCTTCAATATTCTATTCATGTTCAGAAGAACCCATTGAAGTTAAATAACTGTTAGTAATGACATTAGAGAAGTTTGGATTTTTTTAGCAAAGTTTTTTTTTTTGTGGAATACCTGATGCGGCCCAGCCTCACCCAGATACTGCCTCCAGCGGCCCCCAGGTAATTTGAGTTTGAGACCCCTGACTTAAGGTCTACTTTTTAGAGTTTGGTCCCTGTCCCATCTGCTAACCTGGAGGAGGGTTTTATGATCCATACCTCAGCCAGACACCAGGGTTAATGTCGTCTGTTTACTGCAGTTGTTTGTTCTAAAACGTGAGTTATGATTTTTCCTCAAATGATCAAGTCATGTTTGATTTGTGCTCAATATTTAGGGATCAATTGATATTTGACCAATGATCAGTTTCATGGCTAATGAGCGTCACTCACTGCTTTAACCTGAAACATGAGGGCAGCTCGTCCTCCAACCTGAAGGTCAGCGGCTCCAATCCCAGCCCATTCCAAAGCGTACTTGGGCAAGATGCTGAACCCTGAATGGTCCACATACAGTAGATGTTGAATTGACAAAATGGAAGTTGCTTTGGATAAAAGCAACTGCTGAATGACACGTAATGTAGCACGTAAACACAACACACAAACACGTAAACATTTGAAATCACTTTGCATTTCATGAATCTGATATTTTCTTGGAGCAGAAAAAATCATTTCAGAATAAACGTTTTTTATAATTACATCCAAATTGTTAAGTTTCCTACGGAAACATGTTTACTGTGTCAACAGCTTATTTTATGTTTAACATGCTTTAATGTTTACATCACATGTGCAGCACACTCACTGAAGATGACAACATACGAGCAGCTACACTTACGATTTTCATTAGCAATGCTTACGTGTTATACATATATGCATATCTAACAGCTCTTATGTCAATACTAGCTCATATCAGCTACTACAAAGCACTAGGAGCAACTCTGCTTCACTTTGTGTCTGATGGTCAGACTCTGACGAGGCTTCTTCACAGAAACATTTAGTTAAATTCATTATTTGTCATAAAACTCATGCATTTTCTGTTTCTCCGTATCAGACATGAATGATTAGTAAATGTTACAATAAGCTCATACTGCAGCTTCTATATGTCACTACTGAGCTTCATCTACTATGACTGATCATGCAACACCAAGACTGAACATACTATAGACCAGCAGCAACCTATCCTCTGACCTCTGAAAGTCTAACATTTAAATACAACTCATCTGATCACACGCTGCTGATTGGCTCAGAGGGCAGAGAGGCAGCTCCTGCCGGACCCTCAGTGCTCTCTCGATCTTTTACGATGAGGTCAAAGGATGCTCTCGCACTCCTCGCCGAAGGTGACAGTGTCGGAGGACACGGCACAGATTTCTGGCGGGTCCCCAGGCTTCAGACCCCTCTTCAGGTGAACCACGCGGACATTGTCATTATTCGGCCCTGGTCTGGTGGCGGCAGTCCCAGAGGATCCGGTCGTCCCGGTGCTCGGGGAGATGATGACATCAACAGAGGACGAGGAGGTGGGGTTGGTGGAGGACTTGGAGCCCTCTGCAGGCTGGAGGGGACGGTTGCCCTGCTGGGAATTGGTGTTGTTGTTGAGTGTCACATTGCTCGGAGTGCGGTTCAGGTTGTAACTCTTGGACGAGGTCCAGCTCTCCTCTGGGCTGCTGGCCAGCAGGCTGCACTGGTCCTCGGAGCAGATGGACATGCGAGCAACAGCTGGATCCTGGAGGCCACTGAGGCTGCTGGGAAGACCTTGCTTCCTGGCTCGGTTCTCCTCGTCCAGCTCAATCAAGTTGGCCCTCTCCAGCTGTGAAAGGTCCGCCTCCTCATCCTGCAGCGAGTGGTTGGGGGAGCTCTCGTTGGAGCGCACACCGGAGTCGGACGAGTCCTTCTTGTCCAGCATGGCGTCCCACAGGTACTCCTACCCCTTCAGCGCCAGTGAACCACCGGGCAGTTTGGGTTCTCCAACCCTCTTGCCATCTTTCAGCAAGGGGGCATTATCGGACTCTTCGGACTCTTCGTCATCACTGGTCAGCTTCTGGTAACGCAGCCCTCCACCAGCCTTCAGCTTTAGGTCGGCAGCTCCCTGGAACAGCCCGCCTCTTTCAGCTGAGGCTTTGTGGGTCAGCAGGGACTTGGAGGATCTGTGGTCACCCTTTTCATCCTCCTCCGTGATGGGGTCAAGGGCATTGCCATTGGAGGTGAAGTCAGTGTCTGACACCACCATCAGCTTCGTCAGATCGAACGACATCTGACGAGTCACAGAGCGCTGCACCTGTCGGCGCCGGTACGTGTCCTGAACACAGAGCCCAGGTCACATGATCTGGCCTCTACTCAAGTGCTCCCAAGCAAATCATGCAATCGATTTTTCTGATGTTTAGAGTGAAGACACACACACACTCACACAGACACATTAACTTTTTCTGTAATCTGTTGGTTCAATGGATGAATTAAAGATAAGAACAGTCTGTATATCATTGTCATCACTCCAAGATCACTGGACCTAAGCAAAGAGACTTTCTTTCCCCCGGGAGATCCGTTGAAAAAGAATATTATCAGCCAACCTGATCATGTTTTGTCTCACGAGTTCACGGTCGACGAAACTCAGACAGTAGCAATTTGAAATGACATCTTTCACGACTGTGCTTTTCACATAACACATAAAAAAATTGTATCTATTATCTAACATTTTCTTTTATTGCTATTTATTTTACCTCCCTAATCTTCTCTCTTTGTTTTTTGACCTGTGCTTTTTGACACAATATCATATTGGACTACAAATGAATGCCCTCCATGGGATCAATAAAGTTGTCTGAATCTGTCTGAACCCACACAAACACACACTTACATACACACTTACATACACACATACACACATACACACATACTCACATACACAAATACACACATACACACATACACACATACACACATACACACATACACAAAGTACACAAAGTACACACATACACACTCACCCTGCGGGCAAGCGCCGTCTTGCTGCCGAACTCGGTTAATTCTCCCAAACTGTTCTGAGACACTTTCCTGTCAAACTCGTCCTGCCAACCTGTGAGAGACAGAGAGAGAGAGAGAGAGAGAGGGACAGAGAGAGAGACAGAGAGAGAGAGAGAGAGCGAGAGAGAGAGAGAGAGAGAGAGAGAGAGAGAGAGAGAGAGAGAGAGAGAGAGGGACAGAGAGAGAGAGAGAGAGAGAGAGAGAGAGAGAGACAGAGAGAGTGAGAGATTGATTGATTTTTTTAAGTCACTTTTATTTACTCAGTGAAGTTCCAACAAAACAAAATACTACAACATATCAAGCATTTTTTGAATAAAAATTACCACATCATAATAAAACAATATTCAATCCACACAAAAAAAACCAGCTGATCTTCTTACAGAAACTCATAAATATTACAGAATTTTCCCCGTCATGGTGCTCGGTGTTAAGAGAGACAGTTTCTCGAGTCTCTCCTCATGGGCCAGTTGGGCTCGGGTTTTAGACAGTAGTTTCCTCAGGCGGTACACCTCCTGACCTGAGAAGGTTGGTTGGCTGATACCTTCAGATTTTCCCATGAGGCCTTTTGCTACTTCCATGAACTGTCTTGGATCTAGGAAGAAATCATCCACATTAACCATTCTCATGCCCTTAGTATCTTGCAAAAACTGCTGGATTCCTTTGAAAGAGCAAGGATACCCATCTCCACCCGTCGCGTTCATTATTTCTGTTATCTTGGCCTCAACCTGAGAGTCAGAAAGCGGTATGTATACCTTCGACATTTTTTTTCCTTGATCATTATTAGTCTCGTTTTCTGGGTTCTTTCTCTTGGCCGACAGCTTTTGCAATTCTTCCTCCATCAAGAAATCTTCTTCCTCAGAGAGTTCTCCTTCTGCTCCTCTAGTGTCTGTGTGAGTACCTGGTGTGTCGCTCTGTGGCTCCCTCAGGACAGGGGCCTCAGCAGGCGGGGGGGCCGGTGCAGGAGCAGCGGAACCACCAGCCGAGGCAGAAGGGGAGGCCGGTGCAGAAGCAGCGGAACCATCACCGTCCAAGGCAGGAGGGGGGGCCGGTGCAGGATCAGCAGAACCATCACCGTCCAAGGCAGTAGGGGGGGCCGGTGCAGGATCAGCGGAACCATTTATTGGAAAGCACCTTTCACCTCAACAACTATTTGTTCTGCCTCCATCAAACACCTGACACCAACATCTAGGTTCCTTCATCTATGGTGAAATTCCTGAAGCACACCGGAGCAAATCTATCAAAGGCTTCAACACAACAAAGAAAAATAAACATGTTATTTCTTTACATGTTTTAATTAAATAAAAGCTTTCCTATGGGCTGATTTTTGTGGACTCGGCTCTGGTTAGGCCCACGTGTTCTACACATGTAAACCTGCTGTGGTTCTACTGGTCTCAGAGATCTGCAGCATTTTGAACGTTGACACCTGAATCAGCTCTGAATTCTCTGATGTCCGTAGACATGCAGCGCTACGAGAGCGCTATGAGCTGGAGAGCTCACGACGGAGAGGTTTATAGCGTGGAGTTCAGCCACAATGAAAACACCGTCTTCAGCATCGAAGAAGACGGAAAGGTGAGTTTTTATTTTCATGAAAATTCATCTGCGTGAATGTCAACAGATTCCAAAAGCATGTGGTGTGTGTTTGTGTGTTCAGTTCATACAGTGGAACATCCATCGCTGTGGGGGGAAGCAGTCGGAGCAGGTTGTTCCTCAGGACGCCACTGGACCCTTCGTCCTGTCGGGATACAGCGGATACAAACAGGTATACAGCGTTACCATGGAAACAATTAAATTTCTCCACAACAACTCATTAATATCTGAATTTGTAAACGCAACCTTCAGGTTCAGGTTCCTCTAGGTCAGGGGTGTCCAAACTACGGCCCGCGGGCCAACTGCGGCCCGCCATCCATTTTTAATTGGCCCGCATCAATGTCTAAAAATATAATTTATAAAAAAAAATATATATATATATATATATTTTTTTTTTGATACTCAAAATTTAGTAGCGCTCAAATGGCACTTACCTAAAGCACTTTGTTTTGCTTTATGGGGCCAAGCTTCTTCGACAGGGTAGAGGCCGGTGCATGCTTCTGTGTTTTCAGAGACACGCAAGAAGGGGCACGCAAGAGCCCTTGAGTGCTTGAGTGCCCCTTTTTTTGGTGGTTGCGTGCATTCACCAATTTTTGTAACTATACGACAAAGCTACGCAAGCCTCACGCAGCCCGCAAGGCTGTGATTGGTCCGCTAACTACATCCTTTCCAGAGTCATATTTCCGGTTTCATGCCCCATAATAGCGGCAGAAACCAAGGAAGATTTAGAAGAACGGATATGGACCAAATAGAAGAGCACTTGGCAGAAGATATCTGAAAGTATGACCACTTGTATAACCCGTCACTGACTAAATACAAGGACACGCAGATGACCTGCAATTCCTGGAAGGAGATCTCGGCTGACGTCGGTTTGCAGGTCGACGAGTGTACAAAGCTGTGTAGAAAGATCAGGGACAAATTTGTCCTCCAGAAAAAGTAATAAAAGGTCGACAAAGACTGCCACACACAAAGAAGGTGTCTCCAAGGTTGTCTTCGACAAAAAACGTTACTCCACCTAGTGGTCTGGCGGTGAATTGCTTTGCTGACTTGCTAGCTGTCCCTCAGAACGCCACAACGCCACGCCGCCACGCCCCCACGCCCTGAGCGACGCATCTGTCAACTGTCCACTCCAGGGCAGGGGGGCGTGGCGCGTGAGTGGCCCAGACCTTGGTATTTTTTTCTGTATGTGGCCCTCGGGACAAAAAGTTTGGACACCCCTGCTCTAGGTCGACTCTTCGCCTTCGACTCTGAAGGACAACACGTCCTGATGTGTTCCAGCTCTGGAGGACTCATAAACAGAGTAAATAACCTTCATCCTCCTCCTCATCAGTCTTCTCATCAGGATCCAAGCCCAGAAGCTCTGGTTAAACTTAAATCAGAAATGTTTGATAATTTTTATGTATATGTGACTGTTTTATTTTCAGGATGTTATCTGACTGAATCATTTAATTTGTTTATTTTTTTTAAATCAGGACATAACTGAAGTATTTTTCCTTTTATTCTATGAGTTATCAGTAGTAGTGGAAATCAGCTGATTAATAATATTTTATTTGTGCAATTTTTATAATTTGTAATATTTACTCGTTTATTAAATGTTTAATTTTAGTGCATCTACTTCTTAGAGTACCTAATTTTTTCTATAATTTTGATTCAACCATAGTTGACTCGTTGACAGATATTTGTATTCATATATTTTGTGATCCCCCATCCAGCTGACCAATGGGGAGCCGGCTCTGGACAGCGTGCTGGCGCTGGGCGGACACAAAGCGCCGGTGGTCACAGTGGATTGGTGCTCTGCGGTGGACTGTGGCACCTGCCTGACGGCGTCCATGGATGGAAAGATCAAACTGAGCACGCTCCTGGCACAGAAGTCCTGACTGAGGGGTCAGAGGTCATCAGACGGAGAATCTCATAAACATGTCATCATCTCAACCATGTGACAGAAGCAGTGAAAACTCAACAACCTGTTGTAATCTCATATAAATATTAAAGTTTAGTTCCATCCGAGTGCTGCTGTCTTTCTTTCTCAGCTGCTTCCTCACTCAGCAGAGCCGAGTCACCTGATGTATCCATGTTCCTCCTCCTGTATCTCCAGCTCCTGAATGTTCAGCAGCTCAATGATCCACCAGCTGCTCTGCATGAGTCACTGTTTACTGCTGGAAATAACCCTTCATGCTCTGTCAATACAAATATATGAGATAAAAGAAGCTCTAACACCTTTTCCTGTTGATTGGAAAGAGATGCACGGATGAGAAGCAACTTAAGACTGCTGCTCTGTATCATAAATCATCGTTCACTATGTAAAGTCCTATTTGGTTTCAAACAGCTGATTCAGCCGTTCTTCATTTGTTTACTCACACCTCTTGTGTGAAGGACTTTGTTCCTTTATACATCATGCTCATGGTTTCACTAATTCAATGACAGATTTCAAAGAATTGATTCTGATGTGCAGGTTCACATCTGTTCTTATGACTCTTTTATGTCTTCTTCTTATTTTACTTTCATTCAGATGTTTTTATCTTTATACCACAGTTAAAAAAAAAAACGTAAAAAAACGGTAATTTTCTGGCAGCTGGGGTGCCAAAACAATACCATGAATTCACAGAAAATTACTTTCTCATAAAAATACGGTTATTTTCCATAATTAAAATACATTTTATAGTTGTAATTTAACAAGATTTTGCCTTACTTTCAGGTTGTTTTTAACGTTTAATTATAAACATTTTCACATTTTAAAACAATGAAATTACCTATGTAAAGAGGTTGTATAATAATTTATATTTGATGTAATATAACAGTATATGACACTCAAAATAATGTGATTCATCTTTCAAAACATGTCAAAAAACTGTTGAAAAACAAGATATTGGGTTTACAATTGCAACAATTTACTGTTAATTTAAGATCACATGAAATGTATATTAAGTTATTTTACGTTGTTTTTAACATTTAATTACAAATATTTTTTGTTTTAAAACAATGAAATTACCTATAAAGATGGTACATAAACATTGTAATATGCATAATAATGGCTTAAATTAATTGTTGTGTTTGAATGAGACTAAGCTGAACAACAACAGCTACAATTTCCGGTTCAGTATTTTTATTTAACTTAACGGGTAACCATTATTACAGAAAAATTCAAAAATCAATTAAATTAAAATGACTGTCTGGTTCAACAAAAACAAACAAACAAAAGCTGGCTATTAAAAGTCAACTGAATTTGGGGGAAAAAAATAAAAAATGTTGAGTTACCAGCTTACAGCAACATCCATGACCTCGTCAAGTAATTTTACATTCACAACATTGATAACAAAGCTACATATCAAATAGATTATATGACACCTCACTGGATATAACAGTCTATAACTCCGACAAAGTATCCATAACTTGTGCGCACTTCTTATTCCCTCCAGTATTTTTATTTAACTAAACGGGTAACAATTATTACAGCAAAATTCTTAAATCTATTAAATTAAAATGACTCTCTGGTTCTGAAACAAAAAAAAAAAAAAAAAGCTGCTTTACCAACTTACAGTTACATCCAAGGCACCCATGACCTCGTCAAGTAATTATACATTCAAAACATTGATATCAAAGCTACATAACAAATAGCTTACATGACACCTCACTGGATATAACAGTCTATAACTTGGACAAAGTATCCATAACTTGTGCGCACTTCTTATTCCCTCCACTCGTAGTCTGCAATTTTGGTGATCAATGTGAGAACCTTTGGACTGACTGCAAGTTGTTTTTTGGTGGCGTTCCGCTCCACTTTTGATCCCTTGTCTGGATTTATCTTGAAGAGGCACCTGTAAAATGAAAAAACAACAATTTTAATAACTGTTGATTGTACTTTAATTTAATGTTTTCATACATTTGCAATAAGGTTACACAACAGTGTAGACAGCGCATGCTTGTGAAAGAGTGTTTGGACATACAGGGCACTGCGGAACAGTGATGTAATGAAAAGATGAACATGTTAGTATTGTGTATGAATGTGTATGAATGTTTGGTGGTGGTCGGAGGGGCTGCTTGGCGCAAAATGGCAGCCACGCCTCCGTCAGTCTGCCCCAGGGCAGCTGTGGCTACAAACGTAGCTTACCACCACCGGTGAGAATGTGTATGAATGAAAATGATTTGCTCTGCATGTAGGCTGAAAGTAAAATCAAAATAAAAAAGTTAGGTGTGCATATTAAACAAAGTGCAACATGTTTAGAGTATAAGAAACAATGGTGTCCAGCTCAAAATCCGACTCAACACCCCCCCCCCCCCCGCGGGTGCCTTCTAGCAGCCCTACCACCAGGCTTAGCAAGTTTTCGTGGGGAAACCCTGTAAATACAAAACCATTTACCATTTAACACAAAAAACAGCTTCTGCCCCACGGTGGGCAAAAGGGTTAAACACCAACCAGACATGCCAAGGTAATGTTAGGGTTCAAAAAAGCACTTGTGAGCAAACTTCAGCATCTGTGCGCTGCCTGCAACAGCTAAACAGATCTCTTTAGCAAGACTGGGAATTATTTGATTCTCTGGCATGCTCTGCCCACATGAATACTTAACATTCAGGCAAGAAGAAATCAAGCTCTATCTGTGTTGTGTGATTTGAAACATAACGTGGCAGTGTATTTAATTTTGTTGCCTTATTGTGAAAGGTTGTTCAGTGAATTTGTGTTTCCTGTCATCATAAGCAGTGTATCTTTTATGGGAATTTTATTGCGAAGGGTCACCAATTACCCCGATGCAAATGTTGTTCTGTTTTGGTAGCGAAGTTTTGATTAGTTGTGAAAAAGTCAAACAGGCATACGGACCTAGTTCAAGCTCACATTCTTCGTGTCCTTATTACCTCTCAGTATAAGTGAATTAAACTCTCGGCTACATTTATAATGGTTAATAGGAAGAGGAAGAGGAAGAGAGAGGGAGAGAAAGAGAGAGGGAGAGGTAGAGGGAGAGAGAGAGAGAGAGAGAGAGAGAGAGAGAGAGAGAGAGAGGCCACTGTGACCTTGCCCTTTGGCTATGGAAATGAAATAAGCTAATACTTGAGTCCAAGAGAATGTTTGTGCCAAATGTGAAACAATTCCTTCAAAGAGTTCTTGAGATATCGTGTTTGTGAGAATAGGATGCAGGGAAGTAGTGTCACATTCATTTTTATTCAACCCCAAAAAAAATGTCAGCAGAGGAAAGAAAAAAGGTTATTTGTGCTACTTTTTTTTTTTGAAAGTGAATTTGCTCCTGTAACACATTCTCCCATTGTGGTTGTTTGATAAAAGACCAATATGAGATTATCTTTACCATTATTTCAAAAAGGACCAAAAGGAAACCACACAAGCATGCCACTTTGGAAGGTTTGACATCTTACCCATGCCAGAGTCCTTCTTGGTGCCATCAGATATGATCTCTACATGATCCCCGTCCACATCATAGCTAAAGAAATCATTGAGGTAAGTCTTTGACCTCTGACCTCCGAACACATACAGACAGCGGTTTCTCTATGGAAAGAAGAGAGTTTCAAGCCTATTGTCATATTAAATTCATCAGACAGGTTTATCCAAACAGGAGTAGAAATATAGCCAAAACATGTAACCAGGCACAAAATCTGGACTCACAGTGTGGAAGAGCATGCAATGTCCGATCCGGGACTGGATATCTTCTGGCCCAGCGTTACACGAGTCTTCCCGCAGGAGGTTCCATGTTCCTTCCTGGCAATGGTAGGCATACAGGCCACTGAACTGAGGTTCTGATGTCCGGCTGTCCTCCACACTGCCATTACATGTCAGAATCCGACCACCGAATGTGTAGATCATGTGCTTCTCTGAGTCCATGCACATCTGAAGAGTAGAAAAGATCAGCAATTTGTCCAAAAAGGAGGACTAAAGGGCATAAAGACACTGAACGTGACTCTGAGGGAAAAAACATTGCATTCTTTTTTATATATATTTTTTTTTCTCCTTGACATACCGTATTGAAGTGATCCTTCAAAATGTTTACCCTATCAATGCTGCGAAAAAACTTTAATCTTGATTTGTTTTTCCTACACTTGACATCTATTGCACTTCTGTCCGTCCTAGGAGAGGGATCCCTCACATGTGACTCTCTCTGAGGTTTCTGAATTTTTTTACCCTGTTAACAGTTTTTTTTTGTAGTTTTTCCTTACTCTTGCTGAGGGTTTAGAACAGAGGATGTCACACTATGTTAAAGCCCTATGAGACGAATTGTGATTTGTGAATATGGGCTATACAAATAAAATTTGATTGATGATTTTTTGTCTTGCCCTCATACAATGATGGACTAGCTATTAACTGCTGATCATCTACGCTCAGTTTACATAATTTCTATGTCTGAGTTTACACGTGACCAATCACAATGTTTGGGTGTGTGTCAGCTAGAGAGACGAGCTGAATTATGAATGAATACGCAGCTATGAAAAAAGATTTGACTAGAGAGCCGAGCTGAATTATGAATGAATATGCAGCTATGAAAAAAGATTTGACTCAATTAAAGAAAAGTATCGATCATTATTTGGTGATCATCGTTGATATTGTGGGGTTATTTCAGAAAAATCTACGTTTTAACTGTAGCGGGTCAGTGACATCAGCTGAGTCTTTGAGAGAAAAGGACAGCGAGAGAGGTTAGCAGCTTTTTGTGTCTGTGTGCGCTGCTACCTTTCCATTAAGTTTTGGGACTATCATACAGAAGCTTCACAATTATTTTATAGCAGCTAACTGCTTATGACGAACTTGGCCTTGGACGCATGTGATAACTATAGGCAGTTTCCACTGTATTATAATTCTGTCGGGAGGTGAAGGCAGTCACCTTGCAATTCTCTACGCAGAAAAAAAAAACGGTCCGATATTTTTTTGTTATGCAGAGAGAGTAAAGTACCAGGAAAAAAGTACCATTGGGCACCGATACAGATGTCCAGGTACTGGTACCAGCACTGGTTCAAATGGGAATGATACCCAACCCTAGTCACAACAACCGAATTTCTGCAATGGCCGCAACAAAAAGCAAGAGCTGGTCAACGCTGCAGATAGCGGATGATCTTATTTTTGTCTACGTACAGTGTCCCCGAATAAACAGCTTGCGCACATCGAAGATGCAAAATCAAAGTTGCCACTGAAGTAGGGGTGTTAAAATTGGCAGAATTGGCAAAGCATTGACTTTGATTATGTTTAAATTTAAATCAAAGTTAAATTGCCCTATAACGTATTATTTTAGTTGAGCTTTTGTCTGTATGATTTGTTTTAGTGTAGTTAGACAGTGAAGGATACGTTAAATAATACATTAGTAGGATTGAATAGTAGGTTTGAATTAAGTGAGCCAAATTACAACGAACATTATCTCAAGGTACTTTACATAGTAAGGTTGAGAGAGACTGTACAAAATTGTGAGAACCCCAATTGTGAGTACCCACAACAAACAAGAACTTTGGCAAATTTGTGAGATACAACTCCAATTAATGTTATGCCATCAATGATATGGAGCGCAGCATAGATTTTTTTCTAATAATATAATAGGTAAGTTGGTTACGATACACCTGTCAACAATACGATGTATCTCAATGTATCCTCAGTTGTCTATATTACTGCACATGGCATCTTTTTTCAATTCAACAATTTTTTATTGATTCATACGATCAGTCAGACATATGGCGGGTACTTAGAGACAGGATATTCCAGCTTGGTAAAAGGCAACCGGATCATTTATGTTTGTCTGGCCTAATCTTGAAGCAGTGGTGGTATTAATGAATGGACACCACTACAAAATGAACAAAATTGATTATGTTCTGTCTGTAGAGTTGTCCAGAGTTGCTCTCCACATTGCGACGCATTTTAGGATTAAGAAATGTCCATACCTCTATTAAATGATAAGCAGGAATAGCTCACATTTTAAGTTCTAAGATGTTTAAATTATTAAAACTGCTTCAAAAATGTGTTTATAAGATAAAGCTATTTCAAAAGTTTGTGAAAGATGTTTTCAAAAGAAAGGTGAAGGTGTAACTCTTATTTATCTCTTGCTACAAATAAGGATTAAAAAAATAAGATAAAGCTTTTTACAAAACTTGGAAGAAAAATTGTTTAAAATGTTTTAAAATGTAAAAGTTTATAGAAGATGATTAAAATAAAATATGTTGCATTTGGGATATGACAATTAATTGCTTAATGTTTGAAATGAACAGTCTAGCAACAACAGTAGAGTACGAGTTACAAAAGTAATCAAGTTTTTTGTGATGTTATGTTCTTTCAGGGAAGGGTCACATTCCCTGTGCTAGGTAAACTTACTAAAATATGCAATTATTAAGATACTTGTGTATGGTTTTGTATTTATATATCACTTTTCTAGTCTTGATGACATCTCAAAGCTCTTTACAGTACAGTTTAACATTCACCCATTCATACAGTGCATCTATTAGCAGCACTTTGTTGTTCTATATATGATGAAATAGTAGCATTAAAATGTGAATCCCCAAAATGAAGGCTCTCCGGGGACTGACTAATATTTACCAATGTCCAGCTATTCCAAATCCTTGTGAAAGCTCTGATATTGGTGAAAGATATTTGTGTTCAGTGAATATTCCCTTGACATTTTGTGGAGGGGTGAGAAATGTCCGAAGGAAGAACCCATTCATTTGTAGTGGATCTGGGAATTTCACTGTAACTATGAGACAGCGAGACAGGGCATTAGACCTGACAAAGGTAGGAGTGGCTTTCTAGTTTATTTTAAACAAATACATTATTAATAAACCAAAACCCAATAAAGATTATTTAAATGCTAAGTAGTAATTTTATTCTGTCAAATTAACTATGGTTTAGACAAAGATTTCTGAATGCTTCAGAAACAGATAATCAAATCTTCATACCCAAGTTTGCGGGTCACTTTGCAAAGACCGATAGTCTTGAAATATGGCTGCTCATTCAGACAGATATAACAAACCTCTGTTAAATAGTCAGCAGAAAAGCTTGTCACAAATTGAATCTACCTGGTGGTCAAACACCAACTTTGGCCCTCCGTCAGCAGACGTGTCCTCGCTGAGAAGTGTCCAGGTGTTTGCGTCAATGTCATAGCAGTAAAAGTCGCTCTTCAAAGACTTGCTGTTCCTGACGCTGGAGTCCAGGTATCGGCCTAGTGTGTAGATTTGACGCCGCTGAGAGTCAACGCACATCTTGTGGCAGGAACGGGCACTTGGCCCATTCTGATTGATCAACAGGAGACAGAATATGCTTAGTTAGTCACGCTCAATTAAAAACAGTCCCGTAGAGTGGAGTATTGTGTGTTGATGCTAATTACAAGTTCAGGCACCTATGAAGAATATAAATCATCCTAAATAGTAAACATCACATCTTTACCTCCCATCCTGAAAACAAAAAATACAGACAATCAAACTTGTTCCTGAATTGTCCTTAATTGAAATTAAATCCAGCTTCCCTCTACCAGTAAAGAAAATTGCGGCTAAGACTTTGTTGCAGCCAAACTCAAAACAGCTTAATTTACACCATGTTTTAGGCCTAAATGTCCTCAGATATCTTCCTACGAGATTCGTTCAAGGACCCTAGCATACAACATAATGTGGTTACGTCCCCTAGCTTAGACACTTGCTGTTGTCTTTTGGGCTTAAAACACAGTGTATATTACCTTGTATCGAGTCTAATATGAATGTTGGGGCTTGTGGACACTTGGTTGACACCAGACGAGCAGTATGGAGGCATGTTATGTTTTTGCTGTTGTTTTATTACAACTGAAGTATAAGTAGCTGGTTACTTCAATTGTATCGGATTTGGCTCCAACAAAGTTTACCGTGAAACTCCAACAGCATAGTGGTGAGTAGATGAATGAATTTGTATGTATCGGTGAACAGTGAACTGTGTATAACCAACATGCTTTCTAAGCCTTCTTCCCACCTCTTTCTCAGTGTCTCTGGAGATGCAAGCCCACTGGTTCTCTTGAACACTGTAAGCCCAGAAGTCAGCCAGGTCTTGTGTGCCATCCCAGCCCCCAAACAGGTACACTGTCTCTGCAAGGAAACAACAAGTGCTCAAAATGTGAATGAACTGCAGTTCCATAGGGCATGTCCATTCCGTTTTGGAGAACTCTGCCAGCAGGTAGCTATGCTGAAGTATTTTACCATCACAGTATTGTATTCTTGCACCTGTCAGCTGTGCAATTTGGCCGTGACTGAATTGTGACTGTCTGGCGGGGGCAGAATGCTAGGTCCACAATTAGAGAAATACCAATTAACTACACACCCGTTGAGAAGCAAACTTATTGGTGACTCAGTTTTAGGAAACGTGGGGTTAGCGACACCAGCGGCCATAGTCTATTGCAGAAATGTCCGGTCAGAGAGCCAGGCAAAATGCACGGGCTCCACTAGCTGAGCCAGAGTGCACACAGCCCCGCTGGGCAGAGAGCACTGCGGAGTACACAGGCTCCACTGACGGAGCCATGTTGCGCAATGCCCGGCTAGACACACACTACTGAGTATTTGGTGTTTTTTTATTATTTTTTCAGCGTTCCAGAGATCCCAGTGCCTGCTCCGTCAAGTTAACCCACACGCTTTACTCTGTGATGAAGATGAACAAAAACCCACACAGGAGAAGTCTCACTGACCCATCTTGAGATGGAGTGATACCAGATGGGAGAATAGGATTTGACAGTACTATAACTTAGGGTCCTGAATCTGTGTAAGATGGTATGAGTCATTAGCCTGATGTTGTCAGACTCATTATTCTAGTCAGAATATGAGTCTGAGACCGCTCCATTGGGCTGTGATTATGGGGCGTGTTTCAACGGAACCAGGAAACCAGATGCCTCTTCGCGCAATTGGATAGACCTACAACCAATCAGAGCAACGTAATATGTTACGTATGTCAAGCGACGCATAGTTGTTGTCACTGTCAGTTGTCTGTTTCAGGAGTTTATTCACTCTCTAAATAAATAAATGGAAATGCCGCTCGTATATCCCCCGGAGGCAAAGCCCCCAGGAAGCAGGGCTGCTCGTGAGAGCCCCGGCCGCCGCCGGCGTTAAGAAGCCCGCGACGGATCTCTCTCAGAGCCCCGGGACCGGCGGGTCGCGGTCCCGGGGCTCTGAGAGAGATCCGTCGCTACCAGAACTCCACGGAGCTGCTGATCCGCACGCCGCGCTGCAGAGCTCCGCTGTCATGGCTCTGCAGGAGGAAGCGAAGAGGAGAACCGGCAGCTAATCGTTTTTTTCAAGCATACACTTCCTTGTTGCTCCAACATTAACAGCGCCCCAACCTATGTGTCTTTTTGTCTCATATGTGCTGAGGAGCGTAGCCCCCCCCCCCCCCACACTCTCTTTTTATTTATATGACTGCTTGTGTGGCCGCAGCATCGGGGCCAGCTGATAAATTAAACTTTTTATGAATCCCGTAGGAAGAACGGCAAAACATCTGTTCGATCTACTAATGCCTTGATCGTGTTCCTCTGTTCCTCTTTCAAAATGAATGCGCTGTCGATGTCTCTGAAACAGACTCGATGGCAGCATCGACACATCTCAGCTCATAGATATAAACACTATATATGTCTATGTCTCCATAGATATAAACGCTATATATGTTTATGTCTCAGCTCTGCAGGTTGCGCTCTCTGGTGACGTGGTTGATTACGTCACTGTAGATCATCTGTCAATCATCGTATAAAGCCCGCCCTGACGATTTGATTGGATCCGATCAGCTCCTGATCGGCCATAGTTTCTCCCCAACGGAGCGACTCCAGACCGAACTTCCCGAACAACAAATGTTGTGGGTGGGGCTAAGTTCGTCTGGCACCCAGGCTAATGAGTCATAGCATATGTTGAACAGCTGAGTCAAAACACTGACTGCAAGGGTCTCACCAGTCTGAACGTCAATGACCATTTGATGTCCTCCTCTCATTCCTGGTCTGTTGTCATCGCTGTCACCTACAATAGGAGGAGGATGGTGTATGAGCATTGGAGGTGTTGAGTAAAAATTGACAGAGGATAATTTTGGATGTATATAACAATAGTTTAGTAGGAGTAGTGAAGGGCAGAAGGGAGTCAACGAAGAACTGACATATTGGATTGATAGATTGGGAAGACTTCCTACTTGAATAGTGGATCTCACCGCTCATGTCATCTCGGTTGATTTCTGGGACACTTGTCCCTTTGTTGCATTTCGGAATGATCTGACTCCACCTCGGCTTGTACTCCTGCTGGCTGATATACTGATTAAATAAGCCATCTAGCAAGGAGAGAAGATGAAATTTAGTTTAAAAAACACACACACTAAATTCTATTGAGCAGACACCTGGCAAAGCAGTAATTACCTAATTAAAATCTAAAGGCAACCTTAAACTCTACTGTAACCCTAAATGTTTTAATGGCATTTCATCAGGCCAAGTACAGTACCTCTCACAGCTTTGTCAATGAGTTCCTCACAGGCATCAAAGTCTCCTTGCAGCACCAGCCGGTCATGTAAGTGAGTGAGCATGGGATGCTCTAGTGCTATCCGAGTTTTTTTCTGGAGCGACTCAAAGGCCTCTGTGTAGTTATGCTGCCTGAAGTGCTTGAGGCAAAGGCGAATGGCTTCCTGTTCTCTGTACTGCAAGAGCACAATGGAGAGGAAATGGATACCTGCTCAAATTAGTCCACAAACACAAACTTCTACTGTCAGGTACATGTGCTTGAAAAGTCCCATTCAAGGCTAGATATTGAAATGACACTGAAACATGCCAAATACAAAATGTTGCCAACAAATACCATAATTTGAAGCGGTATTTACTTACTGTGTATCACATAGATCCTAAGTAAATGTTTTGTTAATTATTTACTGAATTTTACAAGGTTCATCTTTTTTGCCGTAACAATGCACATCTCCCCAAAGTGAGACTGATAAAGGTTTGTCTTATTTAAGGACAATTATTTTATCACAACATGTACTACAACACTTCTATTTTTAGGGATGTTAGCGAATTACAATATCTCAGCATTAACTTGGTGAGTCAAGTGTTGTAATGTAAGAGGCCGAGAAACAGGGTGGCTAAGGATAAGGGGGTAGAGCAGTCGTCTGCTAACCAGAAAGTCGGTGGCTTGATCCAAGTCTTCCCCATCTGCACGCAAAAGCATAAAATACTGAACCCCAAATTGTCCCTCATAAAAAAAAGTGCTGCACTATATTACTGTGTGTGTGAATATCAAAAAACTGTACAGCGCTATATAAATACAGACCATTTACAGACAAATGGACCAGAAGCACAGGGGTAAATAGACAAAACAGCCCATGTAAGTATAAAACCCATGGCAACCAAGGAAAACTATGATTCTTACCTTGATGAATATCATTTAGTTTAAGATTATCTTCCCAGCGTCTTCAACTGCTCTTTCCAGCAATTTGATTGTTTTATGTATTTAGAATTTGAATCAATGTTTTTTGTCATTGAGTTATTCGATCCATCATTTCAACCCTGCATTTTATAACTCCAAGTAACCATGAGGTGCTTACCTTGCTATACCAGTTAAGACAGGGTTGCACCACATCAGGATCTTCAACACCATGCAGCTCAATGTACCAGATGCTAAAATTGAAACTAGGACCCCAGGACATCAGAGGAACTGAGATACAGAGAAAGAGAATATAGTAACAAAAGACAGATTTTCCAATAACACAAAGCACACACACTGATACAAACTGAATCAGCTCTCACCTATTTTGACAAATCTGCAGGGAAACATCTGCTCATCAATCTTGTACTTTAAGGTGAATGTTTCCTTGTTGTAGTCATTCTTAAGGCCACTAGCAAAGGAAGAAGGAAAGAAAAAGAAGATGCGGTTTCGAAAATTAAATTTTTTAGATTAAAATGACACCAGCATGCTGGTACCTTTTAGGCAATTACCCACAATCCATTTGTCAGCTGATGGTAATGAAGTTTTCTTCTAGGACTTTTTAGCACTGCGGGCAGGCCAGCTATCCAGCAATGCAGAAATCAATAAGTGGAAAAGAATAAGGCTCATAAACTATGGAAAAAATAGTTATAATCCCAAATCCAAATTAGGTGAATAGGCTGAAATTTTTTCGCGCAAAACACAATAAAAGATTCTCATACTATTTGTAGTTGCAAAAATACAAGGCTAATTAACTAATTACAAAAGAATGGGTAGTATCAAGGTTAAAAATAACTCGATTTGAAGTTACAGTTAAGGGACTTCTAATTTGATATTTGTCTAAATAAAAAAATTAAGTTTAGTGGGTGTTATATCTATATGAGATACTAATAAAAAAAAATTGCACTTCATGTGAATATAATCCAATCTTATGCCTACATTATGTATTTGATCTCTACTTCAAAAGCATGTAATTATTACTGAAAATATAGTATATATTTGTCTAATAATGATGTAAAGGCAAAACATAGCCTATGTTAAAATATACTGTCTAAAAGTTGCAGTGTGTAGAATTTAGTGACATAAAGTAGTGAAGTCGCATATGGCAGCTGAATACCCGTCACCTCATCCTCCCCTTCAAGTCCTTCAGTTTTCATAAAAACTCAAAGGGTGTTTAGTTTGTCCAGTTGAGGCTACTACAAGAAACATGAAGGCCTCCATAGAGAGGACCCCCCTGATGTAAATACAAAGTACAGTATTTCAATATAAAGGAACCATTCTAGGGTACATAAAACATTTGTATAATGTAGATGAAACACACTTGTGAAAACATCACTAGGATTATTTTATATTTAATTTCTGTCAATAGATCCCTTTCACCTAAATCTTACACCCTGGACCTTTAAAATGGTATAGAACAAATAAATGACACTTTAAAAAGAAATGTCAAGGTTGAACACAAAACACAACATGCTCATCATGTAGCTTCTAAATATAAATACTGTTCCGAAGAAATGTATTAAAAATGTGAGTGCATTATAATTCATACTAATAAAATATATATAATAATCCTTTATTTTTTGACCACCATACAGCCTGTGAAAAACTGTTAGAGGTTTATGGTAAATGTGTTCTAATGCACCTTACGAGTGCTTCAACTGTTTCCGGTTTCTTCAGAGTACACAACAAAGAGCAGGTCGAGGGAAGAGTTACACAGACAGTCAGACAACGGACGAACATACAGCCAGATAGAAAAACGAATGTCAGATTGATTGCCGCCAAAGTTGAGTTTCCTGTTGTGTACAAGGACAAGAGAAAAGGGAAACATTTTTGTGACAAACTGAGCCAAAATACCATAACTTAAATGTAAATAGAATAGAGAAAGACAAATATTCATACCACACACAACAATACATGGTGTACTTGGAAGTTCAGCACAGTCCACTTCAGAGGGCAAGGTTGTTTGATCCACTTTGTAGAACATCTGTTCTTCTTCTTCATTGAAGTACTTGAGGAGCAGTGGAAGAAACGCTGCAACGTTCACATCTGAAACGTTTTTGATTGATGTTTCCATTTCCCTGAAGATGGTCTCCATCTTCCCTGTCTTGTCACTAGATTTAAGAAATGAAATAACTCTGGCACATTTATTTGCTATGTTTTTGTCTTCCATGTCCACGCCTGTAAGCTCTCTAAAATGAGTCTTGATGCCAGTTGTCTCAAACAGATATGGCCATTCCTTTGTCAAGTCAGAAGTTTCAGTACCACTGATAATGTCTTTTCTCTGAGTAAAGAAAGTGTCTCTCATCATTTTCTCAATGACTTTGCTGTCACAGCATCTTTCTCTCCACATTTTCTTTAACTCTTCTTGTGCATGTTTCTGGGATTCAGGGGTTTGATTAGGTGGCAGCCGTGTTGGTTGCCAGTTTATACACCCGTAAGTGTCTAGTCTTTTTTTCTGAGGTTGGGTATCCTCTCCTTCACTGCTGCTAATAACTTTTCTCTTTAAGGAAAGTGAAGTGTTTCCTCTCTTCAGGTTATCTACTCTGCTGAGCATCTGTTTGGTGAGTGAGTCATACCCACTGCCTATAACTTCACCTTCAATGACATCAGTAAATGCCGCAGGGTAGGCCTTTGTCATCTTCCTTGCTATCTCACTGATATGTTTCTTCCCTGGTGTTGGGCACACGGTTACGATTTCACTGACAATGAGCCGTATGATTTCAAGTCTCTCAGTTTTTGTTGGCCGCTTCTTTGTTTCCAGCTTTCTGATGATCTCAGATGGAATTTTCTGCCAAGGAACTGGAAATTTAAAATGCCAGCGGTTGTCAGACAGTCGACGAGGTGTGATATCCATACTTGAACAACTTGTTGACCACGGTGAACTTGCAGTTGCTGAGCTGCAACCACCTGAAGAGTACACAGAGAACATGCCGTGTTCAGCCAAAAAAAAGAAAGAACGGAACCAGACAACATTTAGTTTCACTGTTTACATGACACAATTTTCATTTATTTCGGTTTAAGTAAATGTTTATTCCACCTCTCTGGACTTGTTTATTCTGATTGACCTGATTGTAATCAGATTATTTGGCTCCAAGTAAACCCACCTACTGATGCAACAGTTATTTTAAAGCCATCCATTTTTCCACATTGTATAATGTAACCTGCATAATTTTGACTCAAAGATCATTACTGTCTTTCCACAAATGGTCAGTGGATAGCATTTTAACCCCAGCATGGAGTTAGTAGTCCTGATACTGAATGCAGGAATGGAAAGGAGAGGAAAAGAAAGTAAGCAGTAAGCAGAGCTACGGTGGAAATATTACCTGAGTGGTCACACAGGTGAGTTCATGAGTTTTCTTCATTAGCATTGGGCTGAAATATGTAATTTTTTCATATGTTTCCTTTATTGTTGTTGGCTGGGACACCGGATTGTTTTTTAAGTTACAGGAAGATTATATTATTTTCCAGCCCATCTCACCCAAAAGAGAGAGATTCTGTGCAACAGAGGCATGTACTCACCAGAAAGGTGCATCTCGTCAGACTGTGTTACTGGACTTGCACTGGTACTGGCTCTGCTGAACTGTTCGTTGCTCTGGTTGCTTGGAGGACTGTCCAAGACATCTTGTTGGCCTTAATAAAGAACACATAGTAGTAATATGTAACCATACAGACATCACATAGCTCAATTTGGGTATATTAATAACTATAATAATTATATATAAAATATATATATATATAAATATAATTTAAACAAGTGTACCTAATAAGTATATTTTGACTATGCACATTTTTCTAATGTGAAAGTTTATTGTGTACAAATTGAAACACATACTTGTCTTTTTGAGCGGTGACAGAAGTTTCCTGACTTCAATCGGTCTCAGGACAGAAAGGAGGTCACTCTCCTGCAGGTAGCTCAGGTCCTGCAGGTCCTGAACTCCTAACTCTTGCAGACGCTCAAGCAAAGGCTCAGGGTCTCTCAGTTTAGGAAGACTTGTTTTGTTTAAAGACAGAAGTGGACTCTCTATATCGATGACTAGGAGGACTAGAAGGGATGAAAAATACTGTTCTTCAAGCATTACTGTCAGATTTTAATATCTCAAACTACAGATTACTATTACTTAGAGTCAACAATGCTATGCTTAAGTGAAATTACTCTTGTCCCACAAAGCATGTACACAGGCAAGGGATAATAATCTATTTTCCGCTCAGGCTTCCAACATTTCATGCCCTGCCTTGCTTGTTTCACTTCATACAATCCAAATTCTGGCATATAGGACACGTCATGAGGTGTGACAATAAAGTACACATGCTGGTCCTGCGTCACAAGCATGAGCTCAATCTGTCCGAAGTCAAGTGCCTCACCTTGGTTTAGACACAGAAAGAGTCCCTTTTTGTAACGAGTGCCTTTCCACTGCAACTCGGTAGCTGACTCAACATTGGGTTCTTTGACTAAGAAGAAGAAAGAAGAAGATACACTTTTATTAATCCCACACACATGCACAAACATGCAAAGACACACTCATGCATTGGGGAAATTAGTCCTCTGCATTTCACCCATCTGGTGCAGGACACACTGCAGAGCAGAGCAGTGGGCTGCCAGGTACGGCGCCCGGGGAGCAGATGTTGGGGGAGTAAGGTGCCTTGCTCAGGGGCACTAGACAGGGTAGGGAGAAGAGTCTTTTTGAACTTTGGACAGGTCCAGGTTCGTTACACCATCCAGGCAAGTTTCCGCCGAAACTCCGAGGAGACGAACCGTGGAGTCGAACCAGCATCGAACCAGAGACCCCTTCTCTGCCAGTAGTCCAAGTTTTCTGCCACTAGTCCACCGCCTCTCCTCCTCAAGGCTTCTCCTACACCAAAGAGGGTGCAAAAAAGGAGCCAGAATGTAGGTATGCCTGCAGTAGCTGATGGTTCTTTGCAAGTGTGTGACATACATTTTTGAAGTTTTGTGTCCTTCGCACACATCTTTTGAAATATGAATGTTTGCTCTCGAACCTCATCGTCCACAGCCGAATGAGTGGGCCAAACTTTAGTATTAAGGCAGGGTAGTGGGTGAGGTAATGATGCTTTGGTTTTAGTTTTTGTGAAGGGAACATTTCTTTCCTTGCTTCAAGATAATCAACAATGACAACATTGAGTAATGCAACCTGGGCTACTGATATAGTAGGGGTGCAAATCAATTCCACTAGCTCTTTCAGCTGGAGAGTCAGTTGCCATACAGGATCCTCTGTATCTGTGATCTTTTCGCCAATGATAATGGGGAGAAGCCTCAGCAAAGACCAGTTTTCTGCTGCCTGGCCACCCAATTTCACACCCTTTTCTGAAACTTCAGCTGGTTTAGAACTACCATCAGATCCCTGGTAACTAAACTGTTTGATCCTTCGATTAAGCTGTGAATATGTGAAGAATTTCTTCACCTTGACAAAATGGGTCAGGTAAATGGCGAGGTCAGATGCCACAACACCCTCAAAGAGATCATGGCCAATACAGGGTGGGAGGCCTGGCTGGCAAACATGAAAAAATATCAGTGAATTAAAGACGGAGTTAAATTCCACACCTCTGATTAAACTCGCATCACCATTTTGCAGTTCTTGAACAGTGTCATTGTACTCTTGTACTGTACGGATTGGAGCCTGGTGTTCCAAATTGTCTAGCTCACTTCTGGTTATGTGACAATATCGGCAGAAATGTTGAGATGTACTGAAATTTTCTGTAAATCCACCTATGTTATGTGACCCCAAATTGTCACCGGCAATGCAAAAGACAGTTGCCTTAACAATGTTTCCAGAAATATTCTGTCCATTTGTCTCCAGTTCTGCAAGATCGGTTATCAATTGAGAGAACACTTTCTCGTGGCCAAAATATTTGAAATCAGCTTCTCGGCACAAAAGCAAAAGCTGTAAGTTGTCAACAGTGGATCGATGAAAAGGTTAAAAATTTGCTAGAGTGAAGTAGACTCCAAGAATCTTATGTTTTTTCTTTGCCGAGCCGAGGGGATTTACCACCTCAAAAGCATTTTGATAAAGTATGACTTTTAAAGTGAGCCCTGACTCAGCGAAAAGAGGATTGGATTTAAATACCGATCCATCGCAGACATCATTTAAAATATGAGGTGTACTTTCATTCTCAGACGTAGAACCCTGTTCCAGCACATAGGCATGTTTTAGCAGAGTTGTCAATGTATGTTTTATGGGAACATACTGAGCATATTGCTCCTTTCTATTTTGATCAAACCCCCAAAAAATGGGTTGTGGATGCACGTATGGAAAATTTTCCTCAAAATAACATTTTCTGTTGTACTGTGTGGAAAGGGAGGAGCTGCAGGAACCATGAATATCTTCATCATCTAGGGTCTTTAACACGTCATCAATTTCAGTCTCAGATAGTTCAGTTTTTGTTTGAAGAGATGCTTTCAGTTGACTTTTCGTGTACTGCAGGCACATTCCATTAAGACTATTCATTTCTTCTACAATCACCTGTATTGTAGAGGAAGGGATAAGTTGTTTGGCCTGCAGTTTCATATAAAACATGCACAGATTTCTCATGTACAAACTTTTCATTTGTGCAAGGTCTGAGACATCTGCCTCAGGCTCATCATCAGCTGACCCTTCATCTGCCTGGCTTTCAGCAACAGAGGACTGAGACTCACTAGGAACTGAAGGAGGACAGTATGCACCAGAGACATGAAGAGCTGTGGGGCTTTTGTGCTAAGTAAATAGGTGGGCTGTGAAAGATGATGTCACTGAAAAAGTTTTATCACAGTCTTTAAATGGGCAATGCACTACCTCTCTTCTTGAAATGTGAGACTTTAGGTGACAGAGAAGGTCTTTAAGGTCGATCAACTGTTTCTGACAAAGAGGAAGTTGACATAGAAAGGGTGCCTGCAAAGTTGGACACTGTGACACAGTGGATGACTGCCGATGATGGCGGTAAACATGACATTTAAAAGCTTTGTAATTTCTGAACTGAAACTTACAACTTTCCATACAACACGCATACTGATAATGTGGCTCATTTCTATGAAGCCCTTGATGCATCAAATACCCTTTTAGGGTATTCCCTGAAGCACCACAACTACGACAGGTGTAATCTTTTGACATCCTTAACTACAGTGCAGTACTCACCTTTTACTCCATGAAATCAAATCACACCATCTATCTGCAGAGAGAAAAAAACAGCAACTTTATGAATCATGAAATCTGCCAAAATCAAAATAAATGCTATTGGTTGTGAAATAGTTGACCTCAACTGTGTTAGCCAATCTCCCCTCAACTAAATAAAACATTGGTTCAAGGACATGACCGTAATCTCTCTCTTTTTTTTTTTCATCGCACACTGAAAACAGTCCGTGCCTGGAGGATCCCTCGCCTTAAAGCCCAGGCAAAAGATTTAAAAGTACAGCTGTCATTTGGGAGATGAAGGCAGGGTTTTCCCCATCACTATAACACTTGCTTAACTGTAATGAACAGGCAAATCAAAAAAAATAACTCAGCATGAGCAACTTTTTTTTCCCACATCCTATATTGCTGCAGGAGCAACAACATCCTGCTACACACAAATGTAGGGCTGCAGCTAACGATTATTTTCATTATCAATGAATCTTTCGATTATTAAAACGATTAATCAATTAGTTGTTAAACCGATTATTCATTTATCAAGATAGTTGGCAATTAATTTAACCCTCTGGTACTGTGTGTGGGTGCGTGTGTGTGCGTGTGTGTGGTCGTGCACATGCACCAGCGCACACGTGCACAGCTGATCAGTGTGTGTGTGTGGGGGGGGGGGGGGCGGGGCCAACGTGTGTGTGTGCACAGCACTGCACACGGAGCCGCTGCAGAGGGGCCGAAGCCGCAGGCTGCAGACCCCTGGCTATGGCGAAAGAGCGATTTGTTTACTGCTCCGCCGTTTAAGAGATGCATACGTCAAAACATTAGTTCGGCTATGATATTTGTTCCGCCTCACATTTCCTCCTCCCGGTCACGTGTCCCACCTGTTATGCCTCCGTGCGCGCCACACAGTTTGAGAATCACTGCCCTAAGGGTATAAGTGTGTGCATTTTTTGCCCACAGTGTATTATTAAGTTACATAAAATTAAGCTTCCTAGCCAAAAATTATGCCATTTCAAGTCATACAGTGAAAGTTATGGCCCAAAAACGAGTGAAAATGTTGTCATAGTAAGTTAACATTTCAATCGACGATTTGGTGCCTTTTGCCGACTGAGTAAACTCAGAGCCATGGTGGTAAATAAAGATACTTGCCTTGTAGCTTCGTCCTTCCTCCAGCCTCGACGTTAGCTGCTGTTCTCTGAAGTTTCTGTCGGACCAACTCGAACGTGAACCGTCGCGCGGTGGTTTTCGATCTTGTTCAGCGTCACGTGAAAGACGCATGTAGAGTGTCCCAACAGCCAATAGCATGTCTTCTTGTTCTCGAACAGTTTCTGTTGACCAACCCAAACGCGAGCCGCGCTTTTCACAGCACATGCTCCAATGGCATGATGTTGTTTCCGGTTCAGGCCCCAGTGTGTGCTGTTAGACTTTTATTTTTTTGTGGTGTGTGTGTACGTGTGTGAAAAACAGAAATATCGTGGGTTTTCACAGTTACAGTAATTTCATGTTATTTTACATTTGACATGTAAAATCACAGTCTCTTTTTGTAAATTGAATGGTTTTTTAAAAATACAGAAAATATCTGTAAAATAAAAAGTAAAGTTCTGTTATATAAAGTATTTTTTTTACAGTGCAGTCAGTCCTGTGGTGCAGTGTCTCATCTCTGCCGCAGGGGGCGCTCTAAGAACACACACAGTGATGCTGTGCAGTGAAGAAGAAGAGGAGTCAGGAGCCATAATAAACAGTCTTGTTAACAGGAGGTAAAAAAACTCTTGAATCTTATTTTTTACAGTGCATTTCTATGCATAATCAGTGTGTGTGTGTGTGTGTGTGTGTGTGTGTGTGTGTGTGTGAGTGTGTGTGTGTGTGAGCTTGTGAGTGTGTGTCTGTGTGTGTTGCAGTGTTAATTTCGTTGACGATAACGATAACGAAAAATATTCGTTAACGCCCCTTGACTAAGACGAGACGAAGACGTAACGAAATGGATCTTTGAAAATAAAAACTATGACGAAATCTATTTTAATTTTCGTTAACGAGACGAGATGAAACGAAAATGTCTCGGTTGACTAAGTCACAACAATTTTTAAAAATATAATCGTATCAGGCCGTCATGAAGTACCCGGAGCGGCGAGTGTGTGTGTCTGTGTGTGTGTGCGTGTGTGTGTGTGTGCTCCGGTCCCGCGGCTCCGCCCCCGCGCACTCGCTCAGAGAGACAGTGAGATCAGATCTCGTTCATGTGAAGCATGCCGGTCACTGACTCCCCGGCTGCTTCTTAACTATGGAAACAGTGAAAACACAGAGTTCCTCTGGTCTCAGCTGCTCTGAGATCAGCGCCGCAGCTTTTGGATCAGAGCAGAGGCTGCAGTTGGTTTCTACCGAGCTGCAGTTTCCTCCTCCGGTCTGATCTGCTTTCACTTTTTGTTTTCACATTTCGCCAACGCCAACTAAAATATATAGGCTGCAGCTATATGTTTTTATTTATTTCAAAATAGGGTACTTCTTATTTCATACATTTCCCACAAATATGGGGATGACTCAATTAACCCTACATAGTTCTGCGTTTAATTTATTTCAAAGTAGGCCTACACTTGCCTGTGTATTTTCTTCTCCTCTTCATAAGCATTTGGTGTTTCCCTTTGTTGTAACAGGTAAAAATAAATAAAATGTCAACAGTTTTCTTTATTGTTGTTCTATAATTTCATAAATGCAATAATCTACAGATTAGTATAGTATAACTTTATATAAAATTTTATCAGCTTTGTTATCAAATATGTTTTGCGGCTCCAGACAAATTTTATTTGGGGGAAGAGGGGGCAAAATGGCTCTTTTGATAGTAAAGGTTGCCGACCCCTGCTATAGACCTATAGGAGGGACACCTAATGGATAACCTAAGTACTGCAAGCTAGACTAGTACGCAGTTGTAGACACAACACAGGGGGTCCCTTGACCTGAGAAGGGAAGATAAGGAGTTTAATGTGGCTATTAAATGTGACTAAAACTAGACTAAAATGTAATTTGTTTCGTCGACTAAAACTAGACTAAAATGTAATTTGTTTTCGTCGACTAAAACTAGACTAAAATGTAATTTGTTTTCGTCGACTAAAACTAGACTAAAACTAAGAAGGATAAAAATGACTAAAACTAGACTAAAACTAATATGCATTTTTGTCAAAAGACTAAGACTAAGACTAAATCAAAAATAGCTGCCAAAATTAACACTGGTGTGTTGCTTGTTTCACGTTCAGCTCCACAGCTGATTGGCCCATTCGCTTCAACTACAAAGTTCTGCTTCTTAAATGTGGCTGCCTCAAGCCATTATGGGATGGATCACCTGCTTGGTTTCTCTCCCTCTGTAAAGAGGTAATGTTGTCATCACTGATCCTCTGCAGGGTCAGAGGTCACCATGGGCTCAGCAGTGGAGAGGACAGACGAACACGTGAGGGAGTATCTGATCTACCGAGGCTTCACCAGCACCATGAGGCACCTGGACAGTGAAATCAAAGCCGACAAGGAGAAAGGCTTCAGGGTACGACTGAGGGAAGCCAGCACGGGTTCAATCACAGAAGGTCACTCTTTAATCTGACATCTTCTCCTGTAACTCTCTCTTGCTGCTGTTTTCTCCTCCGTCCTGATGTTCATCACCAGGGGACTCATCCTCTTCTTCATCAGTGTCACCCTGAGAAACAAACACATGTTACACTTTGACACTGAAAATACACTTTACACTCACAGGTTTTACACCTGGTCCAACTTTAGTGTAAGCCATGGGTTTGCTAACTTTAAGCTACCTGTAAATGCTATCTGTAGACCAACCTCACCCAAACCACTGTGTTGTTACGTTTATAAACTACCAACGTGTTACGTTATTGAGTTATCAATAAAGTAATGGTACCTTTTAATGATCTTCTCCTTGTGCATGCCAGGTGTGACAACCCTGGAGTTGTCTGCTGTGTTCCAGGCTCCCGAGGGCGGAGTCAGACCCTAGTGATCAGCAGGGATGTGGCACACCTGGGGGACCACTACTTAAGACCACTCTTTTCTGTAGTGAGAAAGTCAGAGGCCTCTAGTAGGTGAAGGTTCCCCTGGAATAGTGTCCTTGTTGCCGGGGTGTGTCCAGGGTGTGTGATAACTTTAGAGCGTGAAGGTAGTACTTGGAGCTTACATCGCTAGGACTAATTGCCTTCATTATCAGGCTCTAATTAGAGGGATTCACCTTTGGAGTTACCTTTCCTGGTAGGAATAAGCAACAGTATCTCTCTCAGGGGGGTCTGTTGGTTTGTTGTTTGTTATTTTTGTGCATAAACATGATTTGACTTCATGTCTTGGGTATACGTCCATGTCCGTCTGGTGAGTAACAGCATAGCTGGGGCTTTACCTGGTCATTGGTTTTGTGTTTAAAACACCTGTCATGAAATGCATGAAGACTAGGGTCCAGAGAAGGTAGTTAGCATTGGTTAGGCAGATAGTCAGGGGAGAGGTATTCCAAAGGTGATGATATATATATATATATATATATATATATATATATATATAAATAAAAAAAAGTTATCTGGGTTGGTTCTTTTGAAACGATGGCTACCATGGAGGATTTTGTGCAGTGTCCCAGTGTGGAGGTGCTAGGACAATGTACCAGGGAGCAGTTGCTAAAAATTGCAGAGCATTATGAAATAGAACTTCCTAAAACAGTTTGCAAGGAAGTAATGTTCTCTACTGTAAAGGCCCAGTTAGGACAGGTTGGTGTTTGCCAGTTTTTCCCCTTCTGTTTGTTCCAGAGACGAGGTTGTTGCTGATGAGGAAGTAGCTGCCAGATCCAGGTTAAAGGGCAGTACAAGTTCTTTCCTTTCTGACTTTGGTGACATAACATTTGAACAGAAGAAATAAATGATGTTGCTACATCACCAACAGGAAAGTGAAGCACGGGCCCATGAAGAGCAAGTTGCATCCTTGTTTCTTTACATGCAAACTGTTTTGCATATTTCTAAAAGTGCAACTCAGCAAATAATAAGTGGTTTTAGTGATATTGTGTCGCGTTCAAAATTTACAGCCATGCAATCAATCAGACATTCTTAAAACCTTTCCAAGTTGTATTGATGAGTCTGTTGCAGAAGAACTAACAGAGCGTATTTCAGACTCCATATACAACACCAACCCTTATCTTCTGGCAACATCAGAAAGGGCCGTTCTCTCTACAGATTATCAAAGGACTGAATATTATAAAGAACATTTTAATGTTATTGCTCCTGTTGAGTATCTTTATGATAGAAAGCAGCAGAACACTTTTGTGCATGTTTCATTGTCTGAAGTCCTTGAAGTTTTGAAATGCAGACTCACCGATGACCCACTGGATCCAGATGACGTTGTCCGCTCTCGGGGACGAAGTCCTGCAGGCCGCTGCAGAAGTAGTTTCCCCCCCCCCCACTCTCTTGCTGTCCTCCTCCAGGTGCGTCTTGGCTTAGGGGGCTCGCGGGATCAGAGTAGAACTCTACCTGCGGTGGTTTGGAGAAAAGCTCCTTCCTCTGGTTTTCATGCTCCTGGATTCTCTTGTGTCTGAATTGTGTCGTCTGGTTTGTCTGTGACTCACAGCTTGAAGCAAGTTAACTTCAGTCCTGTGTTTGGTCGTGACTTGTTTTTTATTTTAATAAGTTAATATCAATACACTACATGTGTAAGTTGCATGTGATAGTAACTGTTTCACAAATGTTCTGATACAGGCTGGTACATCCTCCATTACTATTGCCACCTTGTTTATTTAGCCTGTTATGGAATTTTAGACTGAATTAGACAGTTAAGTGTTTCCCTGTGTGTCCCCTAACCCTCTCCCTCTCTGCCTCTCCCCCTCCCTCCTCTCCCTCCCCCTCCCCCTCAGAGTTGTCATGAAGGAAGAACCTCGCGACTGAGACTAAAACCAATTTTTCTCCTCCCTCCCTCTCTCCGCCCGTCTCTCTCTCTCCACCTCCAGGAGCCACTGCCTCCTCCTCTCTCCTTCCAGGTCCGCCGTGTAAAGCTCCGCCTCTTCCGCCTCTTCGGCCAACCACGTCTCCAGGCTTTGGTCATCCATGTCGTCGGTGAACATCCGGTGACAGGCACTCCTTATATAGTGTGCTCATTATCTCCTTAAAGGGACAGTTCACCTAAAAGCTCAAGCTCATGATCTCCTCACCACGATGATTAAGGGGGGGGGGACTCTGATGTCACTAAATGTCCACCGGAAGTTTTAAATCAACACTTACCTCTGCCCGCCGTCTCCAGATTTCCCTCTGGACGTCCCGCTCTCTCTCCTCCACCTCCTGTCTCTCCACCTCTCTCGCCCTCTGCTCCCTCCACCTCCTCTCTCTCTCCGCCCGTCTCTCTCTCTCCAGCTCGCAGAGCCACCTTCTCTCTCTTTCCAGGTCCGCCGTGTAGCATCCCCCTCTCCCTCTCCCTCTCTAGCTCCACCTCTTCCGCCTCCCACTTCTCTCTATTAGTCTCCTCAGCCATGTCGTCGGTGAACATCCGGTGACAAGCACTCCTTAAATAGTGTCTGACAGCAGCGCCCCTGCTGCTGGACTGTGCTCATAACCTCTCTCTCTCCACATCTCCTTCTCCCTCTCCCTCTCGTGCTCCCTCTCATGCTCCCTCTCCCGCTCCCTCCTCCTCTCCATCGCCCTCTTGTGCTCCCTCTCCCTCCTCCTCTCCATCGCCCTCTCGTGCTCCCTCTCCCTCCTCCTCTCCATCGCCCTCTCGTGCTCCCTCTCCCTCCTCCTCTCCATCGCCCTCTCGTGCTCCCTCTCCCTCCTCCCTCTCCCTCCTCCTCTCCATCGCCCTCTCGTGCTCCCTCTCCCTCCTCCTCTCAGTCTCGTCGTCAATGTGGGTAGACATGATGTCAGCGGCTGAGCATCTGGTGACCGGCGTTCCTCTTATATAGTGTCTGAGACAGCTCCCCTGCTGGTGGACTGTGCTCATGACCTCTCTCCCTCCTCCTCTCCCTCCATCTCCACCTCTCTAGCCCTCTGCCTCGTCCAATTCCTCTCCCTCAACTGCTCTTCCTCAACCGCTCTCTCAACCTCGTTCTCCCTCTCGTGCTCCCTCTCCCTCCACATCTCCACCTCCCTCTCCCTCCATGTCTCCATCTCCACCTCCCTCCCCCTCTCTATCTCCCCCAGTGCCAGTAGCCCCCTCTGCCTACTTCCCTCCATTGCCCTCTCTCTCGCCGTCCTCCTCTCCCTCGCCCTCTCCATGGCTCCCTCCACCCTCAGGTCAAAAAGCCTCCCCTTCTTCTCCATTTTTGAGAACTTCTCCCTCCACTCCTGCCACTTCTGTCTAAAGCTGGGTAAATCCATAATGTCAGCAGTGAACATCCTGTGACAGGCGTTCCTCTTATATAGTGTCTGAGACAGCTGCCCTGCTGGTGGACTATGCTCATGACCTCTCTCCCGCCACCTCCACCTCCACCTCTCCTACTCCCTCTCGTCCTCCTCTCCCTCTCCATGGCTCCCTCCACCCTCAGGTCAAAAAGCCTCCCCTTCTCCTCCATTTTTGAGCACTTCTCCCTCCACTCCTGTCTAAAGCTGGGTAAATCCATAATGTCAGCAGTGAACATCCTGTGACAGGCGTTCCTCTTATATAGTGTCTGAGACAGCTCCCCTGCTGGTGGACTGTGCTCATGACCTCTCTCCCTCCACCTCTCCCACTCCCTCTCGTCCTCCTCTCCCTCTCCATGGCTCCCTCCACCGCCAGGTCTAAAAGCCTTTCCTTCTCCTCCATTCTAGCACGCTTCACCCTCCACTCCTGCCACTTCTGTTTGTTGCTGCTTGAATCCATAATGTCAGCCGGTGAACATCCGGTGACCGGCGTTCCTCTTATATAGTGTCTGACAGCAGCGCCCCTGCTGGAGGACTGTGCTCATGACCTCTCTCCCTCCACCTCTCCCACTCCCTCCTCCTCTCCCTCCATCTCCACCTCTCTAGCCCTCAGCCTCGTCCAATTCCTCTCCCTCAACTGCTCTCCCTCAACCGCTCTCTCAACCTCGCTCTCCCTCTCGTGCTCCCTCTCCCCATCCCTCTCCCTCCACATCTCCACCTCCCTCTCCCTCCTTATCTCCCTCCGGACCCATATCTCCCTCTGCCTCCTAATCTCTATCTCCCCCTCCCTCTCCCTCTCTTGCATCCTTTCCACCTTCCGATACCATTCTCTTTCACTGTCACTATCGCTCTGGTGATCCATGATGGAGGACTGTGTTCATGACCTCTCTCCCTCCACCACTCCCTCTCCCTCCTCCTCCTCTCCCTCTCGTGCTTTCTTTTGAATGCAGCCTCCTGCCTCATGCGCTTTTTGGCAGACTTGCTGATCCACTGAGCCTCCTCCTTCCTCTTCTTCCTCTTCAGAGCCTCCGCTTTTTGCTTCAGAGCCTCCTCCCTCCTCCTTAACACAACAGCAGCATCAGATACAGAAACAAGGTTCACTGGGATTCTACTGTTTCTACTCGAGCTTCTGGTTTGTCAGACATGATGTGATGGGAATTTTAATTCCCTGGTGAGAAAATAGACCATCAGACTGAGTGATAAATTCAATAATATCAAAGTATTTAATTAAAGGTCAAGAAAACAATTTACAGTGAATAGAGTTGAATACAAACAGAGTTTCTGAGCTAGCACCTGGCCAGGTGGGACAGAGCTATCAACACCACTACAGGTATTGAAGGTCTGACAATTTGGATGAGAGGAAGGCTGTCTTAAATACACAATCTGACGTCACAACATCATCTTCCCATATTACGCAGAACATCACAAGTTCAGTGGTTGGAACCTATCAGAGAAGAGGCAACGGTCATCCTCCTCTCCTGAGGGAATAGACATTTGGAACATCAAATAGTATCAAGTTCATCCATGGCCAAACAAACAGACATCTACTGGTATCAGGCTGACGCAAACATTACTTAGATTTTATAGCGGTGTTCTTTAGGTCATTCCACCTGTACTTTGAGCATAGATACGTGAACAACATGTTATTGTAACATTTCATCAGAGAACAGTTAGATATTAATAATTTCCATGACACATGACTCAGCAGTAAAACTGCCACGACCCAGTAGAAATGCAGACTCACCCATCAGGTCCACCGTGTGGATCCAGGAGAAGGAGGAGCAGGAGGTGGAGTAGCAGGGAGATCAGGAGGTGGATGACGACGATCCTCCTAGGAACATGTAGGAAGAAATATTAATGTGTATTTATCACTTCAACTTGATCTCTTATATTATAACGTATCTGTCAGGATTTAGGGGAGGAGTAGGACCCAGACGCAGAGTTTAAAACAAAAGCTAACTTTTAATTTAACAAGTTTAACAGACACAAAACGTAAACACTGACGGGGAGAAACTAAAACACAAGGAAGCTTACACAGTGGATTCAGAGGTGCAGAGTCTCAGGAGGACAGGACAGGCCATCCTGGTTGCCCTCCCTCTCCCTCTCTCTCCCTCTCTCCTTCCCTCTCCCTGCTCTTCCTCCTCCGCTCACAGTTTAGTTTCCCACTGTGTGTGTCCCCCTGTGTGTCTCCCGGTGTGTACCTGATTCCTTTTGAACGCAGCCTCCTGCCTCCTGCACTTTTTTGCTGACCTGCTGATCCACTGAGCCGACCTGCCCAGTCGAGGATCAGCAGGAGGAGTAGCCTCCTCTTCCTCTGCCTCCTCTTCCTCTTGGGAGCCTCCTCCTGCCTCCTGAACACAACAGCAGCATCAGATACAGAAACAAGGTTCACTGGGATTCTACTGTTTTTACTCGGGCTTCTTCTCTCCAGCAGTGATGGAGCCTTCTGGTTTGTCAGACATTTAATTTATCTAGCAAACAATCCTGGTGCTTTTTGTGAACCAATGTAGAATTTACCTTCTAGTGAACCAGTGCTTTTTGTGAACCAATGTAGAATTTAACTTTTCCAATGAAAGATGTTAGTCGATTTCTAACCACTCCTCTGCCATAAACTTCCAAGTTCATAAATGCATCACCCAAGTCTGTATCCAAGATCTTAAAAGTTATCACCTGCACTTTCCTCCTAATCTGTGAGGAAAGTGTGGAAGTGACGAGAAGTGTTCACGTGAAGGAAGCTGTGAAAGTTGGAAACATTGTCTGATCTCGGTTTTTCCATTAAAGTCTCAGTCTGAACTTTGGGAAACTCCTTGTTTTTCACAGAATCATTTAGATTGGATTATATATCTTTCTTCACATTCAGATTTTGTTATGGTTCTGCTCTCAACCCTGCGCTCGCACTCCAACAGCTCCTGCTTGTTCTCTAACTGTGTGTTGACCTTCAGATTCCCCCCCAAAAAAAATCTGTTTTTTTTTTTTTAGACTGAATTGGGCAGTTTAGTGTTTCGCTGCGTCTCCCCCCCCCCCCCCTGTGTACCTGCGTCGCAGCCCTGTGGAACGCAGCCTCCTGCCTCCTGCGCCTTTTCCTCGACTTGCTGATAATAACGTTTTTTTAAATGGCGGAATAAAGGATTAAACTGGAGAAACGACCTCCTCTTGTTGCTGACTGGCCGTTTAGGGAGGAATGTAACCCTAAGTGTCTCAGTGATGCATTCAAAGGAAACCATGAGTCCTGGTCACCCTCCCTCCCTCCCTCCCTCCCTCCCTCTCACTCGTTGTCTCACTCTCACGCTCCATAGTTTTTCTTCCTGACATTCTTAGGTCATCCGGTGACTGGCCCTACTTTTATATAGTGTCTAAGTGTGCTAATGACCTCTTTAAAGGGACAGTTTTTTAACATGGGAGTCAATGGGACTCTCTGCTCCTTACAGACAGGCGTAGCAGCCACCCAGTGAACTGCAGCTTTTTACATTTCCATACTGGCCTCATGGCTCAGCCCAGGATGTTGTCCCATGGTTTGAATACAACTTTATTAAAAGTTTTAAATCAACACTTACCTTTTCTGTAGTCTGCGGCTTCCTGAGGGTCCCCGGTCCTGAGGAGGTCCCTTCTCCGCTCACTCTCTCGCCTCCTCCTCTCTGGCCCAGTCTCTCCTCAGCTCTCTCTCTCTAGATCGATTTTCCCACTCCCTTTCTATTCCTCGTCTTCTTGGCGCATGTGGCGGACCTGCCGCTGCATCCAGCACCGCTCTGAGGAGAACCGGCAGGACGAGGAGCAGCCTGGTGGGTGAGTTTCTGTCTCCGGTGACGTCCCTGATGTCCAACACCGGTCGTCTGAGGAGCAGCCTCCTCCTCCTCCACTACTGCTGTTAGAGGAGTCAAATCACATCAAATTTGTATAGCAAATATTCACAAATCACAGTTTGTCTCATAGGGCTTTAACATGGTGAGACATCCTCTGTCCTTAACCCTCAGCAAGAGTCAGGACAAACTTCTAAAAACCCTTTAAACAGGTAAAACTACGTAGAAACCTCAGAGACACATGTGAGGATCCGTCTCCCAGGACGGACACAAGTGCAACAGATGTTTTTATATTCTTTAACACTACTCTTAGTCGAGGAGATTTTCAACAGTTGCTGGAGCGCCACTTCCTTTCTAGTTTTCTTGATATTTGTTTCAACTCATTTGTCTTGGAATTATACCACGGAGCTAATTTACTATGTTTGACATGTTTCTTTTTTAGAGGCGCTATTGAGTCTATTGTTAATCGTAATGAGTCTGCAGAGCTATCGACGAAGTGGTCAATCTCAATTTAGCTCGGGTTTTTAAAGAATTTATTTGTCGACGGATAATACGGGTTTAAATGTAATCGGAATTATTTCCTTAAATTTAGCTACAGCACTATCAGGTAGACGTCTAGAAAATTAGTTTTTATAAGTGGCATATATTCAGATAATGAAGAATCTAAGGTTATTCAATTATGGTCTGATAGTATTGGATTGCGCTGAAGAACTGTTAAATGTTCAATTCCGACACCGTACGATAACACAAGGTCAAGTGTATGGTTACAACAATGAGTAGGTTGATGTACACACTGACTGAAACCCATTGAGTCTAGTTTCGAAATAACAGAACTGTAAAAAGTACTGAAATATTGTACTCAAGTAAAAGTACCTTTTACTTTGAAATTTTACTCAAGTACAAGTACCCATCTAAAAATCTACTACGTAAAAAGTAGTTCATTTAAAATGTACTTTAAGTAAAAGTTACTTAGTTACTTCCAACAACTTGATGGGGGCCGCTCCTATACAGTGCAAAAAAGGACAAGGGGTCATAAAAACAGTTATTTTTAATTAAAGGAGGATCTTTACAAATATAAGTGCAATGACATTAAACATGTCAACACAACATTTAAGAACTTTTGGGAGGACATGTCAAGACATGAACCACATGACGGCTAAAATAAAAAGTTAAAATGCCGCTGTCCCACTGTATATTTCAACTTTTGGTAAACTTCCACCAGTCATTGTGCTCAGCTTCCGGATGTAGAAAACCCCTTTGAGTTTATAACTGTACAATGTGGGCACCTTCTGTAATTGGTGTCTATATGAACACTAATACTGTTGTTTCTCCTCTTAGATATGTGCAGAGTTTTTTCGAATCACTCAAGTGGATCTCAAGAAGACATTCTTCTCATCTTTGGATGCACACGCCTCACAGCTGATGCAGCTTTACAGAACACGTAGTGGGACACTAGGAAAGGACTTCAAGGCCCTTGACAACCTTGATGACCAGGTAATGCAAGTAGGAGATAAATGAAGGGGGTCTGAGACCTGGATAGTGCATGTTCACATTGAAAACAGACATTAACATAAATTCTAAATAGGTGTGTGATTTTATTTTCAGGCCATGAAATATTTTTAAATCTTCATTTTGTGTCTTTCAGAAACCGATGTGCTTGCACAGAGGAGGCCACAGCTCTCCGAGGTATTCCTCTAGGTTTGAGGGAGGAGCCAGGCAGCGTCCTGAAGACATGTCTGGTAAGAATACTTCAGTTTATGCCATTGAAGGTTTTTCTTCATTTTTTTAATAGCTGGGCCAATATAAATATACAAGGGGCCAGTAAATCTCTGATTAGAGAGCAAACACACTCATTTAATGGGAATATGCAATAAATGCTGAATTTAACAACTTATTTAGTTGCTGTAATCTCTCACAGTAAAAGTAAAAACACATTATGAGTTAATCAATGAGGGTTCACCTAATAAACCTTAAATTAGTACATTTAGCTGCAAGTCTTTGTGTTTGATTGTGGCCGATTTATAAGCACTGTCAGGGTGTGATATTGTTCATCGATTTGGCATATTGATCAAAATCCTTCAGATTGTTCACATTTATGGAATCAAAGGATTATCTCACACCTTTTAAATGTTAACCTTTTTTCTATGCTTTTGGTATTAAGCATGATCAGGTGAAACTGATAAAGGTGCATGTCACTGCACTCATGGGCATATCATTTATTTATAAATGTGGGGATGAAAAGCTTACAAAATGAAGGACTATCTGTTTGATTTCTCTAGGATACAGACTCTGAGGAAACGTCCGTCGCAGGGGTTCAACTCGGAAGAGTCACCATTGTTGAAGAGGATGTTGGGAGAGCTCACTCAATGCCCAGAACAATCAACATGGCCCTTGTCATGGAGGAAAAGCTCGTTGTGGAGGACATCTCTGACATCAGTGCAGCCATTGTCCTTCTCTGTGGATGCATCTACAACCTCAACCTGGACCAGCCCAAAGGGTTGAAGAAGACTTTTGAGGCCCTTCAAAAGATTTCTATGAACCTCAGCACAGAGTGCTCTGCCCGTGTTCAGACTCTGAAAAACTAGCTGTTAAAGTATCCTGCTGCCATGAACACATAGACATGTCCCTTTCTTCATCAAAGTATGTTTTTAAGTTCAGTAGTAACTACACAGGTTTGTGTAGTGTTACCGATCCCATGTTCCCATTTGTACTAACTGCTGGATTTGGTTATCTCTGCAACTAAACCCACTTGTGTCTTGTTACACGTTTTCCATGGATGCACTTTCTTCACTGCTGGGTTTGGCCAGTGGTTTACTGAAGTATCTGTGACTAACAAATGTTTGGTGATTCATAGCGTCAATCATACTGTTTTCTTAATTATAGCTAAAGTATGGACAGCTGGTTCTGCACTTGATGTCATGTGATTACACATTCTAACTTTGAAAATAATCGTATCATGTTACCAAGTTCACTTAAGCATCCCTGCTGCTGCAATTTCAATGTCGCCTTTTTTGTGGTTATTGGATATATAATGTTAACCCATTGTTCTTAATAAACAGATTGTTTACAGAATTTTGCTCTCTTTTAGTATTTAATTTCCACAACAGTATGAACAGAGTAAATTTGAGTTCACTCAACTAATGGGCAGCAAAGGTGAATTAACTTAGCATTTTAAGTGTAAGCTTAAGTTCTCTCGACTGAAACGATCCAGTTCTGTTGATGCATGTTTTCAATTCATAAGCATGCATATAATCTAGTATTACTAACTTGTAGATATGAGTAGCTCTGAATGGAGATGTTATGTTAGTCTAACATAACATCTCCATTCAGAGCTACTCAAGATTACATTTTGATTGAATTTCTCATCATTTAATTGGACACAACTCAAAAGCCCTTAAGTTCAAAAGCGTTGCAGCTGGTTGCTTTACTTTTTTAAGTTGAATCAACTTTTCTTTTTTACAGTTTCCAGTGGACTCTGATCTTACTAAATGAAACTATAACTCATTTATATTAATTGACAATCTACACCAGGGGTAGCCAACGCGCCCTCAAGGCATGCTCTTAATACAAAAAAGAAAAGGATCTTTTTGTTTTAATTAGAAAAAAAATGAAATTTTAACTATGCCAGTGATTCTCAAACTGTGTGGCGCGCCTCACGTTCACGTTAATTTGTTAAATCATAGTCAGGCCAGCTTGATACCAGGAGCGGGAAATGTGAGTGTGTCCCCAGACAGCACACACACAGGACTGAAGTTAACTTGCTTCAAGCTGTGAGTCACAGACAAACCAGACGACACAATTCAGACACAAGAGAATCCAGGAGCATGAGAACCAGAGGAAGGAGCTTTTCTCCAAACCACCGCAGGTAGAGTTCTACTCTGATCCCGCCCCGTTCCTGCCTGTGGGCGGAGCCACGCCGTAGCCTCCACGTAGACGTGTCCCCCACGCAGAGCCCCCCCATGTACCCTGTACCCCCCCCCCCTGCCCCCGGCTCCGCACACCACAAGAGCTGGGATGGGTCCGCTTGGTAGCAACACAGTATTCATTAGTTTCATCAAGAAAAAATAATAAATTTATCCTGAAATCAGTGGAAATGTTGAGAAACATCAAATTTCTTCGGAAAGTAAAGAAACGTCCTGGATCTTTAGCGAGGTTGAGTGTTTGAATCTCTGACCTTCACCAGGTGAACTGGATGGGTTCAGTAGTTTTGGTGTCAACCTCTTAACGAACAGAACTGAGTCATGCAGACGCCTCATGGAAATCATCTTCACTAACTGCATCATTTCATGTGTCGTCCTCATAGAGAGGGAGCGGCTGAGGAGAGCGCCATCGAGGAGGAGGACTGTCCCAGCCTCCCAAATCGATTCAAATAAAATTAAAAAACATATTTAAGCATGTCCAGCTCTAGTTTTTGCACAAGAATCTGAACATACCCAAGCATCGCCTACATGCAAACAACAATGAAGCATAGCCTATTTTGTTTATTTCAAAGTTTTTATTTTAAGTAATCACTTAGGTAGTCACTTTTATTCGTTCTATTTAATTTACCTTTTATTTATTGTTTAAAAGTAGCCTAGATTTCTTAATTTGTCAGTTTGTGTGCAGTTGACAGGGGCTTTACAATAATAGGGCACATTTTTTTTTATTTTCTCTATTGGCTGCCTGGCAGTCATTAAATTAATGTTAATATTTGAAATAAAACTTGTAAAGCTCTCAGTGAATTTGACTGTGTCGTTTATTTGAAGGTATGATTCAACTTTTTTCCATGGTCCAGTATTTAAAAAAAAAAAAATAACCAAAAAAAATCGCAGGAAATGGTAATATCGAATCGCAATACTTACAGAATCGCAATACATATCGTATCGCCACCTAAGTGTCGTGATAGTATCGTATCGGGAGGTCCCTGCCGATTCCCGTCCCTAACTTGGTATGCATCTTTATTATATATTATATAAAAAAGGCATATCTCCCTGTTTCCAGCGCTTTTCTGACACTGGAGCTGATATGTGATGAAAAAGTCAAAATGTTAACCATTGCTTCCAAAAAAGGCTTATCTCCCATTTTCCAGCTGTTTAGTGACATTTGGGATGATGTGTGATGAAAAATACTAGAATTTAACCATTTCTTCCAAAAAAAGACTTATCTCCCTGTTTCCAGTGCTTTTCTGACACTGGAGCTGATATGTGATGAAAAAGTCAAAATGTTAACCATTGCTTCCAAAAAAGGCTTATCTCCCCGTTTCCAGCTGTTTAGTGACATTTGGGATGATGTGTGATGAAAAATTCAAGAATTTAACCATTTCTTCCAAAAAAGGCTTATCTCCCTGTTTCCAGCGCTTTTCTGACACTGGTGCTGATATGTGATGAAAAAGTCAGAATGTTAACCATTGCTTCCAAAATAGGCTTATCTCCCCGTTTCCAGCTGTTTAGTGACATTTGGGATGATGTGTGATGAAAAATTCAAGAATTTAACCATTTCTTCCAAAAAAGGCTTATCTCCCTGTTTCCAGCGCTTTTCTGACACTTGAGCTGATATGTGATGAAAAAGTCAGAAATGTTAACGATTGCTTCAAAAAAAAGGCTTATCTCCCCGTTTCCAGCTGTTTAGTGACATTTGGGATGCCGTGTGATGAAAAATTCAAGAATTTAACCATTTCTTCCAAAAAAAGGCACATCTCCCTGTTTCCAGCGCTTTTCTGACACTGGAGCTGATAGGTGATGAAAACGTCAAAATGTTAACCATTGCTTCCAAAAAAGGCTTATCTCCCCGTTTCCAGCTGTTTAGTGACATTTGGGATGATGTGTGATGAAAAATTCAAGAATTTAACCATTTCTTCCAAAAAAGGCTTATCTCCCTGTTTCCAGCGCTTTTCTGACACTGGAGCTGATGTGTGATGAAAAATTCAAGAATTTAACCATTTCTTCCAAAAAAGGCATATCTCCCCGTTTCCAGCTGTTTAGTGACATTTGGGATGATGTGTGATGAAAAATTCAAGAATTTAACCATTTCTTCCAAAAAAGGCTTATCTCCCTGTTTCCAGCGCTTTTCTGACACTTGAGCTGATATGTGATGAAAAAGTCAGAAATGTTAACCATTGCTTCCAAAAAAGGCTTAACTCCCCGTTTCCAGCTGTTTAGTGACATTTGGGATGACGTGTGATGAAAAATTCAAGAATTTAACCATTTCTTCCAAAAAAAGGCACATCTCCCTGTTTCCAGCACTTTTCTGACACTGGAGCTGATAGGTGATGAAAACGTCAAAATGTTAACCATTGCTTCCAAAAAAGGCTTATCTCCCCGTTTCCAGCTGTTTAGTGACATTTGGGATGATGTGTGATGAAAAATTCAAGAATTTAACCATTTCTTCCAAAAAAGGCTTATCTCCCTGTTTCCAGCGCTTTTCTGACACTTGGGCTGACATGTGATGAAAAAGTCAGAAATCTTAATCAATGCTTCCAAAAAAGGCTTATCTCCCCGTTTCCAGCTGTTAAGTGATATTTGGGATGATGTGTGATGAAAAATTCAAGAATTTAACCATTTCTTCCAAAAAAAGGCATATCTCCCTGTTTCCAGTGCTTTTCTGACACTGAAGCTGATATGTGATGAAAAAGTCAAAATTTTAACCATTGCTTCCAAAAAAGGCTTATCTCCCCGTTTCCAGCTGTTTAGTGACATTTGGGATGATGTGTGTTGAAAAATTCAAGAATTTAACCATTTCTTCCAAAAAAAGGCACATCTCCCTGTTTCCAGCGCATTTCTGACACTGGAGCTGATAGGTGATGAAAACGTAAAAATTTTAACCATTGCTTCCAAAAAAGGATTATCTCCCCGTTTCCAGCTGTTTAGTGACATTTGGGATGATGTGTGATGAAAAATTCAAGAATTTAATCATTTCTTCCAAAAAAGGCTTATCTCCCTGTTTCCAGCGCTTTTCTGACACTTGGGCTGACATGTGATGAAAAAGTCAGAAATCTTAATCAATGCTTCCAAAAAAGGCTTATCTCCCCGTTTCCAGCTGTTTAGTGACATTTGGGATGATGTGTGATGAAAAATTCAAGAATTTAACCATTTCTTCCAAAAAAGGCTTATCTCCCTGTTCCCTGGGCTTTTCTGACACTTGGGCTGACATGTGATGAAAAAGTCAGAAATCTTAACCATTGCTTCCAAAAAAGGCTTATCTCCCCGTTTCCAGCTGTTTAGTGACATTTGGGATGATGTGTGATGAAAAATTCAAGAATTTAACCATTTCTTCCAAAAAAGGCTTATCTCCCTGTTTCCTGCGCTTTTCTGACACTTGGGCTGACATGTGATGAAAAAGTCAGAAATCTTAATCAATGCTTCCAAAAAAGGCTTATCTCCCCGTTTCCAGCTGTGTAGTGACATTTGGGATGATGTGTGATGAAAAATTCAAGAATTTAACCATTTCTTCCAAAAAAAGGCAGATCTCCCTGTTTCCAGCGCTTTTCTGTCACTGGAGCTGATATGTGATGAAAAAGTCAAAATGTTAACCATTGCTTCCAAAAAAGGCTTATCTCCCCGTTTCCAGCTGTTTAGTGACATTTGGGATGATGTGTGATGAAAAATTCAAGAATTTAACCATTTCTTCCAAAAAAGGCTTATCTCCCTGTTTCCTGCGCTTTTCTGACACTTGGGCTGACATGTGATGAAAAAGTCAGAAATCTTAACCATTGCTTCCAAAAAAGGCTTATCTCCCCGTTTCCAGCTGTTTAGTGACATTTGGGATGATGTGTGATGAAAAATTCAAGAATTTAACCATTTCTTCCAAAAAAAGGCAGATCTCCCTGTTTCCAGCGCTTTTCTGACACTGGAGCTGATATGTGATGAAAAAGTCAAAATGTTAACCATTGCTTCCAAAAAAGGCTTATCTCCCCGTTTCCAGCTGTTTAGTGACATTTGGGATGATGTGTGATGAAAAATTCAAGAATTTAACCATTTCTTCCAAAAAAGGCTTATCTCCCTGTTTCCTGCGCTTTTCTGACACTTGGGCTGACATGTGATGAAAAAGTCAGAAATCTTAATCAATGCTTCCAAAAAAGGCTTATCTCCCCGTTTCCAGCTGTTTAGTGACATTTGGGATGATGTGTGATGAAAAATTCAAGAATTTAACCATTTCTTCCAAAAAAGGCTTATCTCCCTGTTTCCTGCGCTTTTCTGACACTTGGGCTGACATGTGATGAAAAAGTCAGAAATCTTAACCATTGCTTCCAAAAAAGGCTTATATCCCCGTTTCCAGCTGTTTAGTGACATTTGGGATGATGTGTGATGAAAAATTCAAGAATTTAACCATTTCTTCCAAAAAAAGGCATATCTCCCTGTTTCCAGCGCTGTTCTGACACTGGAGCTGATATGTGATGAAAAAGTCAAAAAGTTAACCATTGCTTCCAAAAAAGGCTTCTCTCCCCGTTTCCAGCTGTTTAGTGACATTTGTGATGATGTGTGATGAAAAATTCAAGAATTTAACCATTTCTTCCAAAAAAGGCTTATCTCCCTATTTCCTGCGCTTTTCTGACACTTGGGCTGATATGTGATCAAAAAGTCAGAAATCTTAATCAATGCTTCCAAAAAAGGCTTATCTCCCCGTTTCCAGCTGTTTATTGACATTTGGGATGATGTGTGATGAAAAATTCAAGAATTTAACCATTTCTTCCAAAAAAAGGCATATCTCCTTGTTTCCAGCGCATTTCTGACACTGGAGCTGATAGGTGATGAAAACCTAAAAATGTTAACCATTGCTTCCAAAAAAGGCCTATCTCCCCGTTTCCAGCTGTTTAGTGACATTTGGGATGATGTGTGATGAAAAATTCAAGAATTTAACCATTTCTTCCAAAAAAGGCTTATCTCCCCGTTTCCAGCGCTTTTCTGACACTGGAGCTGATATGTGATGAAAAAGTCAAAATGTTAACCATTGCTTCCAAAAAAGGCTTATCTCCCATTTTCCAGCTGTTTAGTGACATTTGGGATGATGTGTGATGAAAAATACTAGAATTTAACCATTTCTTCCAAAAAAAGACTTATCTCCCTGTTTCCAGTGCTTTTCTGACACTGGAGCTGATATGTGATGAAAAATTCAAGAATTTAACCATTTCTTCCAAAAAAGGCTTATCTCCCCGTTTCCAGCGCTTTTCTGACACTGGAGCTGATATGTGATGAAAAAGTCAAAATGTTAACCATTGCTTCCAAAAAAGGCTTATCTCCCATTTTCCAGCTGTTTAGTGACATTTGGGATGATGTGTGATGAAAAATACTAGAATTTAACCATTTCTTCCAAAAAAAGACTTATCTCCCTGTTTCCAGTGCTTTTCTGACACTGGAGCTGATATGTGATGAAAAAGTCAAAATGTTAACCATTGCTTCCAAAAAAGGCTTACCTCCCCGTTTCCAGCTGTTTAGTGACATTTGGGATGATGTGTGATGAAAAATTCAAGAATTTAACCATTTCTTCCAAAAAAGGCTTATCTCCCTGTTTCCAGCGCTTTTCTGACACTGGAGCTGATATGTGATGAAAAAGTCAGAATGTTAACCATTGCTTCCAAAATAGGCTTATCTCCCCGTTTCCAGCTGTTTAGTGACATTTGGGATGATGTGTGATGAAAAATTCAAGAATTTAACCATTTCTTCCAAAAAAGGCTTATCTCCCTGTTTCCAGCGCTTTTCTGACACTTGAGCTGATATGTGATGAAAAAGTCAGAAATGTTAACGATTGCTTCAAAAAAAAGGCTTATCTCCCCGTTTCCAGCTGTTTAGTGACATTTGGGATGCCGTGTGATGAAAAATTCAAGAATTTAACCATTTCTTCCAAAAAAAGGCACATCTCCCTGTTTCCAGCGCTTTTCTGACACTGGAGCTGATAGGTGATGAAAACGTCAAAATGTTAACCATTGCTTCCAAAAAAGGCTTATCTCCCCGTTTCCAGCTGTTTAGTGACATTTGGGATGATGTGTGATGAAAAATTCAAGAATTTAACCATTTCTTCCAAAAAAGGCTTATCTCCCTGTTTCCAGCGCTTTTCTGACACTGGAGCTGATGTGTGATGAAAAATTCAAGAATTTAACCATTTCTTCCAAAAAAGGCATATCTCCCCGTTTCCAGCTGTTTAGTGACATTTGGGATTATGTGTGATGAAAAATTCAAGAATTTAACCATTTCTTCCAAAAAAGGCTTATCTCCCTGTTTCCAGCGCTTTTCTGACACTTGAGCTGATATGTGATGATGTTACGGCTCCAGGATGTTAGCTTGCTACGTCTAGGGGGGGAGTAGGGGAACCATAACACATGTTACTGTTAGGCTGACTCGGAGAACAACAAAACAGGGCACAACAGCAAACTGGATCAGTAAGTGTGTTTTATTTAGCCAGCGATCCGCCAAGGGGAATAGGGAACTATAAGCGGAGCCAAAGCAAAGAAAACAAGACAACGTGACAACTAACTAGTGCACACATACAACCTAGCTAATACATACAGAGGGTGGCCCCGCTCCTAACCTGATGTGATAACAGAGTATGGTCTACGTGATGGCAGTGTAAACCCAAGGGTGTCTTACCTATTCACCTAAACCCCGGTGGCATCTCACAAACAAAAGGCAACAGCTCCACACAGCCCACACACAGGCAGACAATGGCCTCTCTCCATGGAGACAAAACAGGTGCAAGTTATCAAGGCCTGACGACACTAATTGGCCAACAGACAGCTCCCAGATTGGACAGGGGGTTGGACGATGGTGGAGGAACAGCCAATGGTGTGAGACCTGCAGAGAATGAGAGGGGAGACACAGGAAAACAACCACACACGTAACACCCCCACCCATAAGAGCAAACATCACACACGAGAAAGGGCATCCGCACACATTTTCTCGGAGCCCTTCTTGTGACGAATCACCAGGTTGTACCCCTGCACAATCAGCGCCCACCGCATGAGGCGCTGGTTCTGATTATACATCCGGTGGAGAAAAACCAGCGGATTGTGATCCGTGTAGACCACAATTGGCCTAGAACTCGATCCCAAATAAACTTCAAAAAACTGGAGTGCCATCAGCAAAGCCAGAGCTTCCTGCTCAATAGTAGAGTACCGTGTCTGGCACTCATTGAACTTCCGTGAGAAGTAGCAGACCGGATGGTCCAGCCCGTTGGAATCCTCCTGGATAAGAACGGCACCGGCACCTACATTACATGCGTCTACCTCCATCTTGAATGGCTTCTCAAAGTCTGGAGCCACCAGAACAGGGGTACTACATAGCAGAGTCTTAACAGAAACAAAAGCGTGTTGGCAATCTGGAGACCACGCAAACGGGACCAAGGGGCTCAGCAGACTAGTCAGAGGGGCGACACCTCTTTAGGCCACTGCATAGAAACTGCGATGCGTTCAAACACACCAAAATAAGAATCGATTTCCGATTCCCGGAACTGCGGAACCAACGCCATTTGTTTAGTCACATCCAATGTGCAAAATGAGCTAGCTAGTGGAGAAGAGAGGGTGGTTTGGGGTGAACGTGCTGCACTTGCAGCCTCCAATTCCAACCTCCGTAGTTTCACCTCCTTCTCTGCCTCAATCCGTCGGATCTCCAGATGGTGCTCACGCTCAGCTTGCCTCTCTCCACGCTCAGCCTCCATTTGCAAGCGGGCCAACCTTACTTTCAGACGGGCGTCCTGAGACGACATTAATAAAGTAGGTGACAACGGATTAAAGCGTGGTAAGGTAGCGGGTGGCTTAGCCTCTGCCCCAGCCTGCATGTCCTCCCTATCATCACTACAAGGAGAAGCCGCATTCACACCAAGCACCTCCTTGCCCACCAGCATATCCACGACACACTCCTTAAGTCTCGCTTTGAGCAGGGTCCCCTGAACTGGAAACTCAAAATGAGCCGCTATGGCATATAAATCAGCCTTCCGGCATCTGTCAATTCGATCCATAGACGGATCAGCCAAAAAGACACCCAACTCAAAAGCCTCCATAACGAGCCCTACAAAAAAAACTACTGCCTATCTTATACACACAAACCAGCTACACTATGTGCACACCTGCATCGAACACCTCTAAGCCAGCCCGACGTGGAGTCCTACAATGAGGATCCCGGATGAGCCCCCAAATATGTTACGGCTCCAGGATGTTAGCTTGCTACGTCTAGGGGGGGAGTAGGGGAACCATAACACATGTTACTGTTAGGCTGACTCGGAGAACAACAAAACAGGGCACAACAGCAAACTGGATCAGTAAGTGTGTTTTATTTAGCCAGCGATCCGCCAAGGGGAATAGGGAACTATAAGCGGAGCCAAAGCAAAGAAAACAAGACAACGTGACAACTAACTAGTGCACACATACAACCTAGCTAATACATACAGAGGGTGGCCCCGCTCCTAACCTGATGTGATAACAGAGTATGGTCTACGTGATGGCAGTGTAAACCCAAGGGTGTCTTACCTATTCACCTAAACCCCGGTGGCATCTCACAAACAAAAGGCAACAGCTCCACACAGCCCACACACAGGCAGACAATGGCCTCTCTCCATGGAGACAAAACAGGTGCAAGTTATCAAGGCCTGACGACACTAATTGGCCAACAGACAGCTCCCAGATTGGACAGGGGGTTGGACGATGGTGGAGGAACAGCCAATGGTGTGAGACCTGCAGAGAATGAGAGGGGAGACACAGGAAAACAACCACACACGTAACAGATGAAAAAGTCAGAAATGTTAACCATTGCTTCCAAAAAAGGCTTAACTCCCCGTTTCCAGCTGTTTAGTGACATTTGGGATGACGTGTGATGAAAAATTCAAGAATTTAACCATTTCTTCCAAAAAAAGGCACATCTCCCTGTTTCCAGCACTTTTCTGACACTGGAGCTGATAGGTGATGAAAACGTCAAAATGTTAACCATTGCTTCCAAAAAAGGCTTATCTCCCCGTTTCCAGCTGTTTAGTGACATTTGGGATGATGTGTGATGAAAAATTCAAGAATTTAACCATTTCTTCCAAAAAAGGCTTATCTCCCTGTTTCCAGCGCTTTTCTGACACTTGGGCTGACATGTGATGAAAAAGTCAGAAATCTTAATCAATGCTTCCAAAAAAGGCTTATCTCCCCGTTTCCAGCTGTTAAGTGATATTTGGGATGATGTGTGATGAAAAATTCAAGAATTTAACCATTTCTTCCAAAAAAAGGCATATCTCCCTGTTTCCAGTGCTTTTCTGACACTGAAGCTGATATGTGATGAAAAAGTCAAAATGTTAACCATTGCTTCCAAAAAAGGCTTATCTCCCCGTTTCCAGCTGTTTAATGACATTTGGGATGATGTGTGTTGAAAAATTCAAGAATTTAACCATTTCTTCCAAAAACAGGCACATCTCCCTGTTTCCAGCGCATTTCTGACACTGGAGCTGATAGGTGATGAAAACGTAAAAATTTTAACCATTGCTTCCAAAAAAGGCTTATCTCCCCGTTTCCAGCTGTTTAGTGACATTTGGGATGATGTGTGATGAAAAATTCAAGAATTTAATCATTTCTTCCAAAAAAGGCTTATCTCCCTGTTTCCAGCGCTTTTCTGACACTTGGGCTGACATGTGATGAAAAAGTCAGAAATCTTAATCAATGCTTCCAAAAAAGGCTTATCTCCCCGTTTCCAGCTGTTTAGTGACATTTGGGATGATGTGTGATGAAAAATTCAAGAATTTAACCATTTCTTCCAAAAAAGGCTTATCTCCCTGTTCCCTGGGCTTTTCTGACACTTGGGCTGACATGTGATGAAAAAGTCAGAAATCTTAACCATTGCTTCCAAAAAAGGCTTATCTCCCCGTTTCCAGCTGTTTAGTGACATTTGGGATGATGTGTGATGAAAAATTCAAGAATTTAATCATTTCTTCCAAAAAAGGCTTATCTCCCTGTTTCCAGCGCTTTTCTGACACTTGGGCTGACATGTGATGAAAAAGTCAGAAATCTTAATCAATGCTTCCAAAAAAGGCTTATCTCCCCGTTTCCAGCTGTTTAGTGACATTTGGGATGATGTGTGATGAAAAATTCAAGAATTTAACCATTTCTTCCAAAAAAGGCTTATCTCCCTGTTCCCTGGGCTTTTCTGACACTTGGGCTGACATGTGATGAAAAAGTCAGAAATCTTAACCATTGCTTCCAAAAAAGGCTTATCTCCCCGTTTCCAGCTGTTTAGTGACATTTGGGATGATGTGAGATGAAAAATTCAAGAATTTAACCATTTCTTCCAAAAAAGGCTTATCTCCCTGTTTCCTGCGCTTTTCTGACACTTGGGCTGACATGTGATGAAAAAGTCAGAAATCTTAATCAATGCTTCCAAAAAAGGCTTATCTCCCCGTTTCCAGCTGTGTAGTGACATTTGGGATGATGTGTGATGAAAAATTCAAGAATTTAACCATTTCTTCCAAAAAAAGGCAGATCTCCCTGTTTCCAGCGCTTTTCTGTCACTGGAGCTGATATGTGATGAAAAAGTCAAAATGTTAACCATTGCTTCCAAAAAAGGCTTATCTCCCCGTTTCCAGCTGTTTAGTGACATTTGGGATGATGTGTGTTGAAAAATTCAAGAATTTAACCATTTCTTCCAAAAAAAGGCACATCTCCCTGTTTCCAGCGCATTTCTGACACTGGAGCTGATAGGTGATGAAAACGTAAAAATTTTAACCATTGCTTCCAAAAAAGGCTTATCTCCCCGTTTCCAGCTGTTTAGTGACATTTGGGATGATGTGTGATGAAAAATTCAAGAATTTAATCATTTCTTCCAAAAAAGGCTTATCTCCCTGTTTCCAGCGCTTTTCTGACACTTGGGCTGACATGTGATGAAAAAGTCAGAAATCTTAATCAATGCTTCCAAAAAAGGCTTATCTCCCCGTTTCCAGCTGTTTAGTGACATTTGGGATGATGTGTGATGAAAAATTCAAGAATTTAACCATTTCTTCCAAAAAAGGCTTATCTCCCTGTTCCCTGGGCTTTTCTGACACTTGGGCTGACATGTGATGAAAAAGTCAGAAATCTTAATCAATGCTTCCAAAAAAGGCTTATCTCCCCGTTTCCAGCTGTGTAGTGACATTTGGGATGATGTGTGATGAAAAATTCAAGAATTTAACCATTTCTTCCAAAAAAAGGCAGATCTCCCTGTTTCCAGCGCTTTTCTGTCACTGGAGCTGATATGTGATGAAAAAGTCAAAATGTTAACCATTGCTTCCAAAAAAGGCTTATCTCCCCGTTTCCAGCTGTTTAGTGACATTTGGGATGATGTGTGATGAAAAATTCAAGAATTTAACCATTTCTTCCAAAAAAGGCTTATCTCCCTGTTTCCTGCGCTTTTCTGACACTTGGGCTGACATGTGATGAAAAAGTCAGAAATCTTAACCATTGCTTCCAAAAAAGGCTTATCTCCCCGTTTCCAGCTGTTTAGTGACATTTGGGATGATGTGTGATGAAAAATTCAAGAATTTAACCATTTCTTCCAAAAAAAGGCAGATCTCCCTGTTTCCAGCGCTTTTCTGACACTGGAGCTGATATGTGATGAAAAAGTCAAAATGTTAACCATTGCTTCCAAAAAAGGCTTATCTCCCCGTTTCCAGCTGTTTAGTGACATTTGGGATGATGTGTGATGAAAAATTCAAGAATTTAACCATTTCTTCCAAAAAAGGCTTATCTCCCTGTTTCCTGCGCTTTTCTGACACTTGGGCTGACATGTGATGAAAAAGTCAGAAATCTTAACCATTGCTTCCAAAAAAGGCCTATCTCCCCGTTTCCAGCTGTTTAGTGACATTTGGGATGATGTGTGATGAAAAATTCAAGAATTTAACCATTTCTTCCAAAAAAGGCTTATCTCCCCGTTTCCAGCGCTTTTCTGACACTGGAGCTGATATGTGATGAAAAAGTCAAAATGTTAACCATTGCTTCCAAAAAAGGCTTATCTCCCATTTTCCAGCTGTTTAGTGACATTTGGGATGATGTGTGATGAAAAATACTAGAATTTAACCATTTCTTCCAAAAAAAGACTTATCTCCCTGTTTCCAGTGCTTTTCTGACACTGGAGCTGATATGTGATGAAAAATTCAAGAATTTAACCATTTCTTCCAAAAAAGGCTTATCTCCCCGTTTCCAGCGCTTTTCTGACACTGGAGCTGAAATGTGATGAAAAAGTCAAAATGTTAACCATTGCTTCCAAAAAAGGCTTATCTCCCATTTTCCAGCTGTTTAGTGACATTTGGGATGATGTGTGATGAAAAATACTAGAATTTAACCATTTCTTCCAAAAAAAGACTTATCTCCCTGTTTCCAGTGCTTTTCTGACACTGGAGCTGATATGTGATGAAAAAGTCAAAATGTTAACCATTGCTTCCAAAAAAGGCTTATCTCCCCGTTTCCAGCTGTTTAGTGACATTTGGGATGATGTGTGATGAAAAATTCAAGAATTTAACCATTTCTTCCAAAAAAGGCTTATCTCCCTGTTTCCAGCGCTTTTCTGACACTGGAGCTGATATGTGATGAAAAAGTCAGAATGTTAACCATTGCTTCCAAAATAGGCTTATCTCCCCGTTTCCAGCTGTTTAGTGACATTTGGGATGATGTGTGATGAAAAATTCAAGAATTTAACCATTTCTTCCAAAAAAGGCTTATCTCCCTGTTTCCAGCGCTTTTCTGACACTGGAGCTGATGTGTGATGAAAAATTCAAGAATTTAACCATTTCTTCCAAAAAAGGCATATCTCCCCGTTTCCAGCTGTTTAGTGACATTTGGGATTATGTGTGATGAAAAATTCAAGAATTTAACCATTTCTTCCAAAAAAGGCTTATCTCCCTGTTTCCAGCGCTTTTCTGACACTTGAGCTGATATGTGATGAAAAAGTCAGAAATGTTAACCATTGCTTCCAAAAAAGGCTTAACTCCCCGTTTCCAGCTGTTTAGTGACATTTGGGATGACGTGTGATGAAAAATTCAAGAATTTAACCATTTCTTCCAAAAAAAGGCACATCTCCCTGTTTCCAGCACTTTTCTGACACTGGAGCTGATAGGTGATGAAAACGTCAAAATGTTAACCATTGCTTCCAAAAAAGGCTTATCTCCCCGTTTCCAGCTGTTTAGTGACATTTGGGATGATGTGTGATGAAAAATTCAAGAATTTAATCATTTCTTCCAAAAAAGGCTTATCTCCCTGTTTCCAGCGCTTTTCTGACACTTGGGCTGACATGTGATGAAAAAGTCAGAAATCTTAATCAATGCTTCCAAAAAAGGCTTATCTCCCCGTTTCCAGCTGTTTAGTGACATTTGGGATGATGTGTGATGAAAAATTCAAGAATTTAACCATTTCTTCCAAAAAAGGCTTATCTCCCTGTTCCCTGGGCTTTTCTGACACTTGGGCTGACATGTGATGAAAAAGTCAGAAATCTTAACCATTGCTTCCAAAAAAGGCTTATCTCCCCGTTTCCAGCTGTTTAGTGACATTTGGGATGATGTGTGATGAAAAATTCAAGAATTTAATCATTTCTTCCAAAAAAGGCTTATCTCCCTGTTTCCAGCGCTTTTCTGACACTTGGGCTGACATGTGATGAAAAAGTCAGAAATCTTAATCAATGCTTCCAAAAAAGGCTTATCTCCCCGTTTCCAGCTGTTTAGTGACATTTGGGATGATGTGTGATGAAAAATTCAAGAATTTAACCATTTCTTCCAAAAAAGGCTTATCTCCCTGTTCCCTGGGCTTTTCTGACACTTGGGCTGACATGTGATGAAAAAGTCAGAAATCTTAACCATTGCTTCCAAAAAAGGCTTATCTCCCCGTTTCCAGCTGTTTAGTGACATTTGGGATGATGTGTGATGAAAAATTCAAGAATTTAACCATTTCTTCCAAAAAAGGCTTATCTCCCTGTTTCCTGCGCTTTTCTGACACTTGGGCTGACATGTGATGAAAAAGTCAGAAATCTTAATCAATGCTTCCAAAAAAGGCTTATCTCCCTGTTTCCAGCGCATTTCTGACACTGGAGCTGATAGGTGATGAAAACGTAAAAATTTTAACCATTGCTTCCAAAAAAGGCTTATCTCCCCGTTTCCAGCTGTTTAGTGACATTTGGGATGATGTGTGATGAAAAATTCAAGAATTTAATCATTTCTTCCAAAAAAGCTTATCTCCCTGTTTCCAGCGCTTTTCTGACACTTGGGCTGACATGTGATGAAAAAGTCAGAAATCTTAATCAATGCTTCCAAAAAAGGCTTATCTCCCCGTTTCCAGCTGTTTAGTGACATTTGGGATGATGTGTGATGAAAAATTCAAAAATTTAACCATTTCTTCCAAAAAAGGCTTATCTCCCTGTTCCCTGGGCTTTTCTGACACTTGGGCTGACATGTGATGAAAAAGTCAGAAATCTTAACCATTGCTTCCAAAAAAGGCTTATCTCCCCGTTTCCAGCTGTTTAGTGACATTTGGGATGATGTGTGATGAAAAATTCAAGAATTTAACCATTTCTTCCAAAAAAGGCTTATCTCCCTGTTTCCTGCGCTTTTCTGACACTTGGGCTGACATGTGATGAAAAAGTCAGAAATCTTAATCAATGCTTCCAAAAAAGGCTTATCTCCCCGTTTCCAGCTGTGTAGTGACATTTGGGATGATGTGTGATGAAAAATTCAAGAATTTAACCATTTCTTCCAAAAAAGGCTTATCTCCCTGTTTCCAGCGCTTTTCTGACACTGGAGCTGATGTGTGATGAAAAATTCAAGAATTTAACCATTTCTTCCAAAAAAGGCATATCTCCCCGTTTCCAGCTGTTTAGTGACATTTGGGATTATGTGTGATGAAAAATTCAAGAATTTAACCATTTCTTCCAAAAAAGGCTTATCTCCCTGTTTCCAGCGCTTTTCTGACACTTGAGCTGATATGTGATGAAAAAGTCAGAAATGTTAACCATTGCTTCCAAAAAAGGCTTAACTCCCCGTTTCCAGCTGTTTAGTGACATTTGGGATGACGTGTGATGAAAAATTCAAGAATTTAACCATTTCTTCCAAAAAAAGGCACATCTCCCTGTTTCCAGCACTTTTCTGACACTGGAGCTGATAGGTGATGAAAACGTCAAAATGTTAACCATTGCTTCCAAAAAAGGCTTATCTCCCCGTTTCCAGCTGTTTAGTGACATTTGGGATGATGTGTGATGAAAAATTCAAGAATTTAATCATTTCTTCCAAAAAAGGCTTATCTCCCTGTTTCCAGCGCTTTTCTGACACTTGGGCTGACATGTGATGAAAAAGTCAGAAATCTTAATCAATGCTTCCAAAAAAGGCTTATCTCCCCGTTTCCAGCTGTTTAGTGACATTTGGGATGATGTGTGATGAAAAATTCAAGAATTTAACCATTTCTTCCAAAAAAGGCTTATCTCCCTGTTCCCTGGGCTTTTCTGACACTTGGGCTGACATGTGATGAAAAAGTCAGAAATCTTAACCATTGCTTCCAAAAAAGGCTTATCTCCCCGTTTCCAGCTGTTTAGTGACATTTGGGATGATGTGTGATGAAAAATTCAAGAATTTAATCATTTCTTCCAAAAAAGGCTTATCTCCCTGTTTCCAGCGCTTTTCTGACACTTGGGCTGACATGTGATGAAAAAGTCAGAAATCTTAATCAATGCTTCCAAAAAAGGCTTATCTCCCCGTTTCCAGCTGTTTAGTGACATTTGGGATGATGTGTGATGAAAAATTCAAGAATTTAACCATTTCTTCCAAAAAAGGCTTATCTCCCTGTTCCCTGGGCTTTTCTGACACTTGGGCTGACATGTGATGAAAAAGTCAGAAATCTTAACCATTGCTTCCAAAAAAGGCTTATCTCCCCGTTTCCAGCTGTTTAGTGACATTTGGGATGATGTGTGATGAAAAATTCAAGAATTTAACCATTTCTTCCAAAAAAGGCTTATCTCCCTGTTTCCTGCGCTTTTCTGACACTTGGGCTGACATGTGATGAAAAAGTCAGAAATCTTAATCAATGCTTCCAAAAAAGGCTTATCTCCCTGTTTCCAGCGCATTTCTGACACTGGAGCTGATAGGTGATGAAAACGTAAAAATTTTAACCATTGCTTCCAAAAAAGGCTTATCTCCCCGTTTCCAGCTGTTTAGTGACATTTGGGATGATGTGTGATGAAAAATTCAAGAATTTAATCATTTCTTCCAAAAAAGCTTATCTCCCTGTTTCCAGCGCTTTTCTGACACTTGGGCTGACATGTGATGAAAAAGTCAGAAATCTTAATCAATGCTTCCAAAAAAGGCTTATCTCCCCGTTTCCAGCTGTTTAGTGACATTTGGGATGATGTGTGATGAAAAATTCAAAAATTTAACCATTTCTTCCAAAAAAGGCTTATCTCCCTGTTCCCTGGGCTTTTCTGACACTTGGGCTGACATGTGATGAAAAAGTCAGAAATCTTAACCATTGCTTCCAAAAAAGGCTTATCTCCCCGTTTCCAGCTGTTTAGTGACATTTGGGATGATGTGTGATGAAAAATTCAAGAATTTAACCATTTCTTCCAAAAAAGGCTTATCTCCCTGTTTCCTGCGCTTTTCTGACACTTGGGCTGACATGTGATGAAAAAGTCAGAAATCTTAATCAATGCTTCCAAAAAAGGCTTATCTCCCCGTTTCCAGCTGTGTAGTGACATTTGGGATGATGTGTGATGAAAAATTCAAGAATTTAACCATTTCTTCCAAAAAAAGGCAGATCTCCCTGTTTCCAGCGCTTTTCTGTCACTGGAGCTGATATGTGATGAAAAAGTCAAAATGTTAACCATTGCTTCCAAAAAAGGCTTATCTCCCCGTTTCCAGCTGTTTAGTGACATTTGGGATGATGTGTGATGAAAAATTCAAGAATTTAACCATTTCTTCCAAAAAAGGCTTATCTCCCTGTTTCCTGCGCTTTTCTGACACTTGGGCTGACATGTGATGAAAAAGTCAGAAATCTTAACCATTGCTTCCAAAAAAGGCTTATCTCCCCGTTTCCAGCTGTTTAGTGACATTTGGGATGATGTGTGATGAAAAATTCAAGAATTTAACCATTTCTTCCAAAAAAAGGCAGATCTCCCTGTTTCCAGCGCTTTTCTGACACTGGAGCTGATATGTGATGAAAAAGTCAAAATGTTAACCATTGCTTCCAAAAAAGGCTTATCTCCCCGTTTCCAGCTGTTTAGTGACATTTGGGATGATGTGTGATGAAAAATTCAAGAATTTAACCATTTCTTCCAAAAAAGGCTTATCTCCCTGTTTCCTGCGCTTTTCTGACACTTGGGCTGACATGTGATGAAAAAGTCAGAAATCTTAATCAATGCTTCCAAAAAAGGCTTATCTCCCCGTTTCCAGCTGTTTAGTGACATTTGGGATGATGTGTGATGAAAAATTCAAGAATTTAACCATTTCTTCCAAAAAAGGCTTATCTCCCTGTTTCCTGCGCTTTTCTGACACTTGGGCTGACATGTGATGAAAAAGTCAGAAATCTTAACCATTGCTTCCAAAAAAGGCTTATATCCCCGTTTCCAGCTGTTTAGTGACATTTGGGATGATGTGTGATGAAAAATTCAAGAATTTAACCATTTCTTCCAAAAAAAGGCATATCTCCCTGTTTCCAGCGCTGTTCTGACACTGGAGCTGATATGTGATGAAAAAGTCAAAAAGTTAACCATTGCTTCCAAAAAAGGCTTCTCTCCCCGTTTCCAGCTGTTTAGTGACATTTGTGATGATGTGTGATGAAAAATTCAAGAATTTAACCATTTCTTCCAAAAAAGGCTTATCTCCCTATTTCCTGCGCTTTTCTGACACTTGGGCTGATATGTGATCAAAAAGTCAGAAATCTTAATCAATGCTTCCAAAAAAGGCTTATCTCCCCGTTTCCAGCTGTTTATTGACATTTGGGATGATGTGTGATGAAAAATTCAAGAATTTAACCATTTCTTCCAAAAAAAGGCATATCTCCTTGTTTCCAGCGCATTTCTGACACTGGAGCTGATAGGTGATGAAAACCTAAAAATGTTAACCATTGCTTCCAAAAAAGGCCTATCTCCCCGTTTCCAGCTGTTTAGTGACATTTGGGATGATGTGTGATGAAAAATTCAAGAATTTAACCATTTCTTCCAAAAAAGGCTTATCTCCCCGTTTCCAGCGCTTTTCTGACACTGGAGCTGATATGTGATGAAAAAGTCAAAATGTTAACCATTGCTTCCAAAAAAGGCTTATCTCCCATTTTCCAGCTGTTTAGTGACATTTGGGATGATGTGTGATGAAAAATACTAGAATTTAACCATTTCTTCCAAAAAAAGACTTATCTCCCTGTTTCCAGTGCTTTTCTGACACTGGAGCTGATATGTGATGAAAAATTCAAGAATTTAACCATTTCTTCCAAAAAAGGCTTATCTCCCCGTTTCCAGCGCTTTTCTGACACTGGAGCTGATATGTGATGAAAAAGTCAAAATGTTAACCATTGCTTCCAAAAAAGGCTTATCTCCCATTTTCCAGCTGTTTAGTGACATTTGGGATGATGTGTGATGAAAAATACTAGAATTTAACCATTTCTTCCAAAAAAAGACTTATCTCCCTGTTTCCAGTGCTTTTCTGACACTGGAGCTGATATGTGATGAAAAAGTCAGAAATCTTAATCAATGCTTCCAAAAAAGGCTTATCTCCCCGTTTCCAGCTGTTTAGTGACGTTTGGGATGATGTGTGATGAAAAATTCAAGAATTTAACCATTTCTTCCAAAAAAGGCTTATCTCCCTGTTTCCTGCGCTTTTCTGACACTTGGGCTGACATGTGATGAAAAAGTCAGAAATCTTAATCAATGCTTCCAAAAAAGGCTTATCTCCCCGTTTCCAGCTGTTTAGTGACATTTGGGACTATGTGTGTTGAAAAATTCAAGAATTTAACCATTTCATCCAAAAAAGGCTTATCTCCCTGTTTCCAGCGCTTTTCTGACACTTGGGCTGACATGTGATGAAAAAGTCAAAATCTTAATCAATGCTTCCAAAAAAGGCTTATCTCCCCGTTTCCAGCTGTTTAGTGACATTTGGAATGATGTGTGATGAAAAATTCAAGAATTTAACCATTTCTTCCAAAAAAAGGCAGATCTCCCTGTTTCCAGCGCTTTTCTGACACTTGGGCTGACATGTGATGAAAAAGTCAGAAATCTTAATCAATGCTTCCAAAAAAGGCTTATCTCCCCGTTTCCAGCTGTTTAGTGACGTTTGGGATGATGTGTGATGAAAAATTCAAGAATTTAACCATTTCTTCCAAAAAAGGCTTATCTCCCTGTTTCCAGCGCTTTTCTGACACTTGGGCTGATATGTGATGAAAAAGTGAGAATCTTAATCAATGCTTCCAAAAAAGGCTTATCTCCCCGTTTCCAGCTGTTTAGTGACATTTGGGATGATGTGTGATGAAAAATTCAAGAATTTAACCATTTCTTCCAAAAAAAGGCAGATCTCCCTGTTTCCAGCGCTTTTCTGACACTTGGGCTGACATGTGATGAAAAAGTCAGAAATCTTAATCAATGCTTCCAAAAAAGGCTTATCTCCCCGTTTCCAGCTGTTTAGTGACGTTTGGGATGATGTGTGATGAAAAATTCAAGAATTTAACCATTTCTTCCAAAAAAGGCTTATCTCCCTGTTTCCTGCGCTTTTCTGACACTTGGGCTGACATGTGATGAAAAAGTCAGAAATCTTAATCAATGCTTCCAAAAAAGCCTTATCTCCCCGTTTCCAGCTGTTTAGTGACATTTGGAATGATGTGTGATGAAAAATTCAAGAATTTAACCATTTCTTCCAAAAAAAGGCAGATCTCCCTGTTTCCAGCGCTTTTCTGACACTTGGGCTGACATGTGATGAAAAAGTCAGAAATCTTAATCAATGCTTCCAAAAAAGGCTTATCTCCCCGTTTCCAGCTGTTTAGTGACATTTGGGATGATGTGTGATGAAAAATTCAAGAATTTAACCATTTCTTCCAAAAAAAGGCAGATCTCCATGTTTCCAGCGCTTTTCTGACACTTGGGCTGACATGTGATGAAAAAGTCAGAAATCTTAATCAATGCTTCCAAAAAAGGCTTATCTCCCCGTTTCCAGCTGTTTAGTGACGTTTGGGATGATGTGTGATGAAAAATTCAAGAATTTAACCATTTCTTCCAAAAAAGGCTTATCTCCCTGTTTCCAGCGCTTTTCTGACACTTGGGCTGATATGTGATGAAAAAGTGAGAATCTTAATCAATGCTTCCAAAAAAGGCTTATCTCCCCGTTTCCAGCTGTTTAGTGACATTTGGGATGATGTGTGATGAAAAATTCAAGAATTTAACCATTTCTTCCAAAAAAGGCTTATCTCCCTGTTTCCAGCGCTTTTCTGACACTTGTGCTGATATGTGATGAAAAAGTCAAAATCTTAATCAATGCTTCCAAAAAAGGCTTATCTCCCCGTTTCCAGCTGTTTAGTGACATTTGGGATGATGTGTGATGAAAAATTCAAGAATTTAACCATTTCATCCAAAAAAGGCTTATCTCCCTGTTTCCAGCGCTTTTCTGACACTTGAGCTGATATGTGATGAAAAAGTGAGAAATCTTAATCAATGCTTCCAAAAAAGGCTTATCTCCCCGTTTCCAGCTGTTTAGTGACATTTGGGATGATGTGTGATGAAAAATTCGAGAATTTAACCATTTCATCCAAAAAAGGCTTATCTCCCTGTTTCCAGCGCTTTTCTGACACTTGGGCTGACATGTGATGAAAAAGTCAGAAATCTTAATCAATGCTTCCAAAAAAGGCTTATCTCCCCGTTTCCAGCTGTTTAGTGACATTTGGGATGATGTGTGATGAAAAATTCAAGAATTTAACCATTTCTTCCAAAAAAAGGCAGATCTCCCTGTTTCCAGCGCTTTTCTGACACTTGGGCTGACATGTGATGAAAAAGTCAGAAATCTTAATCAATGCTTCCAAAAAAGGCTTATCTCCCCGTTTCCAGCTGTTTAGTGACATTTGGAATGATGTGTGATGAAAAATTCAAGAATTTAACCATTTCTTCCAAAAAAAGGCAGATCTCCCTGTTTCCAGCGCTTTTCTGACACTTGGGCTGACATGTGATGAAAAAGTCAGAAATCTTAATCAATGCTTCCAAAAAAGGCTTATCTCCCCGTTTCCAGCTGTTTAGTGACATTTGGGATGATGTGTGATGAAAAATTCAAGAATTTAACCATTTCTTCCAAAAAAAGGCAGATCTCCCTGTTTCCAGCGCTTTTCTGACACTTGGGCTGACATGTGATGAAAAAGTCAGAAATCTTAATCAATGCTTCCAAAAAAGGCTTATCTCCCCGTTTCCAGCTGTTTAGTGACGTTTGGGATGATGTGTGATGAAAAATTCAAGAATTTAACCATTTCTTCCAAAAAAGGCTTATCTCCCTGTTTCCAGCGCTTTTCTGACACTTGGGCTGATATGTGATGAAAAAGTGAGAATCTTAATCAATGCTTCCAAAAAAGGCTTATCTCCCCGTTTCCAGCTGTTTAGTGACATTTGGGATGATGTGTGATGAAAAATTCAAGAATTTAACCATTTCTTCCAAAAAAGGCTTATCTCCCTGTTTCCAGCGCTTTTCTGACACTTGTGCTGATATGTGATGAAAAAGTCAAAATCTTAATCAATGCTTCCAAAAAAGGCTTATCTCCCCGTTTCCAGCTGTTTAGTGACATTTGGGATGATGTGTGATGAAAAATTCAAGAATTTAACCATTTCTTCCAAAAAAGGCTTATCTCCCTGTTTCCAGCGCTTTTCTGACACTTGGGCTGACATGTGATGAAAAAGTGAGAAATCTTAATCAATGCTTCCAAAAAAGGCTTATCTCCCCGTTTCCAGCTGTTTAGTGACATTTGGGATGATGTGTGATGAAAAATTTGAGAATTTAACCATTTCATCCAAAAAAGGCTTATCTCCCTGTTTCCAGCGCTTTTCTGACACTTGGGCTGACATGTGATGAAAAAGTCAGAAATCTTAATCAATGCTTCCAAAAAAGGCTTATCTCCCCGTTTCCAGCTGTTTAGTGACATTTGGGATGATGTGTGATGAAAAATTCAAGAATTTAACCATTTCTTCCAAAAAAGGCTTATCTCCCTGTTCCCTGGGCTTTTCTGACACTTGGGCTGACATGTGATGAAAAAGTCAGAAATCTTAATCAATGCTTCCAAAAAAGGCTTATCTCCCCGTTTCCAGCTGTGTAGTGACATTTGGGATGATGTGTGATGAAAAATTCAAGAATTTAACCATTTCTTCCAAAAAAAGGCAGATCTCCCTGTTTCCAGCGCTTTTCTGTCACTGGAGCTGATATGTGATGAAAAAGTCAAAATGTTAACCATTGCTTCCAAAAAAGGCTTATCTCCCCGTTTCCAGCTGTTTAGTGACATTTGGGATGATGTGTGATGAAAAATTCAAGAATTTAACCATTTCTTCCAAAAAAGGCTTATCTCCCTGTTTCCTGCGCTTTTCTGACACTTGGGCTGACATGTGATGAAAAAGTCAGAAATCTTAACCATTGCTTCCAAAAAAGGCTTATCTCCCCGTTTCCAGCTGTTTAGTGACATTTGGGATGATGTGTGATGAAAAATTCAAGAATTTAACCATTTCATCCAAAAAAGGCAGATCTCCCTGTTTCCAGCGCTTTTCTGACACTTGGGCTGACATGTGATGAAAAAGTCAGAAATCTTAATCAATGCTTCCAAAAAAGGCTTATCTCCCCGTTTCCAGCTGTTTAGTGACATTTGGGATGATGTGTGATGAAAAATTCAAGAATTTAACCATTTCTTCCAAAAAAGGCTTATCTCCCTGTTTCCAGCGCTTTTCTGACACTTGGGCTGATATGTGATGAAAAAGTGAGAATCTTAATCAATGCTTCCAAAAAAGGCTTATCTCCCCGTTTCCAGCTGTTTAGTGACATTTGGGATGATGTGTGATGAAAAATTCAAGAATTTAACCATTTCATCCAAAAAAGGCTTATCTCCCTGTTTCCAGCGCTTTTCTGACACTTGAGCTGATATGTGATGAAAAAGTCAAAATCTTAATCAATGCTTCCAAAAAAGGCTTATCTCCCCGTTTCCAGCTGTTTAGTGACATTTGGGATGATGTGTGATGAAAAATTTGAGAATTTAACCATTTCATCCAAAAAAGGCTTATCTCCCTGTTTCCAGCGCTTTTCTGACACTTGGGCTGACATGTGATGAAAAAGTCAGAAATCTTAATCAATGCTTCCAAAAAAGGCTTATCTCCCCGTTTCCAGCTGTTTAGTGACATTTGGGATGATGTGTGATGAAAAATTCAAGAATTTAACCATTTCTTCCAAAAAAAGGCAGATCTCCCTGTTTCCAGCGCTTTTCTGACACTTGGGCTGACATGTGATGAAAAAGTCAGAAATCTTAATCAATGCTTCCAAAAAAGGCTTATCTCCCCGTTTCCAGCTGTTTAGTGACATTTGGAATGATGTGTGATGAAAAATTCAAGAATTTAACCATTTCTTCCAAAAAAAGGCAGATCTCCCTGTTTCCAGCGCTTTTCTGACACTTGGGCTGACATGTGATGAAAAAGTCAGAAATCTTAATCAATGCTTCCAAAAAAGGCTTATCTCCCCGTTTCCAGCTGTTTAGTGACATTTGGGATGATGTGTGATGAAAAATTCAAGAATTTAACCATTTCTTCCAAAAAAAGCTTATCTCCCTGTTTCCAGCGCTTTTCTGACACTTGGGCTGATATGTGATGAAAAAGTCAAAATCTTAATCAATGCTTCCAAAAAAGGCTTATCTCCCCGTTTCCAGCTGTTTAGTGACATTTGGGATGATGTGTGATGAAAAATTCAAGAATTTAACCATTTCATCCAAAAAAGGCTTATCTCCCTGTTTCCTGCGCTTTTCTGACACTTGGGCTGACATGTGATGAAAAAGTCAGAAATCTTAATCAATGCTTCCAAAAAAGGCTTATCTCCCCGTTTCCAGCTGTTTAGTGACATTTGGGATGATGTGTGATGAAAAATTCAAGAATTTAACCATTTCATCCAAAAAAGGCTTATCTCCCTGTTTCCAGCGCTTTTCTGACACTTGAGCTGATATGTGATGAAAAAGTCAAAATCTTAATCAATGCTTCCAAAAAAGGCTTATCTCCCCGTTTCCAGCTGTTTAGTGACATTTGGGATGATGTGTAATGAAAAATACAAGAATTTAACCATTTCTTCCAAAAAAAGGCAGATCTCCCTGTTTCCAGCGCTTTTCTGACACTTGGGCTGACATGTGATGAAAAAGTCAGAAATCTTAATCAATGCTTCCAAAAAAGGCTTATCTCCCCGTTTCCAGCTGTTTAGTGACATTTGGGATGATGTGTGATGAAAAATTCAAGAATTTAACCATTTCTTCCAAAAAAGGCTTATCTCCCTGTTTCCAGCGCTTTTCTGACACTTGGGCTGACATGTGATGAAAAAGTCAGAAATCTTAATCAATGCTTCCAAAAAAGGCTTATCTCCCCGTTTCCAGCTGTTTAGTGACATTTGGGATGATGTGTGATGAAAAATTCAAGAATTTAACCATTTCTTCCAAAAAAGGCTTATCTCCCTGTTTCCAACGCTTTTCTGACACTTGGGGCTGACATGTGATGAAAAAGTCAGAAATCTTAATCAATGCTTCCAAAAAAGGCTTATCTCCCCGTTTCCAGATGTTTAGTGACATTTGGAATGATGTGTGATGAAAAATTCAAGGATTTAACCATTTCTTCCAAAAAAGGCTTATCTCCCTGTTTCCTGCACTTTTCTGACACTTGGGCTGACATGTGATGAAAAAGTCAGAAATCTTAATCAATGCTTCCAAAAAAGGCTTATCTCCCCGTTTCCAGCTGTTTAGTGACATTTGGAATGATGTGTGATGAAAAATTCAAGAATTTAACCATTTCTTCCAAAAAAAGGCAGATCTCCCTGTTTCCAGCGCTTTTCTGACACTTGGGCTGACATGTGATGAAAAAGTCAGAAATCTTAATCAATGCTTCCAAAAAAGGCTTATCTCCCCGTTTCCAGCTGTTTAGTGACATTTGGGATGATGTGTGATGAAAAATACTAGAATTTAACCATTTCTTCCAAAAAAAGACTTATCTCCCTGTTTCCAGTGCTTTTCTGACACTGGAGCTGATATGTGATGAAAAATTCAAGAATTTAACCATTTCTTCCAAAAAAGGCTTATCTCCCCGTTTCCAGCGCTTTTCTGACACTGGAGCTGATATGTGATGAAAAAGTCAAAATGTTAACCATTGCTTCCAAAAAAGGCTTATCTCCCATTTTCCAGCTGTTTAGTGACATTTGGGATGATGTGTGATGAAAAATACTAGAATTTAACCATTTCTTCCAAAAAAAGACTTATCTCCCTGTTTCCAGTGCTTTTCTGACACTGGAGCTGATATGTGATGAAAAAGTCAAAATGTTAACCATTGCTTCCAAAAAAGGCTTACCTCCCCGTTTCCAGCTGTTTAGTGACATTTGGGATGATGTGTGATGAAAAATTCAAGAATTTAACCATTTCTTCCAAAAAAGGCTTATCTCCCTGTTTCCAGCGCTTTTCTGACACTGGAGCTGATATGTGATGAAAAAGTCAGAATGTTAACCATTGCTTCCAAAATAGGCTTATCTCCCCGTTTCCAGCTGTTTAGTGACATTTGGGATGATGTGTGATGAAAAATTCAAGAATTTAACCATTTCTTCCAAAAAAGGCTTATCTCCCTGTTTCCAGCGCTTTTCTGACACTTGAGCTGATATGTGATGAAAAAGTCAGAAATGTTAACGATTGCTTCAAAAAAAAGGCTTATCTCCCCGTTTCCAGCTGTTTAGTGACATTTGGGATGCCGTGTGATGAAAAATTCAAGAATTTAACCATTTCTTCCAAAAAAAGGCACATCTCCCTGTTTCCAGCGCTTTTCTGACACTGGAGCTGATAGGTGATGAAAACGTCAAAATGTTAACCATTGCTTCCAAAAAAGGCTTATCTCCCCGTTTCCAGCTGTTTAGTGACATTTGGGATGATGTGTGATGAAAAATTCAAGAATTTAACCATTTCTTCCAAAAAAGGCTTATCTCCCTGTTTCCAGCGCTTTTCTGACACTGGAGCTGATGTGTGATGAAAAATTCAAGAATTTAACCATTTCTTCCAAAAAAGGCATATCTCCCCGTTTCCAGCTGTTTAGTGACATTTGGGATTATGTGTGATGAAAAATTCAAGAATCTAACCATTTCTTCCAAAAAAGGCTTATCTCCCTGTTTCCAGCGCTTTTCTGACACTTGAGCTGATATGTGATGAAAAAGTCAGAAATGTTAACCATTGCTTCCAAAAAAGGCTTAACTCCCCGTTTCCAGCTGTTTAGTGACATTTGGGATGACGTGTGATGAAAAATTCAAGAATTTAACCATTTCTTCCAAAAAAAGGCACATCTCCCTGTTTCCAGCACTTTTCTGACACTGGAGCTGATAGGTGATGAAAACGTCAAAATGTTAACCATTGCTTCCAAAAAAGGCTTATCTCCCCGTTTCCAGCTGTTTAGTGACATTTGGGATGATGTGTGATGAAAAATTCAAGAATTTAACCATTTCTTCCAAAAAAGGCTTATCTCCCTGTTTCCAGCGCTTTTCTGACACTTGGGCTGACATGTGATGAAAAAGTCAGAAATCTTAATCAATGCTTCCAAAAAAGGCTTATCTCCCCGTTTCCAGCTGTTAAGTGATATTTGGGATGATGTGTGATGAAAAATTCAAGAATTTAACCATTTCTTCCAAAAAAAGGCATATCTCCCTGTTTCCAGTGCTTTTCTGACACTGAAGCTGATATGTGATGAAAAAGTCAAAATGTTAACCATTGCTTCCAAAAAAGGCTTATCTCCCCGTTTCCAGCTGTTTAATGACATTTGGGATGATGTGTGTTGAAAAATTCAAGAATTTAACCATTTCTTCCAAAAACAGGCACATCTCCCTGTTTCCAGCGCATTTCTGACACTGGAGCTGATAGGTGATGAAAACGTAAAAATTTTAACCATTGCTTCCAAAAAAGGCTTATCTCCCCGTTTCCAGCTGTTTAGTGACATTTGGGATGATGTGTGATGAAAAATTCAAGAATTTAATCATTTCTTCCAAAAAAGGCTTATCTCCCTGTTTCCAGCGCTTTTCTGACACTTGGGCTGACATGTGATGAAAAAGTCAGAAATCTTAATCAATGCTTCCAAAAAAGGCTTATCTCCCCGTTTCCAGCTGTTTAGTGACATTTGGGATGATGTGTGATGAAAAATTCAAGAATTTAACCATTTCTTCCAAAAAAGGCTTATCTCCCTGTTCCCTGGGCTTTTCTGACACTTGGGCTGACATGTGATGAAAAAGTCAGAAATCTTAACCATTGCTTCCAAAAAAGGCTTATCTCCCCGTTTCCAGCTGTTTAGTGACATTTGGGATGATGTGTGATGAAAAATTCAAGAATTTAATCATTTCTTCCAAAAAAGGCTTATCTCCCTGTTTCCAGCGCTTTTCTGACACTTGGGCTGACATGTGATGAAAAAGTCAGAAATCTTAATCAATGCTTCCAAAAAAGGCTTATCTCCCCGTTTACAGCTGTTTAGTGACATTTGGGATGATGTGTGATGAAAAATTCAAGAATTTAACCATTTCTTCCAAAAAAGGCTTATCTCCCTGTTCCCTGGGCTTTTCTGACACTTGGGCTGACATGTGATGAAAAACTCAGAAATCTTAACCATTGCTTCCAAAAAAGGCTTATCTCCCCGTTTCCAGCTGTTTAGTGACATTTGGGATGATGTGAGATGAAAAATTCAAGAATTTAACCATTTCTTCCAAAAAAGGCTTATCTCCCTGTTTCCTGCGCTTTTCTGACACTTGGGCTGACATGTGATGAAAAAGTCAGAAATCTTAATCAATGCTTCCAAAAAAGGCTTATCTCCCCGTTTCCAGCTGTGTAGTGACATTTGGGATGATGTGTGATGAAAAATTCAAGAATTTAACCATTTCTTCCAAAAAAAGGCAGATCTCCCTGTTTCCAGCGCTTTTCTGTCACTGGAGCTGATATGTGATGAAAAAGTCAAAATGTTAACCATTGCTTCCAAAAAAGGCTTATCTCCCCGTTTCCAGCTGTTTAGTGACATTTGGGATGATGTGTGTTGAAAAATTCAAGAATTTAACCATTTCTTCCAAAAAAAGGCACATCTCCCTGTTTCCAGCGCATTTCTGACACTGGAGCTGATAGGTGATGAAAACGTAAAAATTTTAACCATTGCTTCCAAAAAAGGCTTATCTCCCCGTTTCCAGCTGTTTAGTGACATTTGGGATGATGTGTGATGAAAAATTCAAGAATTTAATCATTTCTTCCAAAAAAGGCTTATCTCCCTGTTTCCAGCGCTTTTCTGACACTTGGGCTGACATGTGATGAAAAAGTCAGAAATCTTAATCAATGCTTCCAAAAAAGGCTTATCTCCCCGTTTCCAGCTGTTTAGTGACATTTGGGATGATGTGTGATGAAAAATTCAAGAATTTAACCATTTCTTCCAAAAAAGGCTTATCTCCCTGTTCCCTGGGCTTTTCTGACACTTGGGCTGACATGTGATGAAAAAGTCAGAAATCTTAATCAATGCTTCCAAAAAAGGCTTATCTCCCCGTTTCCAGCTGTGTAGTGACATTTGGGATGATGTGTGATGAAAAATTCAAGAATTTAACCATTTCTTCCAAAAAAAGGCAGATCTCCCTGTTTCCAGCGCTTTTCTGTCACTGGAGCTGATATGTGATGAAAAAGTCAAAATGTTAACCATTGCTTCCAAAAAAGGCTTATCTCCCCGTTTCCAGCTGTTTAGTGACATTTGGGATGATGTGTGATGAAAAATTCAAGAATTTAACCATTTCTTCCAAAAAAGGCTTATCTCCCTGTTTCCTGCGCTTTTCTGACACTTGGGCTGACATGTGATGAAAAAGTCAGAAATCTTAACCATTGCTTCCAAAAAAGGCTTATCTCCCCGTTTCCAGCTGTTTAGTGACATTTGGGATGATGTGTGATGAAAAATTCAAGAATTTAACCATTTCTTCCAAAAAAAGGCAGATCTCCCTGTTTCCAGCGCTTTTCTGACACTGGAGCTGATATGTGATGAAAAAGTCAAAATGTTAACCATTGCTTCCAAAAAAGGCTTATCTCCCCGTTTCCAGCTGTTTAGTGACATTTGGGATGATGTGTGATGAAAAATTCAAGAATTTAACCATTTCTTCCAAAAAAGGCTTATCTCCCTGTTTCCTGCGCTTTTCTGACACTTGGGCTGACATGTGATGAAAAAGTCAGAAATCTTAATCAATGCTTCCAAAAAAGGCTTATCTCCCCGTTTCCAGCTGTTTATTGACATTTGGGATGATGTGTGATGAAAAATTCAAGAATTTAACCATTTCTTCCAAAAAAAGGCATATCTCCTTGTTTCCAGCGCATTTCTGACACTGGAGCTGATAGGTGATGAAAACCTAAAAATGTTAACCATTGCTTCCAAAAAAGGCCTATCTCCCCGTTTCCAGCTGTTTAGTGACATTTGGGATGATGTGTGATGAAAAATTCAAGAATTTAACCATTTCTTCCAAAAAAGGCTTATCTCCCCGTTTCCAGCGCTTTTCTGACACTGGAGCTGATATGTGATGAAAAAGTCAAAATGTTAACCATTGCTTCCAAAAAAGGCTTATCTCCCATTTTCCAGCTGTTTAGTGACATTTGGGATGATGTGTGATGAAAAATACTAGAATTTAACCATTTCTTCCAAAAAAAGACTTATCTCCCTGTTTCCAGTGCTTTTCTGACACTGGAGCTGATATGTGATGAAAAATTCAAGAATTTAACCATTTCTTCCAAAAAAGGCTTATCTCCCCGTTTCCAGCGCTTTTCTGACACTGGAGCTGATATGTGATGAAAAAGTCAAAATGTTAACCATTGCTTCCAAAAAAGGCTTATCTCCCATTTTCCAGCTGTTTAGTGACATTTGGGATGATGTGTGATGAAAAATACTAGAATTTAACCATTTCTTCCAAAAAAAGACTTATCTCCCTGTTTCCAGTGCTTTTCTGACACTGGAGCTGATATGTGATGAAAAAGTCAAAATGTTAACCATTGCTTCCAAAAAAGGCTTATCTCCCCGTTTCCAGCTGTTTAGTGACATTTGGGATGATGTGTGATGAAAAATTCAAGAATTTAACCATTTCTTCCAAAAAAGGCTTATCTCCCTGTTTCCAGCGCTTTTCTGACACTGGAGCTGATATGTGATGAAAAAGTCAGAATGTTAACCATTGCTTCCAAAATAGGCTTATCTCCCCGTTTCCAGCTGTTTAGTGACATTTGGGATGATGTGTGATGAAAAATTCAAGAATTTAACCATTTCTTCCAAAAAAGGCTTATCTCCCTGTTTCCAGCGCTTTTCTGACACTTGAGCTGATATGTGATGAAAAAGTCAGAAATGTTAACGATTGCTTCAAAAAAAAGGCTTATCTCCCCGTTTCCAGCTGTTTAGTGACATTTGGGATGCCGTGTGATGAAAAATTCAAGAATTTAACCATTTCTTCCAAAAAAAGGCACATCTCCCTGTTTCCAGCGCTTTTCTGACACTGGAGCTGATAGGTGATGAAAACGTCAAAATGTTAACCATTGCTTCCAAAAAAGGCTTATCTCCCCGTTTCCAGCTGTTTAGTGACATTTGGGATGATGTGTGATGAAAAATTCAAGAATTTAACCATTTCTTCCAAAAAAGGCTTATCTCCCTGTTTCCAGCGCTTTTCTGACACTGGAGCTGATGTGTGATGAAAAATTCAAGAATTTAACCATTTCTTCCAAAAAAGGCATATCTCCCCGTTTCCAGCTGTTTAGTGACATTTGGGATTATGTGTGATGAAAAATTCAAGAATTTAACCATTTCTTCCAAAAAAGGCTTATCTCCCTGTTTCCAGCGCTTTTCTGACACTTGAGCTGATATGTGATGAAAAAGTCAGAAATGTTAACCATTGCTTCCAAAAAAGGCTTAACTCCCCGTTTCCAGCTGTTTAGTGACATTTGGGATGACGTGTGATGAAAAATTCAAGAATTTAACCATTTCTTCCAAAAAAAGGCACATCTCCCTGTTTCCAGCACTTTTCTGACACTGGAGCTGATAGGTGATGAAAACGTCAAAATGTTAACCATTGCTTCCAAAAAAGGCTTATCTCCCCGTTTCCAGCTGTTTAGTGACATTTGGGATGATGTGTGATGAAAAATTCAAGAATTTAATCATTTCTTCCAAAAAAGGCTTATCTCCCTGTTTCCAGCGCTTTTCTGACACTTGGGCTGACATGTGATGAAAAAGTCAGAAATCTTAATCAATGCTTCCAAAAAAGGCTTATCTCCCCGTTTCCAGCTGTTTAGTGACATTTGGGATGATGTGTGATGAAAAATTCAAGAATTTAACCATTTCTTCCAAAAAAGGCTTATCTCCCTGTTCCCTGGGCTTTTCTGACACTTGGGCTGACATGTGATGAAAAAGTCAGAAATCTTAACCATTGCTTCCAAAAAAGGCTTATCTCCCCGTTTCCAGCTGTTTAGTGACATTTGGGATGATGTGTGATGAAAAATTCAAGAATTTAATCATTTCTTCCAAAAAAGGCTTATCTCCCTGTTTCCAGCGCTTTTCTGACACTTGGGCTGACATGTGATGAAAAAGTCAGAAATCTTAATCAATGCTTCCAAAAAAGGCTTATCTCCCCGTTTCCAGCTGTTTAGTGACATTTGGGATGATGTGTGATGAAAAATTCAAGAATTTAACCATTTCTTCCAAAAAAGGCTTATCTCCCTGTTCCCTGGGCTTTTCTGACACTTGGGCTGACATGTGATGAAAAAGTCAGAAATCTTAACCATTGCTTCCAAAAAAGGCTTATCTCCCCGTTTCCAGCTGTTTAGTGACATTTGGGATGATGTGTGATGAAAAATTCAAGAATTTAACCATTTCTTCCAAAAAAGGCTTATCTCCCTGTTTCCTGCGCTTTTCTGACACTTGGGCTGACATGTGATGAAAAAGTCAGAAATCTTAATCAATGCTTCCAAAAAAGGCTTATCTCCCTGTTTCCAGCGCATTTCTGACACTGGAGCTGATAGGTGATGAAAACGTAAAAATTTTAACCATTGCTTCCAAAAAAGGCTTATCTCCCCGTTTCCAGCTGTTTAGTGACATTTGGGATGATGTGTGATGAAAAATTCAAGAATTTAATCATTTCTTCCAAAAAAGCTTATCTCCCTGTTTCCAGCGCTTTTCTGACACTTGGGCTGACATGTGATGAAAAAGTCAGAAATCTTAATCAATGCTTCCAAAAAAGGCTTATCTCCCCGTTTCCAGCTGTTTAGTGACATTTGGGATGATGTGTGATGAAAAATTCAAAAATTTAACCATTTCTTCCAAAAAAGGCTAATCTCCCTGTTCCCTGGGCTTTTCTGACACTTGGGCTGACATGTGATGAAAAAGTCAGAAATCTTAACCATTGCTTCCAAAAAAGGCTTATCTCCCCGTTTCCAGCTGTTTAGTGACATTTGGGATGATGTGTGATGAAAAATTCAAGAATTTAACCATTTCTTCCAAAAAAGGCTTATCTCCCTGTTTCCTGCGCTTTTCTGACACTTGGGCTGACATGTGATGAAAAAGTCAGAAATCTTAATCAATGCTTCCAAAAAAGGCTTATCTCCCCGTTTCCAGCTGTGTAGTGACATTTGGGATGATGTGTGATGAAAAATTCAAGAATTTAACCATTTCTTCCAAAAAAAGGCAGATCTCCCTGTTTCCAGCGCTTTTCTGTCACTGGAGCTGATATGTGATGAAAAAGTCAAAATGTTAACCATTGCTTCCAAAAAAGGCTTATCTCCCCGTTTCCAGCTGTTTAGTGACATTTGGGATGATGTGTGATGAAAAATTCAAGAATTTAACCATTTCTTCCAAAAAAGGCTTATCTCCCTGTTTCCTGCGCTTTTCTGACACTTGGGCTGACATGTGATGAAAAAGTCAGAAATCTTAACCATTGCTTCCAAAAAAGGCTTATCTCCCCGTTTCCAGCTGTTTAGTGACATTTGGGATGATGTGTGATGAAAAATTCAAGAATTTAACCATTTCTTCCAAAAAAAGGCAGATCTCCCTGTTTCCAGCGCTTTTCTGACACTGGAGCTGATATGTGATGAAAAAGTCAAAATGTTAACCATTGCTTCCAAAAAAGGCTTATCTCCCCGTTTCCAGCTGTTTAGTGACATTTGGGATGATGTGTGATGAAAAATTCAAGAATTTAACCATTTCTTCCAAAAAAGGCTTATCTCCCTGTTTCCTGCGCTTTTCTGACACTTGGGCTGACATGTGATGAAAAAGTCAGAAATCTTAATCAATGCTTCCAAAAAAGGCTTATCTCCCCGTTTCCAGCTGTTTAGTGACATTTGGGATGATGTGTGATGAAAAATTCAAGAATTTAACCATTTCTTCCAAAAAAGGCTTATCTCCCTGTTTCCTGCGCTTTTCTGACACTTGGGCTGACATGTGATGAAAAAGTCAGAAATCTTAATCAATGCTTCCAAAAAAGGCTTATCTCCCTGTTTCCAGCGCATTTCTGACACTGGAGCTGATAGGTGATGAAAACGTAAAAATTTTAACCATTGCTTCCAAAAAAGGCTTATCTCCCCGTTTCCAGCTGTTTAGTGACATTTGGGATGATGTGTGATGAAAAATTCAAGAATTTAATCATTTCTTCCAAAAAAGCTTATCTCCCTGTTTCCAGCGCTTTTCTGACACTTGGGCTGACATGTGATGAAAAAGTCAGAAATCTTAATCAATGCTTCCAAAAAAGGCTTATCTCCCCGTTTCCAGCTGTTTAGTGACATTTGGGATGATGTGTGATGAAAAATTCAAAAATTTAACCATTTCTTCCAAAAAAGGCTTATCTCCCTGTTCCCTGGGCTTTTCTGACACTTGGGCTGACATGTGATGAAAAAGTCAGAAATCTTAACCATTGCTTCCAAAAAAGGCTTATCTCCCCGTTTCCAGCTGTTTAGTGACATTTGGGATGATGTGTGATGAAAAATTCAAGAATTTAACCATTTCTTCCAAAAAAGGCTTATCTCCCTGTTTCCTGCGCTTTTCTGACACTTGGGCTGACATGTGATGAAAAAGTCAGAAATCTTAATCAATGCTTCCAAAAAAGGCTTATCTCCCCGTTTCCAGCTGTGTAGTGACATTTGGGATGATGTGTGATGAAAAATTCAAGAATTTAACCATTTCTTCCAAAAAAAGGCAGATCTCCCTGTTTCCAGCGCTTTTCTGTCACTGGAGCTGATATGTGATGAAAAAGTCAAAATGTTAACCATTGCTTCCAAAAAAGGCTTATCTCCCCGTTTCCAGCTGTTTAGTGACATTTGGGATGATGTGTGATGAAAAATTCAAGAATTTAACCATTTCTTCCAAAAAAGGCTTATCTCCCTGTTTCCTGCGCTTTTCTGACACTTGGGCTGACATGTGATGAAAAAGTCAGAAATCTTAACCATTGCTTCCAAAAAAGGCTTATCTCCCCGTTTCCAGCTGTTTAGTGACATTTGGGATGATGTGTGATGAAAAATTCAAGAATTTAACCATTTCTTCCAAAAAAAGGCAGATCTCCCTGTTTCCAGCGCTTTTCTGACACTGGAGCTGATATGTGATGAAAAAGTCAAAATGTTAACCATTGCTTCCAAAAAAGGCTTATCTCCCCGTTTCCAGCTGTTTAGTGACATTTGGGATGATGTGTGATGAAAAATTCAAGAATTTAACCATTTCTTCCAAAAAAGGCTTATCTCCCTGTTTCCTGCGCTTTTCTGACACTTGGGCTGACATGTGATGAAAAAGTCAGAAATCTTAATCAATGCTTCCAAAAAAGGCTTATCTCCCCGTTTCCAGCTGTTTAGTGACATTTGGGATGATGTGTGATGAAAAATTCAAGAATTTAACCATTTCTTCCAAAAAAGGCTTATCTCCCTGTTTCCTGCGCTTTTCTGACACTTGGGCTGACATGTGATGAAAAAGTCAGAAATCTTAACCATTGCTTCCAAAAAAGGCTTATATCCCCGTTTCCAGCTGTTTAGTGACATTTGGGATGATGTGTGATGAAAAATTCAAGAATTTAACCATTTCTTCCAAAAAAAGGCATATCTCCCTGTTTCCAGCGCTGTTCTGACACTGGAGCTGATATGTGATGAAAAAGTCAAAAAGTTAACCATTGCTTCCAAAAAAGGCTTCTCTCCCCGTTTCCAGCTGTTTAGTGACATTTGTGATGATGTGTGATGAAAAATTCAAGAATTTAACCATTTCTTCCAAAAAAGGCTTATCTCCCTATTTCCTGCGCTTTTCTGACACTTGGGCTGATATGTGATCAAAAAGTCAGAAATCTTAATCAATGCTTCCAAAAAAGGCTTATCTCCCCGTTTCCAGCTGTTTATTGACATTTGGGATGATGTGTGATGAAAAATTCAAGAATTTAACCATTTCTTCCAAAAAAAGGCATATCTCCTTGTTTCCAGCGCATTTCTGACACTGGAGCTGATAGGTGATGAAAACCTAAAAATGTTAACCATTGCTTCCAAAAAAGGCCTATCTCCCCGTTTCCAGCTGTTTAGTGACATTTGGGATGATGTGTGATGAAAAATTCAAGAATTTAACCATTTCTTCCAAAAAAGGCTTATCTCCCCGTTTCCAGCGCTTTTCTGACACTGGAGCTGATATGTGATGAAAAAGTCAAAATGTTAACCATTGCTTCCAAAAAAGGCTTATCTCCCATTTTCCAGCTGTTTAGTGACATTTGGGATGATGTGTGATGAAAAATACTAGAATTTAACCATTTCTTCCAAAAAAAGACTTATCTCCCTGTTTCCAGTGCTTTTCTGACACTGGAGCTGATATGTGATAAAAAATTCAAGAATTTAACCATTTCTTCCAAAAAAGGCTTATCTCCCCGTTTCCAGCGCTTTTCTGACACTGGAGCTGATATGTGATGAAAAAGTCAAAATGTTAACCATTGCTTCCAAAAAAGGCTTATCTCCCATTTTCCAGCTGTTTAGTGACATTTGGGATGATGTGTGATGAAAAATACTAGAATTTAACCATTTCTTCCAAAAAAAGACTTATCTCCCTGTTTCCAGTGCTTTTCTGACACTGGAGCTGATATGTGATGAAAAAGTCAGAAATCTTAATCAATGCTTCCAAAAAAGGCTTATCTCCCCGTTTCCAGCTGTTTAGTGACGTTTGGGATGATGTGTGATGAAAAATTCAAGAATTTAACCATTTCTTCCAAAAAAGGCTTATCTCCCTGTTTCCTGCGCTTTTCTGACACTTGGGCTGACATGTGATGAAAAAGTCAGAAATCTTAATCAATGCTTCCAAAAAAGGCTTATCTCCCCGTTTCCAGCTGTTTAGTGACATTTGGGACTATGTGTGTTGAAAAATTCAAGAATTTAACCATTTCATCCAAAAAAGGCTTATCTCCCTGTTTCCAGCGCTTTTCTGACACTTGGGCTGACATGTGATGAAAAAGTCAAAATCTTAATCAATGCTTCCAAAAAAGGCTTATCTCCCCGTTTCCAGCTGTTTAGTGACATTTGGAATGATGTGTGATGAAAAATTCAAGAATTTAACCATTTCTTCCAAAAAAAGGCAGATCTCCCTGTTTCCAGCGCTTTTCTGACACTTGGGCTGACATGTGATGAAAAAGTCAGAAATCTTAATCAATGCTTCCAAAAAAGGCTTATCTCCCCGTTTCCAGCTGTTTAGTGACGTTTGGGATGATGTGTGATGAAAAATTCAAGAATTTAACCATTTCTTCCAAAAAAGGCTTATCTCCCTGTTTCCAGCGCTTTTCTGACACTTGGGCTGATATGTGATGAAAAAGTGAGAATCTTAATCAATGCTTCCAAAAAAGGCTTATCTCCCCGTTTCCAGCTGTTTAGTGACATTTGGGATGATGTGTGATGAAAAATTCAAGAATTTAACCATTTCTTCCAAAAAAAGGCAGATCTCCCTGTTTCCAGCGCTTTTCTGACACTTGGGCTGACATGTGATGAAAAAGTCAGAAATCTTAATCAATGCTTCCAAAAAAGGCTTATCTCCCCGTTTCCAGCTGTTTAGTGACGTTTGGGATGATGTGTGATGAAAAATTCAAGAATTTAACCATTTCTTCCAAAAAAGGCTTATCTCCCTGTTTCCTGCGCTTTTCTGACACTTGGGCTGACATGTGATGAAAAAGTCAGAAATCTTAATCAATGCTTCCAAAAAAGCCTTATCTCCCCGTTTCCAGCTGTTTAGTGACATTTGGAATGATGTGTGATGAAAAATTCAAGAATTTAACCATTTCTTCCAAAAAAAGGCAGATCTCCCTGTTTCCAGCGCTTTTCTGACACTTGGGCTGACATGTGATGAAAAAGTCAGAAATCTTAATCAATGCTTCCAAAAAAGGCTTATCTCCCCGTTTCCAGCTGTTTAGTGACATTTGGGATGATGTGTGATGAAAAATTCAAGAATTTAACCATTTCTTCCAAAAAAAGGCAGATCTCCATGTTTCCAGCGCTTTTCTGACACTTGGGCTGACATGTGATGAAAAAGTCAGAAATCTTAATCAATGCTTCCAAAAAAGGCTTATCTCCCCGTTTCCAGCTGTTTAGTGACGTTTGGGATGATGTGTGATGAAAAATTCAAGAATTTAACCATTTCTTCCAAAAAAGGCTTATCTCCCTGTTTCCAGCTCTTTTCTGACACTTGGGCTGATATGTGATGAAAAAGTGAGAATCTTAATCAATGCTTCCAAAAAAGGCTTATCTCCCCGTTTCCAGCTGTTTAGTGACATTTGGGATGATGTGTGATGAAAAATTCAAGAATTTAACCATTTCTTCCAAAAAAGGCTTATCTCCCTGTTTCCAGCGCTTTTCTGACACTTGTGCTGATATGTGATGAAAAAGTCAAAATCTTAATCAATGCTTCCAAAAAAGGCTTATCTCCCCGTTTCCAGCTGTTTAGTGACATTTGGGATGATGTGTGATGAAAAATTCAAGAATTTAACCATTTCATCCAAAAAAGGCTTATCTCCCTGTTTCCAGCGCTTTTCTGACACTTGAGCTGATATGTGATGAAAAAGTGAGAAATCTTAATCAATGCTTCCAAAAAAGGCTTATCTCCCCGTTTCCAGCTGTTTAGTGACATTTGGGATGATGTGTGATGAAAAATTCGAGAATTTAACCATTTCATCCAAAAAAGGCTTATCTCCCTGTTTCCAGCGCTTTTCTGACACTTGGGCTGACATGTGATGAAAAAGTCAGAAATCTTAATCAATGCTTCCAAAAAAGGCTTATCTCCCCGTTTCCAGCTGTTTAGTGACATTTGGGATGATGTGTGATGAAAAATTCAAGAATTTAACCATTTCTTCCAAAAAAAGGCAGATCTCCCTGTTTCCAGCGCTTTTCTGACACTTGGGCTGACATGTGATGAAAAAGTCAGAAATCTTAATCAATGCTTCCAAAAAAGGCTTATCTCCCCGTTTCCAGCTGTTTAGTGACATTTGGATGATGTGTGATGAAAAATTCAAGAATTTAACCATTTCTTCCAAAAAAAGGCAGATCTCCCTGTTTCCAGCGCTTTTCTGACACTTGGGCTGACATGTGATGAAAAAGTCAGAAATCTTAATCAATGCTTCCAAAAAAGGCTTATCTCCCCGTTTCCAGCTGTTTAGTGACATTTGGGATGATGTGTGATGAAAAATTCAAGAATTTAACCATTTCTTCCAAAAAAAGGCAGATCTCCCTGTTTCCAGCGCTTTTCTGACACTTGGGCTGACATGTGATGAAAAAGTCAGAAATCTTAATCAATGCTTCCAAAAAAGGCTTATCTCCCCGTTTCCAGCTGTTTAGTGACGTTTGGGATGATGTGTGATGAAAAATTCAAGAATTTAACCATTTCTTCCAAAAAAGGCTTATCTCCCTGTTTCCAGCGCTTTTCTGACACTTGGGCTGATATGTGATGAAAAAGTGAGAATCTTAATCAATGCTTCCAAAAAAGGCTTATCTCCCCGTTTCCAGCTGTTTAGTGACATTTGGGATGATGTGTGATGAAAAATTCAAGAATTTAACCATTTCTTCCAAAAAAGGCTTATCTCCCTGTTTCCAGCGCTTTTCTGACACTTGTGCTGATATGTGATGAAAAAGTCAAAATCTTAATCAATGCTTCCAAAAAAGGCTTATCTCCCCGTTTCCCAGCTGTTTAGTGACATTTGGGATGATGTGTGATGAAAAATTCAAGAATTTAACCATTTCTTCCAAAAAAAGGCTTATCTCCCTGTTTCCAGCGCTTTTCTGACACTTGGGCTGACATGTGATGAAAAAGTGAGAAATCTTAATCAATGCTTCCAAAAAAGGCTTATCTCCCCGTTTCCAGCTGTTTAGTGACATTTTGGGATGATGTGTGATGAAAAATTTGAGAATTTAACCATTTCATCCAAAAAAGGCTTATCTCCCTGTTTCCAGCGCTTTTCTGACACTTGGGCTGACATGTGATGAAAAAGTCAGAAATCTTAATCAATGCTTCCAAAAAAGGCTTATCTCCCCGTTTCCAGCTGTTTAGTGACATTTGGGATGATGTGTGATGAAAAATTCAAGAAT